>NC_046363.1:38905217-39260051 GCF_011125445.2 Fundulus heteroclitus
ATGCTCATCCAGGATGAGTTATTTGATGTAGTCTGCTGGGTTTCCTTAGTCATAAAAATAATGTTAATCTTTTTTGAATATTAAACTTAAAATTGTTTAATACCAAAACCCTGCTTGAATAAGCAGGTATAGATGATGGATAGTACTGAATTGAATTAAAATGATTACTCACAGTGGGTTTGCAGCACCGTTGAGTGTTAAAGAGTTTCCGATGTGAATATTTGCCCCATTGATGCGATCGTGACAACAGTCTCCTCTATTGGTGATGATGATATGGGTGATTGTATACGAGTCCAGCAGGTCCACTCTCCACCAAGGGTTGGTTTGGCTTGCAGTGTGGGAGCAAGATCCATCTTTGAAGTTGGAATTTCTGTTCCCATCGATGGCATTGGAGGCAGCTCCAAAAACATCCCATTCTCCCTCATAACGCTGAGACTGAGTTGCTTTGCCACGCAAAGCCACATTTGCTAAAAATAAAAAAATAAAGATCTTACTGCTGATTATTTTGATAAGTTCTGGTAGGATTGACATAGTTAATTCCAAAATTAAAAACATTTCAAATAACTGCAGATGTCTATTTATTGATTATTGCGTAATGATTATGTTTTGTCTTTTTCCTACTGCTATCTTTCAAAATTTTAGAGATCTTTTTGATACAACTAGTGAAAAATGTAGTTTCTTCAAATGTTACTCAAAATTTTATTGATTTCTCCAGGATAGTGCTCCATGTCAAAAAGTTTCAATCATCTTAAACTATTTTTAGCATGATGATGGACTGCGGCAATTTCATCATCATCTACTAGATCATAATCCATTAGGGCACCATTTGGATGAGGTGGAATATTTGCATTGTAGATATGTAGTATACTAATCTGCAGCAACTACGCGATGGTATCATGTTAATATGTGCTCTAAACTCTCTAAGGGATGTTCTTGACCCATCTTTCTGAAAACCCCACGTGAATGGTTAAAGATGTATGTATAATAAATCTGTGACAAATCTCTATGTTAAGCAACATGTTACTGGATACAAAGTCACATCTGCATTTCAGAAAGTTCAAACATTTCTTACAACTGGTGCCAAACACTGTGAAGCTTAATTTGTCATAAGGGTCCAAAGATGGAGGCAAGCTGACAACATAGTTATGAGAAGGATAATAATATTTTGCTTCTAGAAAACTGTACCAACTGGCAGAATAACATTACCATGACTACATTGTATCACACGTAGGATTGAATTGGAATTTATGCAACCTTTCTAAATCTGTGTAAATTAATTGATTTGTTGTATCTGTAGATAAATTGAATGTATTTTTCTTGTAAAATGCCTTGAGGTGACTTATGTTGTATTTAAATAAACACAATTAAAAAGGGATTTGCAGCAGGAACATCATAAAGTTGAAGATTTGATTAATGTATCAGGAAAGGCCCCGGAAGTTCACGAATTTGAATGGAACAGTGCATAATTTCTAGGCTGAGATAAAAAGTCTGAAAACCATTGAACCCATTACAGTAATATGGCAAACATGGCCAGAAAAGAACCAAACGACTGTATCTGACTTTAATGTGAACAAGACAATTTTCTTGTAGAAAGGATGAAAAAGTTTTATTAACAGGTCAGCAATGTTATTTAAGCTGTAAAAAAACTCCTTCCAGAAATTTGCTCACACACTATAAAAAATGTTGGTACCATGCCTGCAAGAAAGATCTGAAAACAAACAGATTATACCTTAGATTTGGACCAATAGGGTCTGTGTACTAAACTGAATTGTGACGGGCACAAAAGTAACGTTTGATTGTGTTGAAAGTCAGATTTAAAGCCCATACGTGATCTAATGTCATCTAACTTAGAAAGGTGTTTCTCACAAATAGGGGTAATAAGGTTTGCTCCATGAAATTGATCATAAGCTAAGAAACCAACCAACTTGGTTGGTGGGTGGGGAACCCTAAAATTTAAAATGGTGGGTAGGAAGTCGGAGCTGCAGGGATTTTATGTCAAAATGTTAATGCTTTAGTTACATTTTTAATCTAAGTCTAAACAGTGGCTAGAAAACAGTAATGTTAAACAGTCTCAACACATCCACCAATATTATTAAATCATACTTACGGTAATTTTTGGGCTGAATACATTGTGAAAAACAGCAGCAGATAAAATAGGACAACTTGTCTCATGATCCTGCATAAAAAGCATGATAGAAATCATTACCCAATTAAAAGATTCTAAAATTCATCATATACATTAAGCTTCAGTTTAGGAAAATTATGATTATTTTTAATAACATTTCATTTTTGAAGTTGGTGTTATTTGAAATATGATAAATTCAGGCCAAAAACTTTAATGAAATATGTTAGAATTTCATATCTTACCCTACTTTCTTGAGGACAGATTTTCTGGAATTAGTGAACTTAATGTTTTGACTCACTAAACTGACTTCCTGACATAAATATCTGCTTTATTGTCCAATCATATATCAGAACCTAGTATACTCCTCTTTTCCCTGTGAGTTCAAGGGTTTTGCAGATTACCCTCAGTGTAAACAGTCCCATTTTAGATTGAAGTTATTTTTTGCCTTCACTATCCCCTCAGGAAGTTCCTTGTTGTCTTTATGTGTTGGTCAATTAGATTTAATCAATTGAGCTCAATATAATTGTAATATTTAAATCAATGAAATAGCTTTTAAAATATCACATTTAACCTATCATATCACACAACAAACCAAACTTCAACATACTTTAAATATTTTAAAGCGGTTGTAACTAAACATTGTGCTCAAATATTTGCCCAAGTTCAGTGCCCTGAACAGGGGGAGATTGGCGAAACCAGCAAGGCATTTGTAAAGAAAAGGTCTCCATACCCCCCTCCCTAACAAATGTGACACCGTAAAAAAGTAGGCAGTCTGAACCCTGGTACCACTGCACTTTTCTAAGCCCCATTCTGCACCTCAATTGTATTAGGTGGTTGGTCTTAATGTAGCTTCTTTCTTTAACAATGCCAGGTCATCACACAGTGTCCTGTTGTGCTGTTGCCTGCATTGTTCTCTCTCAGAACAGTCTCTTACGACAGGGTCAAGTCCCAGTCATGGCCTTTCTGTGAGGACTTTTAATAAAATAAAAGTAATAAAGTAATAATAGTAATAATAAAATAATAATAATAATAATAATAATAATAATAATACATTTTATTTAAAAAAAGCTCCTTTCAGAGCAATTGAGCACACTGTACTGAACAAGCAGAACTGTAAAGATAAAGTAACCAACAATAAAAGTTACAGTGAACTTCCAATAACAGAGATTGTCCACTCAGTTTACATGTTCTCAAGTGCATGCAAGAGTCTTTCTAGGTAATCCAGCTTCCACACACCACCAACAACATGTTTGTTAAATGGTCACTTTTAATTGCCAGTAGTTCTGCCTGCCATGCCTTGTTCCTTGAGCATCTCTGAACACACAACACGTCGAACCTTGAGGCGGATGGGCTACAGCAGTAGAAGACCACACCAGGTGCAATCCTGTCAGCTAAGAACAGGAAACCGAGGCTACAATTCGCACAGTCTCACCAAAATTGGCCAACAGAAGATTGGAAAAACATTATATCGTCTAATGAGTCTTGATTTTTGCTGCGACTTTCGGATGGTAGTGTCAGAATTTGGTGTCAACAACATGATTGCATGGATCCATCCTGCCTTGTGTCAACGGTTCAGGCTGGTGGTGGTATAATGGTGTGAGGGATAATTTCTTAGCACACTTTGGGGCACCACTTAGTACCAATGAGCATCATGTCAATGCCACAGGGTCTAACTAAGTACTGTTACCATGTCCATCCCTTTATGGCCACAGTGTACCCATCTTCTGATGCTATATCTACCAGGATATAACGCGCCATGTCATAACCTTGAATCATCTCAGACTGGTTTCTTGAACATGACAATGAGTTCACTGTACTCATATAGCCCTCCACAGTCACCAGATCACAATCCAATAGAGCACCTTTGGGATGTTGGTGGAACGGGAGATTCACACCATGGATCTACAGTCGACACACCAGCAGCAACTGCGTGATGCTATCATGTCAATATGGACCAAACTCCCTGAGGAATGTTTCCAGTATGTTGTTGAATCTATGCCATGAAGGATAAAGGCAGTTCTGAAGGCAAAAGGAGGTCCAACTCTGTATTAGCAAGGTGTACCTCATAAAGTGGCAGGTGTGGGTGTGTGTGTGTGTGGTGTGGTGTGTGTGTGTGTACATATTATATATTATATATATATATATATATATATATATATATATATATATATGCACACACGTAGTGCAAGTGATAAATATATATAAAACTATATATATATATATATATATATATATATATATTTTTATATATATATATCTATATATATATATCTATGTGTGTATATATATATATCTATATATATATATATATATATATATATATATATATATCACTATATATATATATATATATATATATATACACCACTGCGATTTGCTTGTTGACTCTGGGAGAGAGGACTACCACCTCAACCCCTGTTACTCTGCAAGGATTAGGTAAGAATATAATATGGATGTGTCCTCACAGATTGGTGTTATCTTTATTGTTTGTTTGTTTTTGCAGTAGACCTTAAAAGTTTAATATTCTCCTGCATGATTTTTATCTCAGTAAGGTTTACCTTCTGTTTTGCTTAGCCTGTTTTTCTGATCTCTTATGTCGTGACACTGTGTTGTTGTCCACAGTTTCAACCAGTTCATTCTGTATGCTCTAAAAGGTTTGTAATGTGAACAAGATGAGAAACAGTTAACATATGCAGTTCACTGCATATGTTGCAGTTCAACTGCAACATTTTACTTAAATAAATGAATGTGCAATACGCGGCCACGTACATGTGCACACCCTAACACTAGTACCTTTAGTTTCATTATCAGCTTTCAGTAATCTTTAGTAGGATTATTTCTCCATACCACATTTTGTGTGACAATATTTGTGTAACACTCTAATCTATCAGATAGTGAAGAACTCTCTTATCCACTGCTCTCTTCATTTATGTTGATTCTAGTTCTGTACTTTGACTCTCCTAATCTGAAAATCATTCTTTTGCTGAATATAATAAGATGCGTTGGCTCACGTCTTATGTTGAAAAATAGGGGATTGATACAACTTCAGCATTCTCGTACGCACCTGAAGGCATTTGGTTCATAGTACAAGTGATGAACATAAAGTAATCATGAAGTTGACTCAAAATGGCGCTTCATTTGGTAGCTGTAACCAATACAACTAACAAGAGCTATAAACAAGAAATAGGGAGAAAATGCTTTGCCTGCTAACCAATGACAGCCTAGTTAAGGGAGTTGTAACAGGGTTCCCAGTAAATGTGTCAGTGGATGAATTCAAAGCAAAACCATACAAATGCAAAAGTAAAGGATATCAAACGTATGAAACCACCTGAGATGAAGTCAAAACGTGACAGCTAGTCATTTCTGGTTACTTTTGAGGAAAGTAGACTCCCAGGAAAGATTTATGTTGGTACATGTGCTATGATGTCAGATTTTATATTCCTCTGCCACATCGTGCTTTAGATGTCGGAGATTTGGACATGTTGCTGCAGTTTGCAAGGGTAAGCAGAGGTATGGAAAAATGTGAGGGAAGGGGAAAAGTTCAAAATGTAACTTTGGTGTTGGACACAGTTCAGCATACAGAGGTTGTGAAGTCAGTAAAAGGGCATCAGAAATCTACATACTAAAGGTTACGAAAGGAAATAAGTTATGCAGAGGCCATAAAGAAGGTTCCAGAGACCTCAAAGGTATAGAACAAGACTAAAATGAATTAACCAGGAAATGTGAAGGATGTGATTTTATATAGAAAGAAACAATGATTGTTAGTAAATTAAATTTGTGTTGTTTATGGTAGATACAATTAACTGCTCTGCTTAGTCCCACCTGGTGAAAGATCCCACACCCTACACGTGGTGAAGAAGGCTCAACAACTGCTCTTCTCTTCCTTAGAAACTGAAAAGGTCTGGAATTCCCACTAACTGCTAAAGAACTTCTATGGAGCTATAGAGTAAGAAAAAGACAAATGCCATCTTAGGAGTGTGGGATGAACCATTACAAAATTAGTTAGCAAGGTTAAAATTGATCACTTAGATATAAGTCCCATGGTGCCTTTTTCTGTAGTTCCATCTTGGTTTTTGGAGGAAGTGTCTACTGACACTCATCTATTACAAATAAAACAGGACAAATGTAGGTAAACCTTATGTCAAAAATCATTTACAATCCAGATACTCAGAGTTTCTAAAGATTTTCACTGATAGGTCAAAACCTGGTCATAAAGTAGGAGTTGCTTTTATTGAATTAGAGTCAGGTTATATGTCAAAAGGTTTCTGTTTACACTGGGGAATTAGTCGCCATCATGTTGGCATTAATGGGGATTGACTCAAGTAAACCTAAATGTGTCATCATTGCCAGTAGTGTGATTTTCAGCATAAAGTTTGGTCAATCACAGTTAAGGCAAACATGTTTATTTGTAAAGTGTGTGGTTGTGTTTTTCAGTCCGGTTTCCGTGCTCACCAAAGCACTCAGACCGCCCTCGTCAAAGTTTTTAAAGACATCCACATAAATACAGACTGTGGAAGAACCACAGTACTAGTTCTGTTGGACCTCAGTGCAGTTTTTTAACACTCTTGACCATGATATATTATTAAAGTGACCGGAAAGCTGGGTCGGAGTCTCTGGTACAACACTCGTGTGGTTCAAATCCTACCTAAAGAACAGGGATTTCTTTGTGTCAATAGCTAATCTATCATAGAAGTGAACAAGTCACCGTGGGTTGTTTTTTTTTACACGACTACATTGTAATGTTTAGTGTGGTATCTTTTTCCGCCACTAAATGGCCACTCAACACATGAGTTGCCATCTAGAATTGCCAGAAGATAAGCCCATTCCCTTTGGTAAATGTCTACTTGGTAAATGTCTGTTCACTGTCGTAGTACCAGCTTGGGCATTATGTCTTGTCAGTTTAAATACAAAGAAGTAACTAGCTAACTAACATATGACGTTAGCCTCCTAACAAAAGGATTTAAAGTTGCTTGTTTTCATCTTTCATTTAGCATTTTCTCAATTGAAAGCCCACCCCTGATTATCCCGGTAGTTGCCATCCAAGTGCTGAACCAGACTAAGGAGCAGCTCGGAGACTGTCAAAAGCTAGCTAGCTAGCCACCCTACCGGTAACAATTATATTTGATCAATACAGTAACATTTAAGGGTGCATTTAAGGTAGAGGTCATGGGGTTTCTCTGATTTTCATTGAGGCCAGTATGTTTTAGCCTCGAGAATTGTTGTGTCCTTTTTTGTTACAAATTGTAATATATCCCTCCATTGCATATTGTAACCCCTTTTGCCTAGATCTGGAAGATATCCCGCAGTTGAAAAGTGCAGTGCAAAATAATATGGTGCAAAAATGCAGTAAACCTTCAGTTGTGTAAATTTAAATGGATTATAAAAGTTCGGCAACGTTGGTAGTGCAAAATAATGATGCAAGTGTGATACAGAGTCCAGTTTAGAGTTCAACAGTTCAACAGTCTGATGCAGCGGGGAAAAAGCTGTTGTAGAACCTGGTGGACCTGCAGCAGATGCTGCAAAGCCTCTTCTGAGAGGGCTGCAGGGAGAACAGTCCATGGTGGGGGTGTGAGGGGTCGCTGTTGATGTTACAGGCTCGGGAAACACAGCGCTGGGATGAAATGTCATTAATGGAGGGAAGAGGCGCCCTGATGATCTTCTCTGTTGTCCTCACCACTCTCCTCAAGTTCTTCCAGTCAGAGGCATTCCAGCCGCCACACCACACAGTGAGACAGCTGGTCAGAATGCTCTCTATGGTGCTTCTGTAGAAGGTCCTGAGGATGGCGGAGGCAGGTGGGCTCTCATCATCCTCTGCTGGAAGTACAAGCGCTTCTGTGCCCTCTTGCCAGTGACGTGGTGTTCACAGACCAGGTGAGGTTGTCTGTGATGTGCACCCTGAGGAATTTGGTGCTGCTGACCACCTCCACAGCTGAGCTGTTGATGACCAATGGAGCGTGGCAAGCCTGGTTCTTCCTTAAGTCGACGATGATCTCTTTCGTCTTCTCCACGTTCAGGATCAGGCTGTTGTCTTTGTACCAGCTCACCAGCTGCTCCATGATGTGATTGGTGGTGAACCTTGAGGTTTCTTAGGCACCGGAATGATGGAGGCAGACTTAAAGCATACTGGCACTGGTCCAGCGAGGTGTTAAAAATGTTTGTGAGGACACTAGCCAGCTGACCTGCACATTCCCTGAGCACCCGCCCAGGTATGTTGTTGGGGCCTGGGGCCTACCGTGGGTTGACTCTCCTCAGAGTCTTCCACATGTCAGCTGTGTCAAGGTGGTGCCTGCTCTTCCTGATGGGGAACAGCTTTTACTGCTGGAGTGCTGTTTAGTGCCTCAAACCACCCAAAGAAGTTATTTAGTCCGTTAAGGAAGTCAGCATCAACTTCACCCACAGGGGGGGGAGGTGTGTTATATTCAGTAATCGCCCGCATGCCTTGCCACATCCTCCTGGTGTTGCTGGCGTCGTGGAAAAGATCCTGGATTTTCTGACAGTGGTCCTGCTTCGCTAGCCTGATTGCACAGTTCAATTTGGCTCTCGCTGTCCTCAGTGCCTCCGTGTCACCAGACTTGAGGGCTGAGTTCCGTGCTCTTAGCATTTGTCGAACCTCCTTAGTCATCCAGGGCCGTTGATTGGCCCGGGTGATGATGTACTTTGTGGTGCTGACGTCCTCAATGCATTTGTTGATAGAGGCTGACACAGTCATGGCATACTCATCAATGTTGATCTTGTTGTCATATGTTGGTGCAGCTTTGAACATGTCCCAGTCAGAGCACTCAAAACAGTCCAGGAGTGCTTCCATGGCCCCCTCAGTCCACACTCTCACCTGCCTCACTGTAGGTTTAGCTCTGATCAGCAGGAGCTTGTGCGCAGGAATTAGTATTACAGAAAGGTGGTCTGAAGAGCCGAGTTGGGGGTGGGGGCTGCTCTGAATGCATCTTTTTTATTGGTGTAAACCAAGTCCGGAGTGTTCTCTCCCCGAGTTGCAAAATCCACATGTTGGTTGAAATGAAAGAGAAAAGTCTTCATTTTGGCCTGATTAAATTCAGGAATGATGCCCCAGCAATGATGAAAATGCCCTCCATGTGTGCAGATTGCAGCTCAGAGATAGTCCAATAGTGAACACTCATGGCCTCTTTAATATTAGCGCTCGGAGGAACATAAACAGCAGTGATGCTAGCAATAGTAAACTCCCTGGGCAGGTAGAAAGGTCTGCAGTTAACAGTCAACAGATCGATGTCCGGAGAGCAGTAGCTGGCGACAGATCTAGCATTTTTACACCAGTTGTTGTTGATGTAAACACACAGCCAACCTCCTCGGGTCTTACTGCTGGGACCGCTGTTTTTGTTGGCGCGTACTGTAGTGAGCCCCTCCAGGCCAACTTCATTGTCCGGTATCGATGAGTTATGCCATGTCTCCGTCAGGATGAGAGCGCAGCAGTTACTAAACTCCCTCTTTGCAGAGAGTTTGAGTTGTAGATGATCTATTTTGTTGACCAGTGAGCGGACGTTGGAGAGCAGGATTGAAGGGAGCGGCGGTTTGTAGGGGTTAGCTTTTAGCTTCGCTGTTAGCCCACCTCCACAGGCGCACTTCCGCCGCCGGTCACACCGCCTTCGCTTGCTCCTCTTCCGGTGTGTGCTGCTCAGCGAGTCCGCTGCATTTTGTGCCCGAAGCCACGTAAACAATCAACAGTAGTTGTATTTACGAGTCCAACTGCTATTTTCAAGTAATCAGTTGTTTTCCACCACTGCCCTGTCAGTTACTGACACCAGCTTATGATTGATCAGGTCATCCAGCCTCCATCCTTTTATGATTTGTTGTTTTATTGAGCTCAAGAATAAAACACAATTGAAGTCATCTTGTTTCTGTCGACCCCCAATCCCGCCTCTCACCTTCCACCACTCCCCCTCCCACATACACACCCACAGAAAAATAAGGTGTGGAGACAAATTCACAGACACCAGCTTCCTGAGTTCTCCGCTCTGTAAAGACAGAAAGAAGAGGAGGAAGCTGAAGACTGAGGGCTATCCTGTGAAAAACTAACCTGACCCTAGCCAGATTGATCTTGCTCCGTCTAGCTCCGCCTAGCTTCACTCACATCCATCTGGGACATCTCCCATAGAGAGTGATTTCTCCAACCAATTATATTGTCCAGCCAATCAGGACGCAGGGCTGGAGTTTCATGGATGTGACGTAGTGGAGAAGCGACCGTGAGATTGATTTAGACAATGGCAGCTCGCATCGAGGAAGCAAGCGTTAACATTGATGCTGCTATTTCTTCCGTGTTGTCCAATCTACCTAATATTGTTTCATTAAAAGAACATCAGAGAATGGCTCTGAAGGCTTTTGTTGGTGGAAACGATGTTTTCGCCCTTCTCCCGACCGGATTGGGAAAGTTTTGGTTTCTGGGGAGCGCCCGTGGCGGAGCGGTTAGCACGAACCATATTAGGAGGCCTTTAGTCCTCGACGCAGTCAGCCCGGGATCGACTCCGACCCGCGGCACTTTGCCGCCTGTCTTTCCCCCCTCTTCCTGTCAGCTCACTGTCAATAAAACACGTGCCACTAGAGCCGCAAACACATTAAAAAAAAAAGTTTTGTTTTTTCCTGCGTCGCTTTCACAGCGTCACGGGTTGGCTTCGATGTGAGTGGTTGAAATAGCACGTCGATAAAGATGACAGACAAGTGGCTTATCCAATCATATGCAAGGATTTTTGACAAGGCCCAGCCTTCAAAAAAGGCAATTGCTATGGAGATGTTCCAGATGGATGAGTGGAGCTAGGCGGAGCGAAATCCATATGGCTAAGGTCAGGTTAGTAAAAAACAGCATCAGATAGTTTCTCTATTGGAATGGTTTCCTGCAATATTTAAAAACGTTAAAATGAATAAAATATTTTTTTAGTGTCACAGATTGGAACTTGTGTCTCTGTGTTTGACCCATCCCTTAGGGAGCAGTGGGCTGCCAACAAGTGCTGCAAAGCTGTGAAGGCCTATCGTATAAGGTGACCAGATTTCTGAAATCAAATCTGGGGACATTTCTAGCTCGTACATAAAAAGCAATACATCTCATCAAGATGAAATTAGGAATAAGGGTAATTAGACCTTGTCTCATTGTAGGAGAATGGTTACCTGCAGAGATACATTCTAAAAATGCATCATATAGTAACACTAATTTCTGTTTAGAAACAGGTGTAAATTATTTTGTTATTCCGTTAAGTCCAGGAGATTTCCCTTTGGGCATCTGTCAAATTGCTCTATCTAATTGCTCAAACATTTTTTTGAATGCTTCATTATTTTGTGAGATTTATAATTTTTTTAAGAAGACATCTTCCGAAAAAGCTGTGTGTGTGTGTATATATTACTATTTTCCATAAATTTTTCATTTGTGGGAATACCCGCCTCGCTGTCTGACTGTTGATACTGAGATCTGCATCTGACACCTGCTCGGGGGTCACATCCATGTCCTCAAGGGCTACACCACCTTGGTGCAATGCTTTAAGGAGATGGCCTTATCAGACGTGTTAAGAATGCGGATAGGAATCCATTTCTCAGCATTCATGGAGGCTAATGACCTGCACACAGTGATATTTTTTTGTGAATTTCTGTTTTTGCTGATGGTTCAAACACAATAGCACTGCCCTCAGAAAGAGGTGAGTTTGCAAGAGGTCTGCCCCAAACCAGAGGCTCCTGCTTTGGAAGATGGGGTGACCATCTGAACCAGTTCAGCTATTCTAATGAAATCTTTGAGGTTAAATAATCACAATTTACTAGATGGTCCCCAATCTAGACTCAAGTAAAGCCTAGCGTGCCTTTTCTGTTGTGGCTCCCAGCCTGTAGAATAATTTGCCTTCTAATGTGCTCGTGGATTAGATAATTTTAAGAGGCTTTTTAAAACCTATTTTTATTCCTTGGCTTTTAAGTTCTCGTGATTTATTGTTATTGTTGAAAGTTGTCTGATAATTACTTTTCTTTTAGTGGATATATTGATTATTGTACAGCACTTTGGTGCAGCTGCAACTCTTTTAAAAGTGCTATATAAATAAAGTTGACATTGACACACGGTTCCAAGCCTCGGCTCTTCTCATAACAACCCTACTGAACATGCAATATGTGGCTCCCTACTACTCTCCTGCAATGGTCCACGATCCAAAAACCAACCCCTGACAGAATGAGGCTCCCAAGAGGCCAACAGCACCACTAAAACCTGCAGGAATATCTGACTAATTTTGGTTGTGCTCTACATGTGACAAAAGCCTTTTCTCTGCATGTCTGGAGAATATACAGCTGTAATTAATAATTAAGCCCTTTCTGGCAATGAAACCTCAAGTTCAGGCTAAAATCTCTAAAACTTTAAGTTGTAAGAAATCCTGACCACTCCAAATGCTTTCAGGTGTGTATGAGAAAGCTGAAGTTGTATAAATCGCTATTGCTCAACATAAACTTGAGCCAAAGCATTCATCATCTTCAGTAAAATAATGATTTTCAGATTAGGAGAGTCAAAGTACGAAACTAGAATCAACAGAAATCTGTGGGGTCACCAGAAGAGAGCTGTAGACGAGAGTTCTTCACTATCTGATAGGTTACAGTGGACAAAAATTGTCACACCAGATGTGGGATGGAGAAAGAAACTTACTAAAGATTACTGAAAGCTGAAATTGAAACAAAAGGTACTAGTTTAAGGATGTTTTCTGACCAGGCTATTGCACATTAATTTATTGATTTATTTAATCCAAATGTTTTGGTGTTTCAGTTGAACAGCACATGTTAACTGTTCTCATACTGTTTACATTACAATACCTTCTGTAGAGCATCTAGAATGAACTGGTTGAACCATGGACAACAACACTGTTGGCATGAGATAAGAGATCAGAAAAACAGGCGAAAAAAAGAAGGTGAACTTTACTGAGATAAACATTTAATAGGACCTGCAGGAGAAACATCAAAACATTTTAATTCACTGCAAAAAAATTTTTTTTACATCAACCTGTGATGACACCATCCATTTTCTATTCTTACTGAATCCTTGCAGAGGAATAGGGGTTGAAACGGTGGTTCCTATCTCCAAGAGTCAATATACAAATCACAGTGTACAGGTTCCTGGACTTGGCATCAAGTCTAGGGTGACCAGACGTCCTTGGTTTTCTGTTTTGGACAACCTTACCCCGGCAAAAGCTGTCCCCATAAATGTCCCAAATTTCAATGTTTTATGAATGAGAAAAAACAATACATGCAACAAGAGTAATTAAGGTGACACAGAGTAGTAGAAGAGGAGGATGTGGAGTAAGCCCCCGTCGTCAGGACTGTGCGAGCTGACCAAACCGCCGACCCTTGGATTTCATTACAGCATCTGGTCACCTCCTCTGGCACTTTGAATCAACATGTTACTGAAAAGGGCTATACAAAAATACTTGCCTTGCCTTGAATCACACAGCAGTACATGGCAGGCAAAACTACTGGCAATTAAGCGTGACCATTTACTGTAACATGCATGTTGTTCGTGGTGTGTGGAAGCTGGATTGGTCATCTTTTAGCATTGCAATTGTCGGGAAATGAGCAAAAGACCTTTGTGACATTTGTCCCGAAAATAGAGTCCATTTGGCTTTGAAGGCTGTCACGTTTGTGTACATTTCATGCACAAATTGGTCTTTCCCTTGTAGCTTCACATTCAGTTCACTCGTGTTTCAGAATGTCAACAGTGAAAGCTAAATCACACAACCATTCCATGTCACTCAGGTCAGGAAAATCGTCAGCTTTCTCAAGTAACTCCAAAAATGAAATAATCTCCTGTTTAAGCTCCCAGATGCGCTGGCATACTTTCCCCAAACCTAACCAGCAGACATTAGAGTGGTAAAACAAGTCCTGGTGATCTGCATCAGTTTCTTCAAGAAATGCAATAAACTGACAATGCCGCAGACCTCTTGCTCTAATAAAGTTCCCCTAAAGCTCCCCTTCGGAGAAAGGCTTGCTGCTTTTCGCCAATTTGAAAGCCAAGAAATAACTTGCCTTGGTGCAGGACTATTGGATGGTAGCTTGTCGGAGAAAAATAGTTTGCTGAGTCTGTTAATTGGCTGCCAACCTCTGAGCACTTGCAGTCCTTTCTTCTGTTGACCAGTTGCTAGCATAATTGGCATGCTTGGTGAAAAAGTGGCGACTAATGTGTATTCTTTAAAAACTGCAACGGTTTCTTGACAAATAAGACTAACAGGCTTGGCACTCACTGTCAACTTTTCTTTTCTATTTTCCACTCATCGTTGCAATGGATCGGGATGACTGAACATTTCATCTGGCTGACAAATGTATCCATTCATCCTTGCGACCAGGTGGCAGTACTTATCACAACAAAAGAACAGAAGAAGACGGCTGATGTCGGAAGTAATTTCCCCCTGGGTTCATTAAAGTATGTCTGAGTCTGAGTCTGAGAATAGCCATCCATGAATGGCCTACATCGTAAATTGCAGCAAGAAGATGAGCAAGGACAGTTTTATTATTTATTTTTTTGTTACAAATTTGTACCATTAGTCGGCGGGCTGGATCAAACAGCCCAAAGGGCCGTGTATGGCCTGGGGGCCTTAATTCACCTATAGCTGCCCCAGAACATACTTTTTTACGGTGTTGCCTTTGTTAGGGAAGAGGGGGTGGACACCAAGTTGGGACAAATGCCTTGCTGGTTTCCCACCTCTCCCCCCTGTACAGGGCACTGAACTTTGGTAAATATTTGAGCACAATTTTTGGTTGCTACCACTTTAAAATATTTAAAGTATGTTGAATTTGGTTTGTTGTGTGATATGATGGTTAAATGTGATATTTTAAAAGCTATTTCATAGATTTAAAGAGCTCAATTGATTAAATCTAGTTGACCACTAACACATAAAGACAACAAGGAACTTCCTGAAGGGATAGTGAAGGCAAAAAACAACTTCAATCTCAAATGGGACTGTTTAAACTGAGGGTAATCTGCAAAACCCTTGAACTCACAGGTAAAAGAGGAGTATACTAGGTTCTGAGATATGATTGGACAATAAAGCAGATATTTATGTGAGGAAGGCAGTCTAGTGACTGACTAGGTCAAAGCATTAAGTACTCTAATTCCAGATAATCGGTCCTCAAAAAAATCAGGGTAAGATCATCTTATTTCAAATAATACCTACATCAAAATAAAAATGTTATTAAAAATAATCATAATTTTCCTTAACTGAAGCTTGATGTATATTATGAATTTTAGAATCTTTTAATTGGGTAATGATTTCTATCATGCTTTTTATGCAGGATCATGAGACAAGTTGTCCTATTTTATCTGCTGCTGTTTTTCACAATGTATTCAGCCCAAAATTACCGTAAGTATGATTTAATAATATTGGTGGATGTGTTGAGACTGTTAACATTACTGCTTTCTAGCCACTGTTTAGACTTAGATTAAAAATGTAACTAAAGCATTAACATTTTGACATAAAATCCCTGCAGCTCCGACTTCCTACCCACCATTTTAAATTTTAGGGTTCCCCACCCACCAACCAAGTTGGTTAGTTTCTTAGCTTATGATCAATTTCATGGAGCAAAGCTAATTACACCTGCTTGGTTAGAAAGACCTAAATTAGATGTCATTTGATCATGTATGGGCTTTAGTTCTGTCTTTCAGCACTATTAAACATTTTTTTTGTGCCCGTCTCTCTCTATCACAATTCAGTTTAGTACACAGACCCTATTAGTCCACATCTAAAGTATAATTTGTCTGTTTTCAGATGGTACCAAAATGTTTTGCAATGTGTTAGCAAATTTCTAAAAGGAGTTTTTTACAGCTTAAATAACATTGCTGACCTGTCAATAACACATTTTCATCCTTTCTTCAACACAGTGAACTCCAAGAAAATTGTCTTGTTCACATTAAAGTCAGATACAGTCGTTTGGTTCTTTTCTGGCCATGTTTGCCATAGTACTGTAATGGGTTCAATGGTTTTCAGACTTTGTGTCTTATCCTGAAAGATATGCACTGTTCTATTCAAATTTCAGAACTTCTGGTGGGCTTTCCTGATACATTAATCAAATCTTCAACTTTATGATTTTCCTGCTGCAAATCCCTTTTAAATTGTGTTTATTTAAACAGAACATAGGTAATCAAGGCATTTTAGAAGAAAAACACATTCAATGTATCTACAGAAATATCAAGTCAATTAATTTACAAAGATTTAGATAAGTTGCATAAATTCCAATTCAATCCTACTTATGATACAATGTAGTCATGGTAATGCTATTCTGCCATTGGTAAAGTTTTCTAGAAACAAAATATTATGATCATTTTCAAAACTATGTTGTCAGCTTTCCTCCATCACTGGATCCTTATAACAAATTGAGCGTCACAGTGTTTGGCACCAATTTCAAGAAATGTATTCATTTTCTGATATGCAGATGTAAATTTGTATTCAGTAACAGGTTGTGAAATGCATAAGTTTGTCACAGATTCATTCATTCATGTTTTTTTTTTTTTTTTTTTTTTCAGAAAGATGGGTCAGGAACATTCCTCAGATCAGGGGTGTCAAACTCATTTTGGTTTAGGGGCTGCATTCAGCTTAATCTGATCTCAAGGGGGCCACACATGTAAACTCATTGCAAGATCAAATAGAACTAATAAAATTGGACTTGATGTTGGTTTTCATATTAAACGAATTTCCCTTTTAAAAATGTATTATGAATAACCTCAGAGTTTACGAAAAGTATGTGCAATTTCAACAATACTTTTACTCAGTTAAACATTTATTTAAGTGCATTATGCATAGGAACTGATCACAGTGATTGTAAAATGTTGAAAAACATTTATTCACAGCTTTTGGGACTTAAAGGTATACTATGCAACCGGGGTTGATTTTCCAGCAAGGCTCCCCCCAGAGGGCGAAAGTAAAAGTGCACTGTTATAAAGATGCTCAGCTGTTCTGGTTTCTCCGTCAAGCCAGGCGCGGTTGTTTTGAGCTTAGCAGACAGGCGAACGCAACGAAAAGTCAAAAAAACGGCAGTACAAACAATGACTAACACAGTGAAAGTATGAACATCAAGCTTCCCGCAGCACTATCTTGGCGAGGCGGCTGCGGCGGTGGCATCTCGCCAACATTCAAAAAATATAAAAATAAATAAAAAATTAAATAATAATAATAATAATAAAACTCGATATGCTTGCATGTTTATTTGACGTTAACACGCGGTTCTTTGTAATCTTTCTGAGCTGTATGAAAAACGAAATTTCGTTCTGTATGCACTCTGTGCTACAAAATGACAATAAAGAAAGTCTAAGTCTAAGTTTGTTGCTTTTGCGCGTGCATATAGTGAATGGCAGGGCAAAAACACATGGAGTTCTCGCCGTAAAGCAAGACCGACTCTCGCGGTCTAGCACGAGACTTCTGAGCCTGTGGGTGCGGGCCGAGGGCTCCTGCAATGGTGTACCGCGCACGTGACGTCACCGTCTCAAGAGCAACGCCCCTTTTGCCGCTTAGGTAGGGCATATAGGTAGAGAACGCCCATAGCAACCAGCTATTACACGCGCAACAGAAACAGCGATATGACCGACTTTACAGCCGTTAAACTTTCGCAAGACGATGTCCCAGGCGCACGGATTACTGGTCGAACTGTCGAAGAACACACCAACCTTTAGCTCAAACGATGGCTTGAGTGTCCAGGGCTTAAAAAGACCAGAAAACGGGCCGAGTTGATCGAACGGTAAGTCGTTTTTTTTCTTGCTCGGCGTTTATGGCGTCGTCGGCCCTTTTTTTCTGTTTGTAATCACCGTCCAGGAATCAGTATATGTTGCCAATAGGTAGCAAACAAACAATCATGGTCAACTTAGGGACCTAAGCCAATATCGCGAGACAGGATGGACACGCAGACATGACAAATGTCATGACATGACAAACGGTCATGGCGTTGTCGGCCGTTTTTTTGTTTGTAATCACCGTTCAGGGATCGGTATATGTTTAATGTTTGTCTTATTTGAAATGTTTTTTGAGTAAGCTATCCTGGTAGCAGGGTATCATGTTAGCGCCTGCTACCATGATAGCCTATATGCTATCATGGTAGCAGGCGCTTCAATATTAACATGTTGGCCACCAAAATACTCTTACCTGTTCACTACTTGATGTCGCTGGAACTGGGTCAGGATGTTCTTCGGTTGTGCCCTTTCCTCCAACAAAATGCTTGCTACATATGTAGGTGAATTTGGTAACTTTTTCCCTGGTTGAACTGTTGTGTAGGCTGACTGCACCGGTGTATCCAGCGCACACATTTCTCCTTGGCAGTCTTGAAGAAAACATCATTCATATGCGGCCGATCAGCGTACCTCGAGTCGCTGTTGCACGTTCCATAGCAACAATGTTTAAAAACCATGGTCTTAGATTTGGAAAAAGAGGTCCTTTACCGAGTAAAACCAAGGGTAACGCACGTCTCTTTTACAGCGACACAGCGGCGGACTATGCAAGCTTGCCCCTACTGCGTACCACGTGATGTGACGTCATCGTGACGTTATGTTTCTAAAAATAGCTCGCTCGCGGTACGCCATTGCAAGTACGGTATTTCCACCACAGACCACCAGGGCGGCAGAGAAAACCTTTGTTCGACCTGAAATGACTCATTGAATCATCCAAAACGGTATGGAACACATTAATTAACTGAAAAATGTTGCATAGTATGCCTTTAAAAACACTTTCCTGCATGACAAAATAGATCAAACAGATAAAAATTAAGAAATTATTTAAAATCAATGTTTCACATCTGAAAATCAGTGCTGCTGTTAGTTCCGATTTTAACGCTTATTAAGGCTAGGCGCCTGACTACGGCCAAATATGGTAAAAGGCAGTCAGAAAAGTTCGGCTGAGGAGCCTGTGTGTGACTAAAATACCAACAGACAAGTAGTAAGTTTAACTTATTGTATTCAAACTTATATTTTTACATACATTTATGGAGGTATTCAATAATAGTATTAAGATTTTCCTTTGAGTAACTCAGTTTGTTTCTATTATTTACGTCTGTCCTTTTGTTTGCAGGATAAATAATGGTCCGTCAATCAATGATCCGAGTCTTTTTTTTTGGTCTATGATCCACGGCAAGAGGTCCGGGAAAATGAAATTGCTCGGTTCAATTAATTCTTAGCGCACAGCTGCGGTGATGGTAGTTTGCCATCCTGGGTCGGAACAGGGGGTGGAAAAAAAACCCTGACCTAAACAAGGTCATAAATAAAAACAAAAATTAGCACTTCAGCAGGGTTAAACTGCCATCCAAAACAACTAAACATTCATTTAAAAAATAGCTATATTCCTTTTGTTGCGCAACTCCAAATGAATTCCAGAGTTTCATAGGCCATTGAAAAATTTAAAGAAAAGTAAAAATAGTGAAAAAATAATATGAAAATAGATAATGAAAATAGTAAAATTATCCCTAAAGGACAATTTAAATCCTTTACAAAATTCACAAAATCAACAAAAAGAGAATGATCTTTTAAGCTGTAAGACCATTTTTAAGATGCCCATACATAGATGTTAAGTGTGCAAGTCACCACCAGCACATTGTTATTATAATATAAAACAAACGACATAAAATAAACGACTCACCGTTCAGTGGTTTGTCTACTTTGTCTGGGTTAATTGGACTTGATTCAACAATATTCTTCAGAGATTTAGGAAAAACGCCAACACAAGCAGCTAGCCACACCCACAGACATGTATACGTAGACGCCCCGTCGTCGGGTGAGAGGCGTGCCGACAGAGCGGCCATCTTAGGTCAGACCAAACTGCGCTCAGAGAGAATACACGTCAATTCAGGAAAGTGGTGCTTTATGTTTTCAGACACTCTGAAGCCGGTGAATTCTCACCCAATTTACAGATAAATTAGCTGACTGAAAACGTCACCCCTTTAGGGGCTACATGGGACCAGTTGATTGAATTAAATGATTGTCTAACTTAAAAAATAATTTCGATTTTGTATTGAAAGTAAGCAAACTTCCAGAGCAACGTCCCAGGAAGCCCGACTTTTACTCCGCTTTTGGGTGCGCAAATAAAAGGACACTAGGAACCAGATCCTGGGGAATTACCTTCCATAAGTAAGATTTTATGATAGATAATCCTCATGCTTTACAGTTACAGTTTTTCCGGCATAAACACAATATGTGCTAATGGGTAGCAGGGATGGAAGTAGAGAAAAGTACATTAAACACCAAAAACAAACAAAATGGTCCTAAATTACTGGATAGACATGACTTATGGGGGGTGGGGGGTTGGTTTTGCCATGATTTTGTAATGTATTTGATTCTAAGATGAGTTATTAGGTTTTTTGTTGATTTTTTTTTCTTCCAGATAGCGGTTTGTATTATATAATTTTTAAATGCTGCTATGAGCCCCTTTGCTCTCACTTGTCTGTATACAGTTTTGCTCCTATGTAGATCAGTGCTGTTGTCTGTAGATCGGTGTCTGTGTATATATATATTGAAAGAGAGATTTATGTGTGTATAATTTGTGTGTGTATTAGATTAATATGTAACTGCAAAATATGTAAGTACGTGTACATTTTTCATCCGGTTTGACTTTGACTTCAGTTTAAATAGTTTTGGTTCTGAAAAAATATGTATAATCTGCCTGAAAGGTCACAAGCATTGTGAACATATGATTAAAATGAGATCTGAGCTGCCTCCTATTCATTCTGACAGCAGCTGTCTGATCTGTGGTCTGACCCAAGATGGCCTCCCTGTATATATATATATATATATATATATATATATATATATATATATACATACATACATACATACATACATACTGTATGTATAGACTATATACACAGACACCGATCTACAGACAACAGCACTGATCTACATAGGAGCAAAACTATATACAGACAAATGAGAGCAGAGGTGCTCATAACAGCATTTAAAAATTATATATTACAAACCGCAATCTGGGGGGAAAAAAATCAACAAAAAACCTAACGCATCTTAGAATCAAATACATTACAAAATCATAGCAAAAACTGTATAATATCTGGAAGTTTGCCTACTTTCAATACAAAATCGAAATTATTTATTAAGTTAGACAATAATTTAATTCAATCAATTGGTCCCATGTAGCCCCTAAAGGGGTGACGTTTTCAGTCAGTTGATTTATCTGGAAATCGGGTGAGAATTCACCGGATTCAGAGTGTCTGAAAACAAAGTACATTTTCCTGAATTGACTTGTATTCTGTCTGACTGCAGCTTGGTCTGACCTAAGATGGTCGCTCTGTCGGCACGCCTCTCACCCGAGGACGTGGCGTCTACGTATTCATTTCTGTGGCCATTTCTCAATATGCGTTCTTGAGCGTTCTCGTGTGCTCGTGACACGTCATCAGCCTCAGCCAGAGCACTGTTCCATTTGCCGAGAACGCCAAACTGAGAATTGGACGAATTCCCCGGATGTTGTTCTCGCCCGCCCTCTTTATCGAGCATGCATCAGAGCAGACTTGTGCGTTCTTCAGACTTGCCCAGAATGCACCGCGGCCGCAGCTTGATTCGAAACAGCGCAAAGAGAGCTCACAGCGGTAAGTTAAAAATTCCCTTTTCTGTTGCTGTTGTTGTTCAAAAGTACGTTTTCAGATCGTTTGAGGCGAGAACATTATACTTTTAAGCTTCCCTATGTGGCCTGTTTACAGAGTTAGTGCGTAATTAAAAAAAGTAGTGTGCATAGTACCTCTGGTTATGATTTATTTCTTTTGTGTTTATCTGACTGACGTGTGTTGCTTTATTAACTCAATACTTGCTGGAATAAATTGTAAATGTCTCCCTAGGACGACAGCAGCATATAAAATAAATAAATAAATTCTATAAATGTTTTTCCTATCTAAGTGAGTTTATTCTGAGTCAGGACACGAAGTATTGAGAGGAGAAAGAGGGAAAGAAAAATAATAGTAATAACAGTATATGAAAAAACAGACATTTATTTTATACAAATGTTTTATCTTTGGAACAGAATGAAGGTGTAATATATTCAACAAATTATTAACATGGTTTAAAACAAAGAAATAACTCCTATTAAGATCTCATACAAATAGACAATGGCTATAAACTTACAGTTAAAAATAGTTGGAATGGAAATTAATTTACTAATTATTTAATGTATTTTCACAGGTGGTGAAAAAAATTAAATGAAGCAGCATGTGAACATGACTCCAGCTGATCTACATTAGGTCAGGTGTAGTCATGTTCACTTAAACATGCAGCCAGCTGGAGAAGCTCCCTGTCTTCAGCCGCCGGATGGTCATCCTCCTCTGGGTCCACCTTCTTGTCCTCCACGTCTAGCTGGTGCCCTGCCTCTATACTAATATTGTGGAAGATGCAGCAGGCGGTGATTACTTTTGGGGCAAACGTCAGACGGACCTCCAGCACCCTGAAGAAGATGAAACGCCACCGTGTCTTCAGACCACCAAAGGCACGCTCAATTATGTTAATCAGTCTTGGCGTGGTGCCTGTTGTAGAATTCCTCCGCTTGACCTGTACCAAACATAAAATTAACTTGAAATTTAGGTAATATGCTTATGTCTTAATCTTCTGTCCAATTAATATAATCTATGTATCAGTTGTGTGTCATTGTTGGCTCTATTTAAGGACAAGAAGGTAAGAGATCTTACTGGCAAGCTGTTTCCCTATAGGATGCACCGCAGCCCAGCCACCAGAGGGTCACCAGCACCTCTATCTCCTGTGGCCATCCATGGGCCTTCTGGATGGGCAGCAGCTGAAGGAGGAGGACGATGAAGGCTGGTTTCAGGTCTCCTTCATTAAAAAATGTTTGGAGGATTGGCACAGAGGTGTTTATCCTCACATATTTTGTTTCTGTTTCTTCCTGTAAATAAAAAATGCCAAATGTTACCATAATTGTTTTTTGTCACCTTGTCTATGCATAAAACTATACCTGCTTTAAGATAAGATAAGATAAGATAGTTTTTATTGATCTCACAATGGAGAAATTCACTCGTCACATCGGCTTATACAAGAAGGTGCAGATTATTATAGTTCTCAAGAAAAAAAAAAGATAAAATGTATAGTAAATGTAACAAATGGCTTCCCTTATCTGGTATTTTTACCATTTCACTTAGAAAAAAATGGGCTGAACTAACTGCACATAATTTATAGATTAATCACTGTAAAGGTGGACAGACATAAAAATATGTTTTTTTTTCCTTTCTTAATGATCAATGCTGTGAAGGTCAGGAGGTGCAATAAAGTAGCTTAACCCTACTGTTACTAATGTTAAAATTGGGTCTTCATTTTCATTATTTAATGAAAAACAGTCACAATTTCAACCTGATCACGTTTTTAATACCATCCTCAATGTTTTTTTTAAAGATAAAAGTAGGAAATAGGCTGCCAATCTTAAAATGCCTACCAGTTTCCAATAGATGGGTGAGCAAAGCCTGCCTTCTGAGCCTCCTCTGCTGCATCAATCTTCTCCTTGCTCAGATTTGCCTCCTCAACTGCATCACCTCCTCTTCAGCCTGCTGGTAAAGCTGACCAACGATTGAAGCAACAGCAATATTGCTCGTATCGCTCATTTTGCTTCTACAAAGTGCTGTTTGTTTTTTTTAAAGAAGATTCAATCGCCTCTACAACTACAACAATTACAACTCCCAACAAAGAAATTCCCGGTATTGTTGGTTTTATACCCACAGTTATGTAATTTTTTTTAGATATTTTATTAGACTTTTTAGGAATTAATAAAAAAAACGTTTTCAAAAGGGTTTGATGGTGTAGTGTATAAATAGTTTTGAACGTTAAAGAAATGCTCAAGCGCTGCGGGTGTGATGACGTCACGAGTATACTTCTGTTCCAATACACAATACGTGCTGCGTGCTCGCATTCTCGTCAAGTCCGATCTTCCTGTGTTCTTACCGAGAACAGACTTGACGAGAACGCGAGTACGGACTCGCGTTCTCGTGAACTGAGAAACGGCCTGTGTGTGGCCACACCGATAGCAGCAACAAAATGGAGGAGTTCACCTCTGACCCGGAATTCAAAGAGTGCTGCTAGTTTGACCCGCCAAAATAAAACATGCCTTGATCATTTTGTGCTGGTTATACAATGGAGTGTTGCATCATGTTGTCTGCTCTGAATAAAACACAGCGCCACTCGTGGACAATATAGGAACTGCAAGTTTTTCAATTGTACTTCGTTTTCAATTGAACGAAGTACATGTTTTTTTCAATAATAATTGTTGAATAATGATGATGCATTTGGCCACCGGGCCAGACTAAATCGTTCGGCGGGAACCGGCCCACGGGCCGTACGTTTGACACCCCTGCCTTAGAGAGTTTAGAACACATATTAACATGATAGCACCACATAGTTGCTCCAGATTTGTCTGCTGCACTGCTATAATGCAAATCTTCCACTGCATCCAAATGGTGCCCCAATAGATTATGATCTAGTAGATGATGATGAAGGTAACACAGTCCATCATCATGCTAAAAATGGTTCAAGGTTATTTAAACTTTGTGACATGGAGCACTATCCTGGAGAAATCCATCCATCCATTTCCTAACACATTTATCCCTTGTGGGATAGAGCTGTCAGTGGCAGAGAGGTGGGGTACAATGGATATGGATCGGCAATCATTTGTAATGTGTTTAGTTTTGGAATTACTATGTCAATTCTACCAGAACTTATTAAAATAATCAGCAGTAAGATCTTTTTTTTTCTTTTTTAGCAAATGTGGCTTTGCGTGGCAAAGCAACTCAGTCTCAGCGTTATGAGGGAGAATGGGATGTTTTTGGAGCTGCCTCCAATGCCATCGATGGTAACAGAAATTCCAACTTCAAAGATGGATCTTGCTCCCACACTGCAAGCCAAACCAACCCTTGGTGGAGAGTGGACCTGCTGGACTCGTATACAATCACCCATATCATCATCACCAATAGAGGAGACTGTTGTCACAATCGCATCAATGGGGCAAATATTCACATCGGAAACTCTTTAACACTCAACGGTGCTGCAAACCCACTGTGAGTGATCATTTTAATTAAATTCAGTACCATCCATCATCTATACCTACTTGTCCAAGCAGGGTGTTTGGTATCAAACAATTTTAAGTTTATTATTCAAAACAGATTAAAATGTTTTTTATAACTAAGGAAACCCAGCAAATTGCATCGAGTAACTCACCAAGGATGAGCATGTATGTAGCAACAATGGTCAGTTGCTTGCATTGTGTATTTCGTGTCTTTACAGCAGGCTCCTATGATGAGAATGCATGTAGCAACAGTGGAAAGGAAAACTTCCCTTTAACCGGAAGAAACCTCAAAAAGAGCAAGGCATTGTGTCAGCGGCCATAAACAGCACCTGCTGAATCTCTCATCTACACCAAAGCGTGGGCAGAAGTCCACTGGAAAACACCTCTATATTGAGACCAAGAAATATTCAGCAAATCAGTAAAATCCTCTTTCAAGACTTCCAATTGTTGATTCACCACATCAAGCCTCCATTTAGGTTTTTCACTGTTGGATCTTCACCCACGGTCATTAATATATTCTCGGAGATATCAGACACCATTTTGTTGACAAAACTAATTACAATGGTGTTTTCACAGTGCAAATGCTTTGAATGTCATTAACGGCTCAATTGCCCATAATTAGGGTTTCTTAAGCTGTTTGGCGCACAACCCAGTCTAATACCTCTTCATGGTTTTTGAAGATGAGTTGTCCTTCATCGAGTCAGTCTTGTTCAAGAGGAGAATACCTATTATTAGAGGATTTCCTGTGTTCTCAGATGGTTTGATTCTATCATGTGTTCTGACCACAGTTGCTATTGTTTTCTTCTTTGTTGTGGGGTTAAGGAAATGTTTCTCTGAAGCGCTGACAGAGCTTTTTTTTATGTAATTGCAGGGTTCTTCCATTAGCCATCTTCCATGATCTAAAAAAGGGTATTATTCTTTGGCTTTGCGCTGAGAGAGTGTCACGGAGGGCTGTTGGTCGGTTCACTCTCATTTACATCAGCATTCTGTTTCTCGGTGGTGCTGGTTAGCTGAATGTCAGTCTTTTCTCTGTTTTGGATCATTAGTTGCATTGTTTTGTTTCCAAACTCAGCCTTTACCTCTGAATTCACTTAAGCTAATTGATTTTTTTCCATCACTACTATTTTCTTGAGAACTTTCTCATGTTTCCTTAAAGATAGTAAACATCTTGTTCCGATTAGCTTGTGTTGCCAGAGAAAGTTAACCTGACAACAGCCAGATGCATGTCTCGCTCCGCCTAGCTCCACTCACATACATCTGGGACACCGCCATAGGAATTGCCTTTATTGAAGGGTGGGCCTTATCAAAACTTCTTGCATATGATTGGATAAGCCACTTGTCTGTCATCTTTATCGACGTGCTATTTCAACCACTCACACCGAAGCTAACCCGTGACGCTGATCAGAGCGATGCAGGAAAAAAAAAAAAAGAGGGGGAAAGACAGGCGGCAAAGCGCCGCGGGTCGGAGTTGATCCCGGGCCGACCGTGTTAAGGACTAAAGGCCTCCTAATATGGTTTGCGCTAACAGCTAACCGCTAACCGCTCCGGGGCGCGTCCGGACGCGCAGGAAAACAAAACTTTCCAAATCCGGTCGGGAGAAGGGCGAAAACATCGTTTCCACCAACAAAAGCCTTCAGAGGCGTTCTCTGATGTTCTTTTAATTAAACAATATTAGGTAGATTGGACAACACGGAAGAAATAGCAGCATCAATGTTAACGCTTGCTTCCTTGACGAGCCGCCATTGCTATCAAAACAGTCTCACGTCATGGTCGCGTCTCCACTACGTCACATCTATGAAATGCCAGCCCTGCGTCCTGATTGGCCAGACCATAAAATTGGTTGGAGAAATCACTTTCAACAGGCGATGTCCCAGATGTATGTGAGTGGAGCTAGGCGGAGCGAGACATGCATCTGGCTGTTGTCAGGTTAAGAGAAAGTGGCAGCTGCTCCTAAAGTCAAGGTCAAACATTCTTGATTATCACTGATATAAAGCAGTTTAGCCTATCTATTTTATATAAAAATTAATCACTGTCTTTTTATTGAGTTTTCTTTTCCTGTTGTACATACAGTTGTAAATACAAAGAAATAGTTATCCAACATAGACAGACATACAGTAATAAACAGAAAATTAATCCCTACAAAGTAATCCCATTTAGCCCACCCAGGTCACTACCAAGTAGGTCTACGCACTACGTTCCTATCCCTGACAGAGATGAAACACATTTTATTAAAATTAATTAACTTTTTAATCCGGAGCATCATTGTAAGTTTTGGAATGAGTCAAGAAAGGGCCCCCATGTTTCTTCAAATTTGCCAGTTGAGTGTTGAAAAGAGCATCTGATTCTCTCCAGTTTCAAACATGACATAAGGTCACATAACCACTGCTCGTGAGTTAGAGGAGCTGCACCCTTCCACCTGGACAGAACTGTGCGCCTCGCCAACAATGAGCAAAATGCCAATGCCTGTCGTTTAGAGGCCGGTAAAGGCGACCCATCACCACTTAAACCAAACAAAGCCAAGAGAGGGCCAGGTGATACCACCACTCCAGCCAAACCAGACATCGTATGGAAAACATCTGTCCAGAACTGACCAAGAGCGGGACAGGGCCAGTACATATGGACCAGTGTGGCTACGGCAGTTTTGCATTTATCGCAGTATGGGGTGACCTCTTGATAGAAACGGGATAGTTTGCTTTTGGAGAGATGGGTTCTGTGTACTATTTTAAACTGGATGAGACAGTGGTGCACGCACAGAGATGTTGTATTCACCAGTTTAAGTATAGAGTCCCATGTCTCATCCAGTATGGTCATATTCAAATCTTCTTCCCATGATGCTTTAAGTTTAAGTGTGGAGGTCTTACCAGAACACTAGGCATCTGATATTGGCGGCCCAGTAATAGAACCGAAAATCAGGGAAGGCAAACCCTCCTTGTTGTTTAGGTTTTTGGAGTTGTAATTTATTAAGCCTTGGGCGTTTACCTTGCCAGATGAAAGACGAAAAAGTTGAGTCTAGCTCATTAAAAAAAGTATTAGGAATAAAAATAGGTAACGCCTGAAAAAGGTAACTGAGTTGATACGTCCCACAAGGGACATGGAAAGGGGTGTCCACTCTGTGAGGGATACCTTCACTTGGTTCAATAGCTGAGTCAAATTTTCATTGAACAGATTTTTATGTTTTTTTTGTTACTGTGATACCGAGGTATGTAAATTTTTGTCTTTCAATTCTGAACGGCAGATTAGCAAAGTCTGTCATTTTAGCTTTATTACCTATGGGGAAAAGCTCACTCTTGGTAAGGTTCAGCTTATACCCAGAAATCTGACCAAATTGGCTAAATATATTGAGAGCAAAAGGCAATGAGGTTGATGGTTTGGAAATAAAAAGTAGAAGGTCATCTGCGTAAAGTGACTCTTTGTGTTCCATGTCGTTCCTCCAAACGCCGGATATCTCTTTACTGGTTTTGAGTGCAATGGCGATGGGCTCTATGGCCAGATCGAAAAGCAGGGGGCTAAGAGGGCATCCCTGACGGGTGCCCCTTTGTAATCTAAATGGTTTTGAGGTCTGAGAGTTAGTACGATCTGTGGCAGATGGTTGCTGGTATAATAGTTTAATCCATGAAATGAAGTTTCCTCCAAAGCCAAATCTGCTGAGGACCGCAAATAGATAGTCAAACTCAACCCGATCAAAGGCTTTTTCAGCATCCAGAGAGACAACACACTCAGCCGAATCTGTGGCACCTGAATAAACAATATTAAGCAGTCTCCTTACATTAAAATATGAGTGCCGATCTTTAATGAAGCCTGTTTGGTCTTCTGAAATAACTGAAGGTAAAACCGTTTCAAGTCTACGGGCAAGAATTTTGGCTAAAATTTTAACATCAGTATTTAGGAGAGAAATAGGTCTGTATGAGGTGCATTCTACCGGATCTTTACCTTTTGTTGGAATAAGTGTGATACAAGCTTCATAAAATGAGTGAGGAAGGGATCCGTGTTTAAAACAATCAGTAAAGGTGGAGCTGAGCTGCACAGAGAGTAAGTCTGAGAATTATTTGAAACATTCTGCGGGGAGACCATACGGTCCTGGAGATTTGCCAGATTGCATTGAGGCTATTGCTAGGGAGACTTCTGTATGAGAGATGGGTTCATCCAGCTTATTCTTAAGTTCTGGTGAAATTACAGGAATGTGAAGCTTAGCTAAAAAAATCATCAGTCATGTTAGAATTGGTTTGTGATTGTGAGCTGTAGAGCTCCTCATAAAAGTCCCTGAAATCATCATTAATTTGACTATGGTCTGTGACTATACTGCCATCTTGTTTTCGAATTCTGGAAATAGTTTGCCTTGCCCTAGAACCCTAGAGCATGGTTGCTAATAATTTATCAGATTTGTCACCATGCACATTAAATTTGAATTTGTCATGTAAAAGCAGGTGTTCAGCTGAGTGTGTTGTCAATAGGTCAAGCCTTGTTTTAAGTTCAACACGTCTTTTAAACACGTCTCGGGCGTGGGAAGAGTTCGGAGAGGCCATGTAGAAAGACTTCCGTACGGCTTCGAAGCGATTCTGGTCCACTATCCGGCGTCTCAGGAGGGGGAAGCAGTGCAGTACCAACACTGTTTACAGTGGGGGTGGTGTGCTGCTGACCTCGACTCGTGACGTTGTGTTTCGGTGGGCGGAATACTTCGAAGACCTCCTTAATCCCACCAACACGTCTTCTGTTGCGGAAGCAGAGCCTGAGGACTCTGGGTCAGGTTCTCCCATCTCTGGTGCTGAGGTTGCCGAGGTTGTTAAAAAGCTCCTCGGTGGCAAGGCCCCGGGGGTGGATGAGATTCGCCCTGAGTACCTTAAGGCTCTGGATGTTGTGGGGCTGTGTTGGTTAACGCGGCTCTGCAACATTGCGTGGACATCGGGGGCAGTTCCACTGGATTGGCAGACTGGGGTGGTGGTCCCCCTATTTAAAAAGGGGGACCGGAGAGTGTGTTCCAACTACAGGGGAATCACACTCTTAAGCCTCCCTGGTAAGGTCTATTCAGGGGTTCTGGAAAGGAGGGTCCGTCGGATAGTCGAATCTCGGATTCAGGAAGAGCAGTGTGGTTTTCGTCCTGGCCGTGGAACACTGGACCAGCTCTATACCCTCAGCAGGATTCTGGAGGGGGAATGGGAGTTTGCCCAACCAGTCTACATGTGCTTTGTGGATCTGGAGAAGGCATTCGACCGTGTCCCCCGAGGGATCCTGTGGGGGGTACTCCGGGAGTATGGAGTACCGGACCCTTTGATAAGGGCTGTCAGGTCTCTGTACGACCGGTGTCAGAGTCTGGTCCGCATTGCCGGCAGTAAGTCGGACTCGTTTCCGGTGAGAGTTGGACTCCGCCAAGGTTGCCCTTTGTCACCGATTCTGTTCATAACTTTTATGGACAAAATTTCTAGGCCCAGCCAAGGTGTTGAGGGGATCCGTTTTGGTGGCCTTAGGATTGCGTCTCTGCTATTCGCAGATGACGTGGTCCTATTGGCTTCATCAGGGCGTGATCTACAGCTCTCACTGGAGCGGTTCGCAGCCGAGTGCGAAGCGGCCGGGATGAAAATCAGTGCCTCCAAATCCGAGACCATGGTCTTGAACCGGAAAAGGGTAGAGTGCCTTCTCCGGGTTGGGGAGGATGTGCTGCCCCTAGTGGAGGAGTTCAAGTATCTTGGGGTCTTGTTCACGAATGAGGGGAGGATGGAGCGGGAGATCGACAGGCGGATTGGTGCAGCGTCTGCTGTGAAGCGGGCGCTGTACCGATCCGTTGTGGTGAAGAGAGAGCTGAGCCAAAAGGCGAAGCTCTCGATTTACCGGTCGATCTACGTTCCTACCCTCATCTATGGTCACGAGCTTTGGGTCGTGACCGAAAGAACGAGATCCCGGATACAAGCGGCTGAAATTAGTTTTCTCCGTAGTGTGTCTGGGCTCTCCCTTAGAGATAGGGTGAGGAGCTCAGTCATCCGGGGAGGACTCAGAGTAGAGCCGCTGCTCCTCCACGTCGAGAGGAGCCAGTTGAGGTGGCTCGGGCATCTGGTCAGGATGCCTCCTGGACGCCTCCCTGGTGAGGTGTTCCGGGCACGTCCCACCGGGAGGAGGCCCAGGGGAAGACCCAGGACACGCTGGAGGGACTATGTCTCCCGGCTGGCCTGGGAACGCCTTGGGATTCCTCCTGAGGAGCTGGCCCAAGTGGCCGGGGAGAGGGACGTCTGGGCCTCCCTACTGAAGCTGCTACCCCCGCGACCCGACCCCGGATAAGCGTAAGAAGACGGACGGACGGACGGACGGACGGACGGACGGACGGACGTCTTTTAAAAAGCTCAGGACATTGATTCAAAGCATATTTTATGTCAACCTCTTTGATTTGCTGAATTAGATTGTTCTGTTCATAGGTGGCTTGTTTTTTAATTTTTGCTGAATAGGAAATGATTTGGCCTCTGATGTAGGCCTTAAAGGCATCCCATACCACAAGGCTGGAGGTCTCGTGGGAGGAGTTAGTTGCAAAAAAGAAACGTATTTCATCTCGAATAAGTTACTTTATTCTGAAATCCATTGCAATTCACTGAAATTCTCAAGCTGTATGCAAATGAAATTTCGTTCTGTACGCACTCTGTGCATACAAAATGACAATAAAGTTTGTCTAAGTCTAAGTCTAAACCTTACAAACTTTTCATCTGACAGCAGAGTTGAATTGAAACGCCATTGTCCGGTTCTTAGGGGAAGATGGGGAAGGGATAGTGAGAAAGTAAGTGGGGCGTGGTCTGAAATAATTATGCTTTGGTAGTCACAAGAACGTATCTGCTGCAGCCATTTAGCGTCTGTAATAAAATAGTCGATTCTTGAATACGTTTTGTGCACATGCGAGAGTACGAGTACTCCCTCTTATCTGGGTTTAAAGCACGCCACACATCACACAGCCCGTACTCGGATAGAAAAGCTTGTATAACTGATGCAAAATTGCTTATGATGTTGCTTTTAAGAGATGAGCGGTCCAAAATTGGGTCCAGCCAACAGTTGAAATCACCCCCTAGAACCAGTGAGTATTTATTGAGGTCATGTAGCGAAGAAAATAGTTGTTTAAAAAAGTTCTCATCATCTATGTTAGGAGCATACACATTGACCAGGGCAACCAGAGTGTCGTGCAACTTCCCACTCACTATTATGACTCTGCCATTTTTATCAGCCACCACATTATCCGCCTCAAATGGAGTATTCTGGCTGATCAGTATAGAGACCCCTCGTGCCTTAACCTGAAAATGGGAATGAAAACATTGTCCCCTCCAGCATGTCAGAAGACGACACCCGTCCAAGCTCCTGATGTGAGTTTCCTGCAGAAACGCCACATCTATAATAAATAGTTTGATATGGGAAAAGACCTTTCTTCTCTTTACTGGGTGGTTTAAACCTTTAACATTCTATTTTATATAAAATTTGACTGACAAATACTTTAAGAGGGGAAAAAGCAAGCAAACAGACAGCGAGTGGAGAAAACACCCAAGGAAGCAGCAAGACAGAAGCAACTATTGCTGCAGTTGTTTGAATAACCTGATGGTGTTTTACTGCATTTTGTGGACTTCCTGGTTGTACAGAATTACAATTAGTCCAGCCTTAAACTAACTAATGCATGGACTTGTTTTTCAGCATCCCTCCTTGACAGGATATTTCTAATTTTGGCAATATTCTGGAAGTGGAAGAATGAAGTCCTATAAACTTGTTTATCATGTCATTTAACTTGCAATTTCTGGTCAAAATAACACTAATGTCAAAGCAGTTCTTTTTCAAAGAATCTGGTCTAAAGACAACAAATTCTTTCTTGTCTCCATTTAAATACAGAAAATTTTAAGTCAATCAGGTTTTTATGTAATCACACATTATATTATCAGCATTTAACGCTATATCAAATGAGATCCCCAACATACAACAGTTTAAACAGGAAGTCACACGTCTTACTGACATAAAGGTTATTTACAAAATGAACTAAGGGCCTTTGGGAGGTGGCCAACATGAAGTATTTCTTTTTTATGGATTGAAGTACTTTATTTTGAACACTCGAAAAGAAAAAAAGTAAAAGACGGCAAGGTAAAGTAGATGAAGTAAAACAAATAAGCTTAGATATCTCCGTTTAGATTTAATCCCATGTCCAAAAGGCACACCTCCTCACACTGTCAAGTCTTTTATGAGCACTTCCTTTTTAACTTAAGTGCTGTTCTCTGACTAAATCTTAAAATCACTGACAAAATTATTTTCTTTCAGGGTTGCTGCAATCTCTGAAATTCCAAGTGGGACATCCCATAGAATAGATATTCCTGACCCAAAGGAGGGACGTTATGTCACAGTTATGATACCTGGTTCAGACAAAATTCTAACACTCTGTGAAGTCGAGGTCTATGGCTACCGCACCCCAACAGGTAAGAGGTTTCAGGAAAATTTTTTTTTATTAATTTCTCTACAAATTTCATATTTTATATATAGATATAGATATAGATATAGATAGATAGATAGATAGATAGATAGATAGATAGATAGATAGATAGATAGATAGATAGATAGATAGATAGATAGATAGATAGATAGATAGATAGATAGAAAATAGAGCTGTTCCAAGCACTGAACCCTACAGTACTCCACAAGTAGCATGGCCTTTGAAGATTTATTATGTACATGAACAAACTGCAATCCGGACAAATAAGGTTTAAACCAGCCTAATTATTTTCCCTTCAAGGTAAGGTAGGCAAGTTTTCATAAATTGTAAATAATAGTAAATAACCCCCAAGTCCCTTTCTAATTAACTCTGCATGCGCAAGACCATCTTACCTGCTCTTCCACTCTTCAGGGGGATTATGTGATAAAAATCTCCCAAATACAATCTGGTTGTATTTATTTCTTCTGGGGCCTTCCTATTCTTTTCATAAACTTGTAAGAGAGTTTGGATCTTGCGACTCTCAGCCATTTTGAAAGTAACACCAAAATTATCTGGATGCATAAACACCAGAAGTGCACATGCGCAACAAGCATATAGAAACTAGCATGGAACGGTCACGCACATTGGCGTTATATGAGGACGCCACAATGATTGCCATGTGGGCCAACCAATAAATAAGATAATTCCCCAAAAAGTTGAGGGACAAAGGCGGGCATGGGCAGGACCAACCCCTGCCATTCGGACTTAATGGCAAGGGTTGGTCAGCATTTTTAAAGTCCTTCAGCTCTCACGGAGGTCTATTTTTTTCATTCACTTTTTTGAATACATAATGTATTGACTGCTCTCAGGATGGAAAGTACTATAACAACAATTATTTCTGAACAAGATTGCCAACTATATATTTAATCCCTACAGCACGTTCAAGTTTTTCTAGGAGAATATTGTGATCAACTGTATCAAATGCAGTACTGAGATCTTACAGGACAAATACAGACAAGTCCATTATCTGAGGCCATGAGACTATCATTAGTGACTTTCACCAGAGCTGAAACAAACAAGTCATTATTGTCTAAATGTTCACATACCTAATTAGCAACTATTTTCTCAAGAAGTTTAGATGAGAAAGGATGATTAGATATAGGTCTGTAAAATAATAAGTCATCTTGTTAACTCAACTCAACGTAACTCAAACTTTATTTATAAAGCACATTTAAAACAACCAGAGTTGACCAAGGTGCTGTACAGAAATCACAGTTGCAGAGCCAAAGATAAAAACTGAAAGCTAAAATACATAAACACAATGCAAAAAAACATTGTATGGAGATAAAATATAATAGAATATATATTTCAATGTAAATAAAATACATTTTAAAATAAAATAAAAAATATATAAAATGTCGACTTAGACGTGACTAAAAGCCTGGGAGAAGAAGTGTGCTTTTAGAGTGGATTTAAAAACCTCAAAGGAGCCTGCTGAACAAATATTCCAAGGCAAGTTATTCCAGAGTCTTGGTGCCGCTGCCATGAAGGCACGGTCACCTTTGGTTTTAAGTCTGGTTTTAGGCATGACCAGTAGCAACTGATTAGAGGATCTCAGTGTTCTGGCCAGGGCATGGATTTGGAGAAGCCCAGTCAAATACTGGGGGGCTAGGCCATTAAGAGCTTTAAAAACGAACAATAAAATTTTAAAATCTATTCCAAAAACAACCGGAAGCCAATGCAAAGAGGCTAGAACGGGTGATATGTGGTCACGTTTACGTGTGCCAGTAAGGAGACGGGCAGCTGCATTTTGTACCAACTGCAGACGGTGAAAAAGTTTTCTAAAGTAAAGGTTTTATGTCAGCTACCTTAAAAGCCTGTGGTACATATCCATTTACCAACTTAATCATATCTAAAACGGGGGATTTATTCAAAAGGAACACTTCCCTGAATAATTAGGTTGGGACTGGATCTAAAATACAGGTTGAAAGTGTAGATGAAGCTAATATTTTATTGAGAGACCTCAATTGGATCAAAACCATTCAAGCACAGATTAGGCTCCACAGACAACTTCAATGCTGCCCCACTCACACAGGATTAAGTAATCATGTTCAGGATTTTATTTTTCAATAGAATACATCTCATTTATAAAGAATCTCATAATGTTGTTACTGATGAGAGCAGAGGGAATGAATGGGTCAACAGAGCTTTATGTCAGTCTAATATCAAATAAATGCCACTAGCTCCACTAAATAAAAACATTAAAAAGTAAAGAGCTCTAATTTAAGCAAGGGGGGCAGTCTACTATGAATAATTTCCTTATTTTTCAAGGGGGCTACATTCTTTGATGCAAAACGCAATAAGGAAGTAACACTATCAACAACAGCATGCATTTGTGAAGGAAAAGAAATACAATTGCTGTGGTTTTCTGTGATATTAAAGAAATTAAAAAGGAGACAGACTATGAAATTTGCTAGAGCATTTTCTGATTATGATCTGCTATAATGATACCTTATTTCGGGGGTGAAGAACTTGGTTAGATTAAACTGAGAAGTTGCTAAAAATGGTCAGAACCGAGTTATGAGAAAATACTGTTATTTCTTGACAAAGACTCCTGGGTTGTGATGAATTTAGGAGGACCCAAGAAATACCCGAAAACAAGTGAGTACAAAAATAATATCAGTCTTTATTTTGACGCTGACGGCGCGGTCCCCTGGCTCGGCTCGCACTCTGCGACTGGCCGCTCCTGAAGGCAGAGTCGCAGGTTAGTGACCAGCAGGTATTAACAGGTTGGTTAGAGAGAAGTGAGGTCACTAACCTGGACGTGCTGAGGGCAGAACTCTGACTCCTTATGACGAAGGCGTCTGAGAGGGGGTTATCCAGGGCTCTTTGTCCAGGTCCGGTCCAGGTCTTTGTCAGGGGAAAATCCGTTTAGCTCAGGCAGCGGTTTCCAAGGGAGAATCCAACGGGGCGTCCAGGTCCAGGTCCAGGTCAATCCAGAAGGCACAGACAGACAGGGGGCAGGCGAACTCGTTTTACTCACAGACAGACTGGGGTCAGAAACACGGTGAGGCAATCCAGTTCTCTGAGGCTGACAGGCAGGACCCAGGCAGGCAGACAAATCCAGAAGGGGCAGACAGGTTTCCAAAACAGAAGCAGAACAGGTTGAGAGACTGACTGGCAGACAGGAATACAAAAAGAAGGCTGGAAGCGCTCACCGTGTGGCTCAAGACGTTCTGGCACTGGAGGCTGCGGGGAGCAGAGCTTTTAAACAGTCAGGGCGGAGACAGACACAGGTGTGCTGATTGCAATTAGCAGCTCCAGTGCCAGAAACGTTACAGAGCCCCCCCCTCAAGGGCGGATTCCAGACGCCCTTAAACGTCTCTAAGAGTACAAAAGAAAACTAAATAAAAGTGAAACAGGATCTCCGTCAGTGGTCGAAAACAGGATCTCCGGCGGACGGCCCAGGTGAGACAGGATCTCCGGCGGACCGGCCGGGCGAGGGCCCAGGCGAGACAGGATTTCAGGAGGCCATCGGCGGAACAGGAATCTCGGAGGCCGGCGGCGTGGCAGGACCCTCAAAGACCATTGGCGGGGCCTGCACAGGGGAAAAATAGAATCTGACGCCGGACTACAGGGTACGGAAGGCGCCAGACTACAGGATACGGGAGGCGCCGGACTACAGGGTACGGAAGGCGCCAGACTACAGGGTACGGAAGGCGCCAGACTACAGGATACGGAAGGCGCCAGACTACAGGCTAAGGAGGGCGCCAGACTACAGGCTGAGGGGGGCGCCGGACTACAGGCTAAAGGAGGCGCCGGACTACAGGCTAAAGGAGGCGCCGGACTACAGGGTACGGGTGGCGGCGCCTGGTTAGCGGCTACAGGCGGCGGCGCCTGGTTAGCGGCCACAGGCGGCGGCGCCTGGTTAGCGGCCACAGGCGGCGGCGCCTGGTTAACGGCCACAGGCGGCGGCGCCTGGTTAACGGCCACAGGCGGCGGCGCCTGGTTAACGGCCACAGGCGGCGGCGCCTGGTTAACGGCCACAGGCGGCGGCGCCTGGTTAACGGCTACAGGTGGCGGCGCCTTGTTAACGGCTAAGGGCGGCGCCTGGTTACAGGCGACTGAAGAGGGAGCCTGGCTACAGACGAGAAAAGGAGCCTGGCTACAGGCGACTAAAGAAGAAGCCTGGCTACAGGCGACTGAAAAGGGAGCCTGGCTAAAGGCGACAAAAGAAGGAGCCTGGCTACAGGCGACTGAAGAGGGAGCCTGGCTACAGGCGACTGAAGAGGGAGCCTGGCTACAGGCGACTGAAGAAGGAGCCTGGCTGCAGGCGACTGAAGAAGGGGCCTGGCCACAGGCTGCTAGGGGGGGAGCCTGGCTACAGGCGACCAAAGGGGAAGCCTGGCTACAGGCGACCAAAGGGGAAGCCTGGCTACAGGCGACCAAAGGGAAAGCCTGGCTACAGGCGACTAACGAAGGGGGCTGGCTACAGGCTACAGAGGCCACAGGACTACAGACTACAGAGGCCACAGGGCTACAGACTACAGAGGCCACAGGGCTACAGACTACAGAGGCCACAGGGCTACAGACTACAGAGGCCACAGGGCTACAGACTACAGAGGCCACAGGGCTACAGACTACAGAGGCCACAGGGCTACAGACTACAGAGGCCACAGGGCTACAGACTACAGAGCTACAGGGTTCAGGGGGCCCCGGGCTACAGGCTTCAGGAGGCCCCGGGTTACAGGCTTCAGGAGGCCCCGGGTTACAGGCTTCAGGAGGCCCCGGGTTACAGGCTTCAGGGGGCCCCGGGTTACAGGCTTCAGGGGGCCCCGGGCTACAGGCTTCAGGGGGCCCCGGGCTACAGGCTTCAGGGGGCCCCGGGCTACAGGCTTCAGGGGGCCCCGGGCTACAGGCTTCAGGGGGCCCCGGGCTACAGGCTTCAGGGGGCCCCGGGCTACAGGCTTCAGGAGGCCCCGGGCTACAGGCTTCAGGAGGCCCCGGGCTACAGGCTTCAGGAGCCAAAGTCAGACCCTTTGCCACCAGGAGTCTCAGGATCAACTCCTGGAGGGTCTCAGAAAGAGACATCCAATAAGGTCTCTCCCAAAGTTGGCTGTCCATGAGGGCAAAAAGGGGTCTGGGCTTAAACACAACATCGAGAGGCTCAAAGTCTCCAGGGGGCCACAGTTGTTGCATCCTCTTCGGAGGCCCGGGGTGTCCGAAGAACGAAGGATCCACCTGAGTCCCCGCATCACAGTTCAGCGACAGACCCCACTGTGTTGCCCCATCACACGTCTGCGACGGACCCCTCTGGGTTCCCACGTCGGACGTCTGCGACGGACCCCTCTGGGTTCCCACGTCGCACGTCTGCGACGGACCCCTCTGGGTTCCCACGTCGCACGTCTGCGACGGACCCCTCTGGGTTCCCACGTCGCACGTCAGTGGCGGACTCCTCTGGGTTCCCACGTCGCAGGTCAGAAGAGGCAGGTCCTCCTGGACCCCCTCGTTGGGCTTCATGGGAGCCGAGGCGTCGGCCGGATCCTCAGAGACAGATTCAGGGGCCGAGGCGTCTTCCAGACCCTCGGGGACAGACTCAGGGGCCGAGGCGTCTTCCAGACCCTCGGGGACAGACTCAGGGGCCGAGGCGTCTTCCAGACCCTCGGGGACAGACTCAGGGGCCGAGGCGTCTTCCAGACCCTCGGGGACAGACTTAGGGGCCGAGGCGTCTTCCAGACCCTCGGGGACAGACTCAGGGGCCGAGGCGTCTTCCAGACCCTCGGGAACAGACTTTGGTCGGCTGTAGAAAGCCTTGAGTGCTGATCTGTAATGCCCCTCCACCTCTTTTAATTTCCTCTCCAGCTCCTCTGAATAATGGCTGAGGAGAACCTCTCTGAGGCGTTTAATAATGGGGGCAAATGTCCTTATTTTATTTTCTAGAGCCTTATGGTCAGCTTCTACAGCGTCACTAGAGGGAGCTGTGGGCAGATCGGGATAGGGAAGTGGAGGACTCCGGTCCGCTGGACAGGAAGTGGCTGAAGAAGCCAGAGGGACGGTCGGCAGGGGCTGGGGCTGAACTGGCCCGGCTGACCGCTCCTCAGAGGAGCTGGAGGCCTGGTCAATAAGCCGCCGTCTCCTCCTCCGGCGACGGGACGGCGGACCCAGCGGGGATGCCGATTTCTCTTGAGGAGACGGGATCGATTCCAGAAATAGGTCCGGACGGAGCTCCCGGATCACCTCCGGGTCGACCTCCAGGAAGACGTCCGGACCACTGACGGAGTAAGTGGAGGCAAAGCAGGACATCACATAAGCTATATTGGACCGGTCTGAAAAGAATGAGGAAGGTTGCAATTCGAAATGTGTCTAGCACTGTGAGAAAAAAGCCCTGCAATGTTCTGGATCACCAGAAAACATTGCTGGCGGGGAGAGTCGGGGCTCTGACGAGGACGACGTCACCGGAAGTGACGGAGGGCTAGAGGAAGCGGCTTGCGGAAGTGGGGGCTGCGTGCTTCCCTGACTTAGAAGATGGCCTAAAATCTCCGAGACGCCGGCTTCTAAATCAGAAATGGATTTCTCTACCCCCGCGCGCCACTAGGTTTCGGGTACAGGGTCCATGTTTGGCCAGAACGTACTGTGATGAATTTAGGAGGACCCAAGAAATACCCGAAAACAAGTGAGTACAAAAATAATATCAGTCTTTATTTTGACGCTGACGGCGCGGTCCCCTGGCTCGGCTCGCACTCTGCGACTGGCCGCTCCTGAAGGCAGAGTCGCAGGTTAGTGACCAGCAGGTATTAACAGGTTGGTTAGAGAGAAGTGAGGTCACTAACCTGGACGTGCTGAGGGCAGAACTCTGACTCCTTATGACGAAGGCGTCTGAGAGGGGGTTATCCAGGGCTCTTTGTCCAGGTCCGGTCCAGGTCTTTGTCAGGGGAAAATCCGTTTAGCTCAGGCAGCGGTTTCCAAGGGAGAATCCAACGGGGCGTCCAGGTCCAGGTCCAGGTCAATCCAGAAGGCACAGACAGACAGGGGGCAGGCGAACTCGTTTTACTCACAGACAGACTGGGGTCAGAAACACGGTGAGGCAATCCAGTTCTCTGAGGCTGACAGGCAGGACCCAGGCAGGCAGACAAATCCAGAAGGGGCAGACAGGTTTCCAAAACAGAAGCAGAACAGGTTGAGAGACTGACTGGCAGACAGGAATACAAAAAGAAGGCTGGAAGCGCTCACCGTGTGGCTCAAGACGTTCTGGCACTGGAGGCTGCGGGGAGCAGAGCTTTTAAACAGTCAGGGCGGAGACAGACACAGGTGTGCTGATTGCAATTAGCAGCTCCAGTGCCAGAAACGTTACATGGGTAGGTTTCGAAACATTTTCAGAAAGAATTGAGCGAAGGTCTGGTTGCCTACAATTTAAGCCTTTGCACAGGAAATAACATTTGCACAGGCATGTTATTTATTGTCAGTACAAGGTCCAAAGTAGGAAGGCGAAAATGTGTAGTTCTGTGAAAATCATGACCAAAGCAGTTTGAGTCCAAGATAATATTTGAAGCTACATTTAGAATATTTCTTTTAGTGTCAAGATACATGTTAATCCCCCTCTATAATAACCTTGTCAGTATTTAACAAACTAAAGACTAATATTATGCCTGGAACGGAAAAAAACCCAGACTGAAAGATGGTTGCTGCTCCTCCTTCCTAGGTTTTCTGGAAATATGAAACTTTTTATAACTAGAGGGAAATGAGTTATACTATATATTAACATAATCTTCTTGCTGCAGTCAGATTTCAGTGAGATGAAATAAATCGAATTATCACAAAACAAGTCATTAACCAACAAAGTCTTTGAAGAGAAAGCTATTTTGTTCAATGAACCACCTTTTATTGTTTTCATCATTGAGTTCTCGTTCAGTTTAGTTGTTAATTAATTTAACTTTGACCATGAGCAAGACCCTGTCTCAGTGTTATAATGTACATGTAATTAAATTTAAATACTCTCACCTGCAACTTTAGACAGGACTCATGTGGTACAAAAAAAGAAAACTTTCCCAAGACAAAATCATGGGTTAAGTTACATTTCTTATATCTAAGAGTGTAACAGAAACGACCACCACAATTCAATATTTGCTGTTTCCTTTAACAGGTGAGAACCTTTCCCTTCAAGGAAAAGCCACGCAGTCATCGTTGTACAAGTTTGGTTTTGCATACAATGCAATTGACGGGAATCGCAACAACGTGTGGGACAAGGCCTCCTGTTCACACACAGGAAACGATCGCAGGCCCTGGTGGCGACTAGATCTGCGCAAAACGCGCAAAGTATTTTCCATCAAAATCGTCAACCGGGTTGAGGCAGAAGAAGGACGACTCAACAAAGCCGAGATCCGCATTGGAGATTCTCTTGACGACAACGGCAACAACAATCCCAGGTAATCTGCTTATAAAATCACTTTTGTGATTTTGTGAAAGGAAAGGCTGTCCACCATGTTTATTCTATACAGCCTGTGCACATGACACAGTTGCACTCAGTTTTAGCACAAGTGGACATTATTATAAGCAACTCTTCACAGATTTTTGTTTCTCATTTTATTAAACATAGTTACAGTCTTAAAAATATTGGTTATTGTGTTTCTTTTAACAGATGTGCTGAGATCATAGTTTCCCCAGGAAAGGTTCTTTATGAGTTTCAGTGTAATGGGATGGAAGGACGCTACGTAAACATCGTCATCCCCGACAGAAGCGAATACCTCACTCTTTGTGAGGTTGAGGTTTATGGCTCCACACTTGAATAAACTTATATTGGCAAAGAAATCTCTGGTTTGTTTCTTTCAAAAAAACTAATTCTTCTGTTTAGTAAAAAGTTTGCAATTTTACTTAAAAGCTTGTGTTTTTATGGTCTCTAATGTGATCATTTTCTAAAACAAGTAAGACTGAGACCTACAATTGTTGTAGTAGTGACAGTAAGTGAAATCTAAAGGCAAACGTGGTAATGTTTTCAGATGCTGTCCGACACCATTTGGACAGCTAAGAGTAGAGGAACAATCTTTGGTTTGGTAAGGAATAACTAACAATGAGTGTCAAAGGTAATTATTATTACAGTTAATAATTTTCTATCAAAAAAAACATCAGCAATAAGCCTGACTATCAAGCATTAAAAGCCAAACAGCTCTCATGTTCTGTCCATTATTATTTTAAGAATATTTTCTAGGTCAGGTGTGTTTTTTATTGAACAATAGAAAAGGAAGTGAGTTCTCATACTAGTATTACAGCAAGCCCTGCAAACATAATAAACACAAACAGCCTCTGTACAAAATACAAGAATTTTAAACAAAATACCACAACTTTCAGTTAAAATTGTCATAATGTTTGGGTTTGTACTTGGATCAAAGGGCAGACTAAAACCTGGGAGCTGCACAATGAATGAATGATGACAATTTATTAAAAGAGATAACAAAACCTACAGGCAAGGCAGGCAATGGCAAAAATCTGAAACACGGGGAGCATAACAAAGGACCTGACAAAATGTAATAAGAATGTGGCAGAATAAATAGAAGAGGAGACAGAGAGGCAGGCAGGTGAAAGCAACAGGGACAGGAGGAAAACAGAACCTAACAAGTGTCATGATGCAGCCTGAAGGCTGCACTCTGAACATTTCCTGGCTCCTTCTCCAGTGCAGCCCTTATTAGGAACACCTGTCAGGCTGCAATTACCATGGACGCGCTCCACCTGCTATATATACTCACCTTAGTCTGTTCCTGGTCACCGGCTCGTCTTCAGTCTCCTGAACATCACGCCTGTCCCTTTCCTGTCCGTCTCTGGATCCTGCTCTGTCTGCTCCGGTCTGTTCCCGCCTGCCAGCTTCAGCATCCAACAACCTCGTCTGGTAAACTGACTCTGGCTTTCATCATCCACGTCCTGCTGTTGCAATAAACTGTCGTAACCAGCTCTGTGTGTGTGTGTGTGTGTGTGTGTGTGTGTGTGTGTGTGTGTGTGTGTGTCTGTGTGTGTGTGTAGACACAACAGACACTTCTCTGGACTCGTGCTGCATAAACTTTGTCCAAATCTTGTAGACGGCATCCCACAATTCCCTGTGTCGTCCTCACTGCTTGTGCTAAATCCTTTCTATCCTGTACTGTGCAGCTCCAATACCACCCAGTTAGGTGGTGACATAAAACACTCTCTATGGTAGTAATGTAAAAGTTTTTAAGCAGCTTAGTGGAAAGTCCAGTCCGTTTCAGTTTTCTGAGGAAGAAGAGCTGTTGTCTGGCCTTCTTCACCAGGAAGGAGGTGTTTACAGACCAGGAGAGGTTGGAGGAGATGTGAATGCACAGGAACCTAATGCTGTCCACATGCTCCACCACCTCCCCCAGTATGCGGAATGGAGCTGTTTAGTCTTCTTGAACCTCCTGTAATCTATTACTGTCAGATTGTGGACCTCCTCTCTGTAGTGAGACTCATCATTGTTGAATATGAGACCCACCACAGTGGTGTCGTCCTCAAACTTCACAACTGTGTTTGTGGGGTGGGTATTAGAGCAGCCAAGTGTGAAAAGGGCGAAGAGTGCATAGCTGAGGAAATCAGCGCGTGATTTTAGCATCTGACTTGATACCATGTCTGAATCTGCAGCCTTGTTGACCTTCTTTAAGGAGGAGGAGGTCACTTGGTGCAGCTGCAGGATGAGGGGCTGGTGCTGAACCTCTGGCTGGGGAAAATGTTCAGGCTTTCTGCTGTTTGGAGAGTCGACGCATGCACAGAAGCTGTTTAAGGGGTCAGGTTTAAGGTGTCAGCGAGAACTGAGTCGTTGCTGGTTGTTGTGCCTGATATCTGTGATGGTCCTGATGCCTCTCCACATGCTGCGTGGGTTGTTGCAGCTGAAGTGGTCCTCAATGTGCTGCTTATACCTCTGCTTTGCCTTCTGGATGCCTTTATTCAGTTCAGTTCTACCGCTCCTGTAGGACAGTTTGTCTCCTGATCTGAATGCTGCATTCCGAGTCTTTAGCAGGGACCTCACTGTGCTGTCCACATGTTGTTTCAAACACTCTGATTATCTTTGTGGGCAGGAAGGAATCAGTGCAGAAGTGAATATAAGACAGCACAGATGATGTGTAGCTTTCTAAGTCAGTGTTCTCTTTATACATTTCCCAGTCTGTGTTTTCAAAGCATTCCTGTAAAGCTGAGCGGGCCTCCTCGGTCCAAACCTGAATGGTCTTGATCACAGGTGTGGTTGTGCAGATCAGTGGCTTGTAGGCAGTGATCAGGTCCACAGAGATGTGATCTGATGGTCCAAAGTGAAGAGCTGCAGCAGCTTTATATGCTCCTGGGATGTTGAAGTAAACTTGATTTAATATATTGTTGTCTCTGGTCAGGAACTTAATGAATTTATGGAAGTTGGGAAGCACAGCTTTTAGGTCAACATGATCAAAGTCTCCAGCAATGATCACAGCTGCCTCTGGATTACTGTTCATTTGACTAATGATAAAGTTGTATAGCTCCTCTAGGGCTAGCGTAGCGTTAGCTTTCAGCTGGATATATGCTGCAATGATGATAACAGAGCTGAACTTTCGAACAAGTTTAAATGGTCTGCACGTATTTGCTAGATATTCCAGATCTGGGGAGCAGAAACTTCCGATCTCTTTTGCAGTTGTGCACCAGGTGTTTTGGATGTATATTACTACGCCTCCACCTTGTATTCTCTCCGCGGCTGATGTTCGGTCCAATCTGAACAAAGAGCGGCCTTCTAGCTGGACCACGACGTCAGGTACATTTCCATCTAACCACGTCTCCGTAAAGATCGATGCAAAACTATTCATCTTATGTGCGGCAATTCTTAGCCAGACCCCATCCAATTTGTTGGGGAGGGATCTGACATTGGCCAGGAGGAGGCTCGGCAGCACTGGTCTGTGTGGGTTAGCCTTTAGCTTGCTGCACAGTTGTTAGACAGAAATAGTTGTTTTTAATGAATTATTCTTTGCCATTACCATGACAAGGCTGGAGTTGGCATTGTTGAAATTGGGTAGTAGTGCAGCACAAAATGTGCCAAAATGTAATAAACAAATGATTCATTAAATCATATTGTGAACTGCCAGTTTAAGAATAGAGTTATTCTAAGAATAAAATATTTACAAAAATAGTTGTTTAAAACATGCATTGTTGCTTTATATAGTTTTGTAAAATTGTGGTGTTAATAAAGTTGTTGTTTTTCAAGGGTAGCCAACTTCCTGCTTGAAAGAACCCAACAAAACAATGTCCTACTCTGTTTTCCAGGTCCTCTTACACACAATAGCACAGAGGATGGAAAATACCCCTTACACTGGCTAAATTATTTTAGCTTTCATATGTATAGCTCTATTAAAATATTCAATTTATTTTAATTTACACTAAACTAATGTATTTTGATGAAAATATTATTTTTCCAAGAAAGTTAATTTGTAATGCCCATAGTTTTGTTGCCCAGTGATTTTTTTCTTAATATAATTAATTTTGTGTTAAGTTAGGCAAAATTTCTCAAAAGTCGGTTTCTCCTGACAGGTGAGCCGTGATCTCTAATTCAATGTTTTTGAGGATGCTAGAAACACACAATAATTTCCTGCAGAAACAAGTACTTTTCTCTTTGTGAGGTTGAGGTTTATGACTCCCTGCTTGATAACATGCATAATGGAAACAAATCACTTTTTTTGCTGTTTTTCACTAAATCTGCTTCTGCTTTATAGAAATGTTTTCAGCTTTCCCTAAAAATGTGTTTATAGGCAAGTGAAAAATTAAACAAAAGTTCCCCTTCAGCATGTTAATTTTCTAACAAAATAGAATTAAAACAGCTAGATTTTATATTAAAAAAACGGAACAAAATACTTTATACTTTTTTATTATAGCACCCTATAATAATGAAACCCCTGTTGAGGAGTGTAAAACTACTTGAAAAAAAAAAAAAATGAATCTAGTTGACATCACATAATCACACTGTAAAACCTAAGAAAATATTTAACTGGCGTTGAACATTCAACATCCTCAAGGGCTAGAGTTTGCCACCTTTAATTGGACAATGATGAATGTAAATTACCATGCTGGCTAAATACACAGACATCCTTTTTTATTTTATTTTACTCAAATCGACTTTTATATCAAAATCAAAACAGCCTCCTGCTAACCAGTGGACTTGAGTGGAAAATCAGATAAAGCCGCAATCTTCTTCTTTCCTTTGATTGGCGGATTGCAAACAACTTATAGGTGCATACCGCCTCCTACTGTACATGAGTGTGTAGCTCTTTAGTTCCACCTACTATATTCTATTTTTTAATTTTGTGTTATGTAAAAATAAAAACAATGCTTTATTAATGACCATATTTTCCTCCCTATCTCCATCTGTCCGTAAAATTCCTTTAATACTCCATTCTCTTCTTTTTCCATAATTACTTTCCTCATCCTCTCTCTTTCATATTCATATTAAATGCAATTCATCAGAACATGATCCACGTTTTCTTTTCCTCCACAACCCTCACATATATCATTATTTCTCTTCCTTAGAACATACATAAACTCATTCAAGTAGGTGTGTCCAGTTCTTAATCTAGTAAAATTATCTCTTCCCTTCTGCTCCTTTCCCCATAATTTTTAATTATGACAGATTTTTGAACCCTATAATCTTCTTCCTTTCTCATCTTCATCCCATATTTTTTGCCATATTTCTGTTTCTTTCTTTTTAATTATTGATTTACTTTCCCTTTCCCAAATGTAATCTGATCCGTATTCTACTTTCCTAAATCCTTTTTAGCTAGCTTGTCTGCTGTTTCATTTCCTTTCACCCCTTCATGTGCCGGCACCCAACAGAACAGAACATCTGTTCCACACATATATAACCTAAATAAACTTTGATAAATTTTTAACACAAGGTTTTTCCTATTATTTCCTCCTGAGTGTATGCTTTCTATTGCAGCTTTTGAAATCACCACCTTGTCCGGTCTAACCTCCTCCACCCACTGTAAACTAAAAATAATTGCAACCATTTCTGCTGTGTATATAGATAAAATGTCTGTTAATCTTTTACAGATACATATATTTAACTCTGGAATGAATACCCCTATTCCCACATTTCCCTTTGAATTTTTTGAACCATCTGTGTATATTTTTAAATAACTACAATACAGTTGTCTAATGTTTAAGCTAGTTTTAACCCCAACTTCGTTATGTTTTCATTCTCTTTTCATTTCATGTATTTTCAAGTCAACTTTTGTTTCTGGAAACAACCATAGTGGCACAGCACTGATTGGGTTATTCAAAAAAGCCACAATCTACTCTGCCAGCTGACAAATGAAGCGGACTCACTGACTGCACACTAATTCAGTCATTTGATTCAGGTGCGTTAGTCGCTGCGACCTGCTGTGGTTCAGGGCTATTTAACAGCAGTAAAATGAGTTGTTTAGCATGGAAGCTCATCTGAAACATCTCTGTCTGCTCTGTAGTTGTTAGCAAAAAGGATGGGGTTTATTGTAGTCCTTCAATTACTGCTGTTCTTGCCAACATGCTTCTCTTGCGGATATCGTAAGTATCAGATGATTTATTCAAACCTTGATGTTGTTGGGCCTAATAACTCAATATTTTAGCTCCTACCCAAAACATGTACTATGCAGTTTAATGGTTTGACTACATCTTTAAAGCTGAAAACTTTTTTTTTTTTTTTTTTTTGAAGAAACTTGCATGGCCAAAATGAGCTGCTTATTCCAGCTCATGTTAAACATTGAAATGACAAATGTCTGTGTTCAGAATGCTTTGCCTTGTATAGTGGATAAATCCTGGATGTTGTTCAAATAAGGGCCTCTCCACTAGCAGGACCTTACTTAACCACAAGGATTGTAGTTCCATATCTTTAGACTTTAGGTTAGATTTTTAACTAGGCTCTAAATGTGTGGGGAATATGCTGTTTACATTAAGAATTTCTGTTCTGTCCAGGAAACGTTGCTTTACGGGGCAAGGCGACACAGTCTTGGCGTTACAAAGGAGACATGGATGCGTTTGTTGATGCCTACAATGCTATTGATGGAAACAGAGATCCTGATCTTAGAAAAGGCTCATGCACCCACACCGCAGCACATGATAACCCCTGGTGGAGGGTGGACCTGCTGGACTCCTACGTAGTCGACCAAATCAACATCACAAACAGACAGGACTGCTGTGCTGACCGGATCTACGGGGCAGAAATTCACATCGGCAACTCATTAAAAGATGAGGGTGCTTCAAACCCTCTGTGAGTGATCTGCATCAGTTTAAGTATGACATGCATGATGCATGTATAAAACTAATTTTGCTTGTCTACTAGGGTTGCTACAATTTCTTCAATTCAAGGAGGGCCCACTCTTACTATAAAGCTTCCTGAAGGTGTGGAAGGACGTTATGTAACCATTTTACTGCCTGGTCCAAGCAGGATTCTCACACTCTGTGAAGTGGAGGTCTGTGGGTACCCGGCCCCAACTGGTAAGAATTTGGTAACACTGTTGCTTTTCATTTGCTTAAGACATTGATCTACACTTCAATGTATTTAATTGGAGACTTATTTTGCAGGTGAGAACCTAGCACTTGATGGCCAAGCAACCCAGTCATCCCTGTATGGGTTTGGCTTGCCATATAATGCCATTGATGGTAATCGTAACAATAACTGGGAGCAGGCATCCTGTTCACATACGAAAAATGACTACAGTCCCTGGTGGAGGCTGGATCTGCGCACCACCCACAAAGTGTTGTCCATCAAAATCGTCAATAGGGACATACTCCAACAACGACTCAATGGCGCTGAGGTCCGCATCGGAAATTCCCTTTTCAACAATGGCAATGACAATCCCAGGTATCTGAAACTGGCTCGGCTGCAACATTTCTAGAGTCTTTTACTTGACTAAACTAAAAGGGGAAAGAGTCTACATTTATAGACTGCCACTATAACGAAGCTGGCTTTATTTAACATGGTCCTTCTTGTTTTTCCTTCCCAGGTGTGCTATAATCTCTGCTTCTGGAAGTAGCCTTGAATTTAAATGTAATGGGATGGAAGGGCGTTATGTGAATGTGGTCATCCCATGGAGGAGGGAATACCTGACTCTCTGCGAGGTTGAGGTTTATGGTTCCAGACTTGAGTAATCCTGAACTGCAACAATTCCTGGAACATTGGTTTCTGTTGAATAAAAGGAGTGACTTGAGACTACTTTGTGTGTGGATTTTTTTTTTTTTCTCACATTCAATCTAGTCATCCACAAAACTGTGCAGCTGCTGGCAGGACAGATGGCAAAACACAACTAATTTAATTTCCCTCGCAATTATAGACCAGTAACGTTTGTTTGTGGGTTTTTTTTTTTTTTTTTTTTTCTCTCCCCCCCGGAGCTGCAGGAACAATTTCTGGTCTCTAGACTGGAAATGGTATTATCACACACTGGCAAATGCCACATCTAATAAAAAGTGGTCTTCCTTAGTGTTAGACACCACTGAACATGTTTTGACTAACCTGGGAAGGTGTGATGTTTTATTAATCCTTTACCATTTTTATATACCGTTAGTCTTACAGTTTGGGGAGAGGTGACTCATGTCTGCTGCACCCACAAAGGAGCAGCATGTACTAGCCTGAACCAGTTGTGATTAGAAGACTCTGGAAAGGAAGCCCAGATACAGAGCTGTTATATCTCAAACGCAGTATCTTGTCAATGTAACATTTTATACGTATAGAGCAACTCTATACGTATTTTCTGCAGTTTACGGTGTGATAACTGCTGAAAGTAGATTACTTGGTGCAGATCACCATTTTGAGCAGACATTGGTTTTGAAGATGAGCTTTTAACATGCTGAGAACATTGCAGAAACCCAACCCATAAACCATACTTTAATGCTTATGTTTTCTCTGTATTTGACAAACTAAGGCTGAATTACGTTGCCAAACGAAGGACCTGGAGTTGCTAAACAGTCTCATTCAGGGTATTAAGCTCCTGCCCAGTTGCAAAGTGTAAGACTGGAATGACCTGGAAATTTAAAACCTTTTTCCAGGCTTAAACTGTATGAATATGGATATAAACAGCAAGCAAAAATATTCAAAAGTTATTGTTGGTGTGAAAGCTCAGAATTAGATGTGTGTGTGAGAGAGTGAACAAATGAACAAAACTTATGATTTATTGAAATTTACAATTTTTATTAATGCCTAATACGATGTCTATCTCTGCTTAAGAAGCAAAAAAATATATCGGCATGGTATTCATTTACAAATTTATTTACACATGGTGTAAACATCAGGGCGTCATAATTAGTCATTTAGCAATCATAGTCCAGAGTTTAACATTTGGCACCAGGATGTTTTCATTCCAATTCTCAAAAGTGCTTGAAAAATAACAAAATATTTTTTGTACAAGCATGTGTTTTATTAGTGTCATTTATTGCAAAATTGCATATTAAAATGCTCAAACAGGCTATTACACTTTCAAATATAAAAGGATAAAACATACAATTAATTTGCAATTAATCTCGAGTTACCTATCGACATGTGATTAATGGAGGAAATGATCCCCCCCTCTGTTTTTTTTGCAAATCGCACACTGGATATATATATATGTATATAAAACATGCAAAATATTTCAGCACATGGGTTTCTCAGTACTTGATACTGTTAGTACATCCACTGACGGTAAAATTACCTGTGAAACGTCTTCTCACAGCCTTAAAACTGCTTGTTGTTGCAGCCAAATGGTTCAATGAGAGTAGAGAGTAGCAAGGTGGAAGCCAGTGACTTCACTTTTTTGGGCCAATTAGCAATCCAGTGAATAAATAGAGATCAGTGGTCTGGTCCCATATAACTTGGTTGGTATATATGCAAAAAGCTTTATTAGATTTTATGCTGGGACTATCTTCAACACATTGGTTGGATTCAAGAGAATATGGAAACAAATGGCAAACAGGTGAACCAGGTCCTGAATTAGTCATGTGGTATTAAGGCCTTGAACATCATCATCTACGTCATCGATACAAGTTTCACAATAAATCTGGCCACATTATTTGACACGTGACTTGAGGCATCGACAAACTGGACACAGTGTTAAGCCCCAAGGGTTTTAGGAGCAATTTCCGGCTGAAATTACATACCTGATATACATCAATCATCACAGGTATTAGGTATGAACACAAACTTTTGGTATGTTTGTAAAGGTAAGACAAAAGTATTTTCCCAGTGGAACTACTTTTGCAAGCGTTACCACAACTGATTTATTGGTAATGAAATTGGTAAAAAAAAAATCACATTTTCTGAGCTTTGCTCAAATTCCTTTTGAAATCCTTTTTGAAAACCTGGGGAAAGCACCTGATTTGTAGATCCACATCTTGACTATAACTACAGCACATTTGGAGTGAATCAGTTGAAGTATTGGTTCCACAAAGGTTTTAGTGAGCAATGTGACAGGTGTGGTTTTGTGTTTTTCACCTCATAAAATACAATCTGGTTGATTTTATCCTAAATCTTATTACTGTGAAATATCTTTGGTTCAAATACACAAGCACATCTCAAGTGCATTAATTTGTGTTGCTGCACTTTATGTCTGGGAAATCTTCATGTTTCACAAATTTTTTTTCTCTGCATGGTAAGGGGTCACTAACCTAGCCTAGCATTACCTACTAGCTGCTACGGCTTTTTTTGTCTCTCTCTCCGCTTGCTTCTCCGTCTCTGTCTAAGCTTCCACCTCTCTCCTGCTCTCTGTCTCAGATGTTTAGTTATTCCTCAGCCTCCAAATCTATTTCTGCTTTTGTATTTGCATGTGCCTCAGCGTTTTTCTGCTTGTGTGTGCATGTCTGTGTTTTATGTAGTATGTCATCAGCCACTGACTCAACCTCAGATGTGACGATGACGTAAAAAAAATGCCCAAACTGCTTTACATCTTGAGGAATATTCTTTGACAAATGGCATTAATGGCTCTGTTTTTTTGCAGGTGAGAACCTAGCACTTGATGGCAAAGCGACCTAGTCATCCCTGTATGGGTCTGGCTTCCCATATAATGCCATTGATGGTAATCGCAACAATAACTGGGAGCAGGCATCCTGTTCACATACAAAAAATGACTACAGTCCCTGGTGGAGGCTGGATTTGCGCACCACCCACAAAGTGTTTTCCATCAAAATAGTCAACAGGGACATTCTCCAACAACGACTCAATGGTGCTGAGGTCCGCATCGGAGATTCCCTTGCCAACAATGGCAACTACAATCCCAGGTATTTGAAATTGGCTCAGCTGCAATGTCTCTAGTGTTTGACTAAATCAAAGTGAGGACTACATTTAGAGAATTTGACACAAATGGAACTGCCCCTGAAGGCATAATGATGGCTTCAATGTGCTTATAATATCACTTTCCTCTCCAGGTGTGCTACAATCTCTGCTCCCGGAGGTAGCCTTGAGTTTGAATGTAATGGGATGGAAGGGCGTTATGTAAATGTGGTCATCCCATGGAGGAAGGAGTACCTGACTCTCTGTGAGGTTGAGGTTTATGGTTCCAGACTTGAGTAATTCTGTATTACAACAATTTCTGAAATGTTAGCATCTGTTGAATTAAAAGAGGAAAAATTACTTGAGACTGGTGTTTTTGTTTCCATAAAGCAAGTGGCTGAATATCCAGGCAATCTTTTGTTGAGCATCTAAAAAGTCCATCCAAATGGCAGTGGCGTAAGATGGTCAAGTGAGCCATTCTGCATAATGGCTGCCTTTTGTTGACATGTCAACCATTATGTGAGATCTCTGAAATTGTACTTTTAAAATGAAATGTGGGCTTCCTTAAACCTTTTCTCTCTATGGAATTTCTTTGAATTGGATCAAAAGGAAGCTGCAGGGAATGACAGAATTTGAACTGGTAATCAGATGTGGGTTCTTGAGATATTGAGCAGTAAGTCCAGTTATACGTTGTCTAACCTTAACCAACTAAAGCATTTATTGACCTTTCAATATATGCAATTAAAAGGATGGCGTGAGTAAAAAAATACCTGATCATCCCTCTGTGGGGGGAGCAGTTGCCACTAGAATAGAACAATTTGTGGCAACTGCACTCTCATACTGAGATGTACAGGTCGTGATATTCAAGTTTAGAAATTTGAGGTGGCCAAAAAAAAGTGCTTTCAGTATTCACAGCACAGAATGTGAACATGCCCTCATACAAGCAAAGCCTGGCAGAATGAAGATGACTTGACAAACTGGAACGCTCAAATTAATCACCGCTTAACCAACCTCTCCTAAGTTTTTCGCGGCATACTTGCCTTCTAGGATCAAGAAGTTCCCCCAGAAAAGGACACACCCTTTCTGATCTCCATATGCAGATCGCAGCTAAAGAAACCCAGGGTTCACCCAACAAACTTTACTACCAAGCAGAGTTTCATGGAGTACTTTGCTTGAATTTGACTCAGGGCCCCTGTTTCAGAGGGATTGGCTGAAATGCCCCAAGTAGAACACAGCCTACTAGTTCTACCTCAATCTGTCATACTGAACGGTTTTGGATTCAGAACCAGGTTTTATCAGTAAGGTAACGAAACTCCAAGTCCAATAAACCCTGAGCTAAACATGAAAGAAGCCATCAATGGAACACATGACTAAACTGGCAATGGCAGGTAATGAAGCCTTTCTTGTCAATGGAAATAATCTAAAGGTATTTGGAAGAAAGCAAAACATTAACTGTTAAGAGCAAGACTGGCAGAATTGCTGAACAAGTCAAAGCATGTTATTTAATGAATTAAAGCTCTATTCACATTTAATATCCAGGAAAAAGAGGGGCATTCATTACATGTCTAGGTGCAACACAAAGGACACAGAAGCAAATAAAGATGGAAAAGTTATAGTTCAGGTTGGGTCCAATTATAAGCTATTATCTTCAACCTTAACCAATTGGCTATATTTGGTATGCAATTAATGGGATGGTGTGAGTTGAGATAACTGACATGTTCGTCCATTTGCCAGTGTTTGACTCTGACACCCATCAAAAAGTAGCTCACTCTGATATTGTAAGGAAAGGCAAGTATTTGATATAGTCCTTTGCAGTAATAAGACGATTGAAGTGTTGTACATGACCAGAAAATGATTACAAAAGCAAATAGGCTAAGTAAACTGACTTATTTCATACACTAACAAAACCAGACTTCATTGTTTCTATTCATAAAGAAGCTAAATGTTCTTGGGGATTTGTGATCTAAAGTAATTTTGTCTTAAGCTACAATTAAAATAACCTTTTCACTAGAAATAGCCTCATAACTAAAAATTCAAAGCTTGTTTCTATTTATACATTACTGAAAGTTACATCTTCAGGTTTCTGAGCTGACCTTTCTAAACCACAGCTAAAATGGGAGAATTGTTTCTATGCATAATAGCTTTACCGGAATGAGCTTCATCACTAAAAATTTAAAGCTTAATTGCTTCTATTCATAAAGCTACTAACCTGACAACAGCCAGCTGCATGTATCGCTCCGCCGAGCTCCACTCACATACATCTGGGACACGGCTCATTGAAAATAATTTCCCCAACCAAATTTTTGGTCTGGCCAATCAGGACGCAGGGCGGGTGTTTCATGGATGTGACGTAGTGGAGAAGCCACCGTGAGATTCCAACAACAATGGCGGCTCGCATCGAGGAAGCAAGCGTTAGCATTGATGCTGCTATTTCTTCCGTGTTGTCCAATCTATCTGATATTGTTTCATTAAAAGAACATCAGAGAACGGCTCTGAAGGCTTTTGTTGGTGGAAACCATATTTTCGCCCTTCTCCCGACCGGATTTGGCAAGTTTTGTTTTCCGGGGCGCGGACGCCCGAACCCCCCCCCCCCCCCCCCCCCCTCCGGACCGGTTAGCGGTTAGCGCGAACCATATTGGGAGGCCTTTAGTCCTCGACGCGGTCGGCCCGGGATCGACTCCGACCCGCGGCGCTTTGCCGCCTGTCTTCCCCCCTCTTCCTGTCAGCTCACTGTCAATAAAACGCTTGTCACTACAGTGTTTCCCGCAGGAATTTGCTTATGCGAGGCGGACCGGCTCGCGGAGCGGGGGGTGGACGACACGTTTTCCGCAGCCGCCTCGCCAAGATAGCGCTGCGGGAAACCCTGCACTAGAGCCGCAAACACATAAAAAGAAAAAAAAAAATAAAGGGTTTTTTTTCCGGCGTCGGTCTCATCAGCGTCACGGGTTAGCTTCGGTGTGACTGGTTGAAATAGCACGTCGATAAAGATGACAGACAAGTGGCTTATCCAATCATATGCAAGGAGTTTTGATAAGGCCCAGCCTTCAGTAAAGGCAATTCCTATGGCCGTGTCCCAGATGTATGTGAGTGGAGCTCGGCGGAGCGATACATGCAGCTGGCTGTTGTCAGGTTATAAAGCTACAGCTTGAGGTCTGTCATATGGCCTTTCTGACACTACAAGCATAGATGTAGTGTCGGATAACTCTCGCAGCCAGAGTCGGATAGTGACATTATCTGGCAGTTCAATAGCACCCTGTTCCAGGTCACAGGTTTCCAAAACATCCAGGAGACATATACCCCATTTACATTACCCTTTTTTAACCGAGCCAAGACCAGTCCGAGCTCGGTAACCGATAAGCGTAAATGGGGCTATTGAGATGGTTTGCCTTTCAAGGCTGACGGGAAGGCCAGATTCTGATTATAGCATTTTTGGCCAGGCAGACTATTGTTTTTCTGTTTTTCTAGACTGACAAAATGGACAGACACACAATCCTCCTTCCACCGTGTGTCCAGCTGCACATGTCCCATCAGGCAGAGGGAGGGCTCTCCATCCCCCAGTCTTCTAGTTAAGAAAATTTGATCAATTGCGTTGAGAGTCTAGCTTACCAGATCCATAAATTACAATTTGGAAGATATGTAAAAATAGGCTCCAAAAAGATTAATAGAAACAGACAGGGAGAGGGGAAAGAGAGAGGAGAGGACAGAAAAGGAAAGTGTCTGCCTTCACTGAGAAGCAGGAAAACAAAAGTGTATAATTTGTGCCAATTTCACTTTCGTATTAATCATATACATACTTTATATAAACCCACTATATCTTACATATCTTATATCTTACATGAATTCTTACTTGTAACAGCCAAAATAATGCATGCTTTCCAGGAGCAAATTATTAATGAAAGGTTTACTAAAATAAAAGTTGGTTTCTCCTGATAGATGAGCCGTGATCTCATATTCAACGTTTTTGAGGATGCTAGAAAAACGTAATCAATCCCTGCAGGAAAATGTACTTTTCTCTTTGTGAGGTTGAGGTTCATGGCTCCCAAGGTGATTAACGTGCATAATGGCAACAAATCACTTCACTTTTTTGCACTATATCTGCTTCTGCTTTATAGAAATGTTTTCAACTTTCCCTAAAAATGTGCTTATTGGTGAGTAAAAGACTAAGCAAATGTTCCCCTTCATCGTGTTATGTTTATAACAAAGAACTGAAGCAGCTTGATCTTATATTAAAAAAATACAAAATTGAAGAGGACTTTCTACTTTCTACAGCACCCTAAAACAACGGGACCGCTGCTGAAGAGTGTGAAACTAATTTTAAAAAGAAATAAATTAGAAATAAATTAGTTTAGTTGAAATCATATAATCACACACTGTAAAACTGAGAAAAGCATTTAACTGACGTTTAACTGGCAAACTCCAGTCTTTAAGGGCTGGAGTTTGCCAACTTTATCAGACAATGATTGATATAGATTACAATGGCAGCTAAAGAAACAGCCTGGGGTTGCCTGTGGTCTGCAGACTGGCAGACTTTATGCATTATTTAAGATGTCCTTTTTTGTTTTATTTAAATCAACGTTTTATCCAAATCTGAACAGGTGGACTTGAGCAGGAACTCAGTTAAACTGCACAATCTTCTTCTTCTTCTATTGTTTTATGGCGGTTGGCAAACAACTTTTGGTGCATTACCGCCACCAACTGAAATGGAGTGTGACTCGGGATCACCTACTCTAATATCCTACTACTATAAATAATAAAAATAAATAACTAAATCCGTTTTATCAAATTTGTCTTTTTAAGATATCTTAATAATAAAGAATAACCCTCTGATTTGGTGTTCATATCTAAAAGATATTTTATGTTTAACTTTAATTTACTGTTTTGTAATCTATTTATCAATAAATTTCTCTCAATATGATATTTACTGCAAAATAATATAACGTGCTCCACTGTTTCTTCAACAAAACAAAAATCACACTTTCCTGTATCATGAATCCCCATTTTAAATAATGTGCTATTTAACCCTGTATGTCCAAAACGTAATCTTGACATTACTGTTTCTTCCCTTCTATTCCTTGATGTCATCCTCATTAATCCTACTTTTCTTTGAATATTATAAAACCATCTTCCAGTTCTTTCTTCTTCCCACTGTTTCTGCCACCTTGCTCTAATCCTTTTCTTAATTACTGATTTTATTTCACCTTTACTAAATGGAATTATTATATCAATTAAACTGTATTTACTTGCTCTTTTTGCATATTTATCTGCCATCTCATTCCCTTTTATTCCTATATGAGAAGGAATCCATATAAAAGAAACAGTTAATCCCATTGCTTGAATTCCGAATAATAGTTGCTGAATTTCTACCAATAAATCCGGTCTGCTATCTGAATGATTGTTTTTAAATGAATATAATGTTGAACTAGAATCTGAACAAATTACACTTCTTAATGGTCTAATTTCTTCAATCCATTCTAATGCTAACATGATGCCAAACATTTCTCCTGTGTAAACTGAAACTTCATTACTAATTCTTTTACCTGATTTAAAATAAAATTCTGGAACTACAAACGAAACACTATTCCTATTATTTGAATCTTTTGAAGCATCTGTATAAATGTTTACATATCCATAATATTCTTTATCTATATATTGCTCAACCATATTTGAATCTAAAATATCCTGTTTATTTTTCCGTTTATACAACAATCTTAAATCTACATCAATTTCAGGTAGGATAGATGGATGAAGTATTGATCTAATAACTGTTCTACTGCCATTTATTTGAGATAATTCAAGATCTATTATATTAGAATCTGCTATCCACCCAAAAGAATTTAATTTCTTCTTCCCTTTTTCCCAACTTGGTTTTAAAATTTCTTGACATGGATGATTTTCACAATGATTTTTTAACTGAAACCAGTAAGTGGAAAGTAATTGTAATCTCCTCAACTTTAGTGGCATTTCTCCCATTTCTACTTGTAATGCTGAAGTTGGTGTAGTTCTTATGGCCCCCGTGCATAATCTCAAAGCTTGATACTGAACGATATCCAATTTTTTAAGTAATGAAAATGATGCTGAACCAAAAGCTATACATCCATAATCAAAAACAGACCTAATTAATCCTATATAAATTGATTTCAATGCCTTCCTCTCAGCTCCCCATTCATTCCCAACCAAACATCTCATAACATTTATAACTCTTTTGCATTTATCGATCATCTTCTCAATATGAACTTTCCAAGTAAGCCTTTCATCCAACCATATACCCAAAAATTTAAATTGTTTTACCCTTTCCAAATCATATTTATACATTTGTAACTTTAATTCTTCAGAAACTTTTTTCCTTGTAAAAAACAAAATCTTTGTTTTATCTACAGAAATCTTGAATCCCCATCTAAAAGACCAATCTTCTATTTTATCAATGGCTTCTTGAACTTTTTTAATGATGAAACTTATATTTTTACCCCTCTTCTAAATTGCTCCATCATCAGCAAATAATGAAACACCCATTTTATTTTCCACATCCTCAAACATATCATTAATCATAATAGAAAAAAATAATGGACTAACTATACTTCCTTGAGGAATACCATTTTCAACATAAAGATTTTCTGATAATTGATTTCCTATTCTTACTTGTATTGATCTATTATTGAGAAAATCAATTATCCAATTAAACATTGAACCCCCAATTCCCATCTTCTTTAATTTTATCAAAAATCCTTCTTTCCACATCATGTCGTAAGCTTTTTCAATGTCAAAGAATACAGCTATCACACTCTCTTTATTAACTTGTGCCTTTCTTATTTCATGTTCCAATAACAAAATAGGATCCATTGTATTTCTACCTTTCCTGAAACCACTTTGAAACTTAGATAAATACCCTATCTTTTCAACAAAATAAGTCATCCGTTCATTTATCATTCTTTCCATTACTTTACATAAATGCAATGTTAATGCAATTGGCCTATAACTCCCTGGATTTGATCTTTCTTTACCTGGTTTTAAAATAGGAACAATAATTGCCTCCTTCCAAACTTTAGGTGAATGACCCACTTCCCAAATCTTATTATAGAAATCCAATAAAATCCTTTTAGATGAATTACTTAACTGATTTATCATAATATATGAAATTTGATCTTTACCTGGAGATGAATTTTTTTGATTTCCCTAAAGCATTCTTAAGCTCTACAAAAGAAAATGGAAGATTTAATAAGTCATTACTATTTATATTTTTTATTAACAATTGCCTGTTTTCATTAATTATACCTTCTCTTGCTTTTATTTCTTTTTCAGTTAAATTATTTGAGCTATGAATTTTAGCAAACTTCTCCACTAACATATTTGCTTTCTCCTCCTCTTTCACAGCACATATATCCCCATCCTTCAGAACTGGATATCCATATTCTCTCTTAATTCCATTCATTCTTTTTATCATTCCCCAGATATTTGAAATTTTTGTTTCTCTACCAACCGACTCAAAAAACGATTGCCAGTAAACCCTTTTTGCATATTTAACAGTTCTTTTGACTAGAGCTTGCAACCTTTTATATTCAATAAAATACTGAAAATTTTGATTTTTCTTTAACATTCGAAACGCTTTATTTCGAGATTTAATAACAAAGTCACATTCTTTTGTCCACCACGGTACTATTTTCTTCTTCCCGCTTCCTTTTTTCCTTTGTATAGATTGTCTAGCTGCACTTAATATAGCTTCACAAACAGAAACATTTATATTATCTACATCGAAATTAATATCAACCTTTTGCATTTCTTCATCACTAATTCTCTTATATTTTTCCCAATCAGCATTTGCAAAAACCCATCTTTCCCTAACTTCAATATAATTTTTTCTTGTCTCACAACCCACTTTTATTAGTATTGGATAATGGTCACTATGGTTGAATCTTTTAAAACTTTCCCATTACTGATTCCTGCAATATCTTTAGATACTAATGTAATATCTATTGCTGATTCTGACCCATTCCTAATATTAATTCTGGTACCACTCCCATCATTAATACAAACCAAGTTCTTCATATCCATTACTTCTTCTATCACCTCTCCATTAGAATCATTACTACTATCCCAAAGTGTACTGTGAGCAACCGCACAATCTTCTTCTTCTTCTTCTTATTTTTTATGGCGGTTGGCAAGCAACTTTTAGATGTGCATTACCGCCATCTACTGGAATCCGCACAATCTACTCTGCTAGCTGACAAATGAAGCAGACCCACTGATTGACCAAGTAATTCAATAATTTGATTCAGGTGCGTTGGTCGCTGCTACCTGCTGTGGTTCAGGGCTGTTTAACAGCAGTAAAATGAGTTGTTCAACATGGAAGCTCATCTGAAACCTCTCTGTCTGCGCTGTAGTTGTTGGCCTAAACAATGGGGTTTATTGTAGTTCTTCAATTACTGCTGTTCTTGCCAACATGCTTCTCTTGCAGATACCGTAAGTATCAGATGATTTACTCAAGCCTTGCTGTTGTTGGGCCTAATAACTCAATATTTTAGTGTTTACAAATACTACTTGCTTTGGAGAGACTTAAAAATACATCTTAATTCAAATCAGTTTGAATTAAAATGTTTAAGTTTTTGACCCACTTAAACAGATCTGTTCAGAGGCCAGGCACAAGGTCAGGATGTTTTATGGTTCTTGGTGTTATCTTGGTAAAACATGAGCAATAAATTGTATTGATTTTTGTAGCTAGCAGGCAGAAAGCGTTCCTTTGTTTGGGGAAGACGGGTGCCTGAAGACTGTGTGGGGTTCCCCCTCCCTTGATATTCCATAGGGGGCTGGTCAGTCTTCAATTGTAATATGCATATTTTAAGTGTGTGTCCCCCCCCCAAGCTTATTGCTTTACCAAGCATTAGTCTCATGCATGTCCACGTGTCTGTGTGAAGCGGCTAGATTACTTGTACCCTACAAATTTTGCCCTTGAAGAACATTGACTTGTCTAGATCAGCTATTTAATCCAAATCATGTTAAACCTAGAGGGGTGGGGAATCTGTTTAGAAGGCTAGATGCCTTCAGCTTGTGTTGTGGGTAACCCTGGATGGAGTTAAAATAAGGGCCTCTCCACTAGCAGGACCTCACTTGCCACATTGTCAGGACTGCAGTTCCACATCTTTAGACTGTGGGTTAGATTTAACTGCTAAAATCTAAATGTGTGAGGACTATGCTATTTACATCTACAATTTCTCTTCTGTCCAGGAAACCTTGCTTTACGGGGCAAGGCAACACAGTCTTGGCGCTACAAAGGAGACTGGGATGCATTTGTTGATGCCTACAATGCTATTGATGGTAACAGAAATCCTGATCTTAGAAAAGGCTCATGCACCCACACCGCAGCACATGATAACCCCTGGTGGAGGGTGGACCTGCTGGACTCCTACGTAGTCGACCAAATCAGCATCACAAACAGACAGGACTGCTGTGCAGAGCGGCTCAACGGGGCAGAAATTCACATCGGCAACTCATTAAAAGATGAGGGTGCTTCAAACCCTCTGTGAGTGATCTGCATCAGCTTAACTATGACATGTGTGATACATGTATACAATTCTTCTTGCTTGTCTACTAGGGTTGCTACAGTTTCTTCAATTCAAGGAGGCTCCAATCTTACTATAAAGCTCTCTGAAGGTGTGGAGGGACGTTATGTAACCATTTTACTGCCTGGTCCAAGCAGGATTTTAACACTCTGTGAAGTGGAGGTCTGTGGGTACCCGGCCCCAACCGGTAAGGCTTTGGCAGTAGAGCATCCACTACCACCAACCCAACTTCTTTCAACATACAAATACACTGAAATGTAGTTAATTGGAGTCCTTCTCTGCAGTTGTGTGAGTGTCCCCCACCCCAAGTGGTAAAATGTTACAGTAACGTAAAGGTTTATTGACAGTAATTTAAACTTTTTAAATCTGTTCCCACACAACCTTCCATGACAATCTGGATACTGGAGGGTGACATTGGTAAAATTATCTTGCTGCAGAATGCAAATATGACAGTTTCTACTGCAACACTACAGGGGAAAAGCGGCATCTGGAAATGCTGTGAACAAATGTTTGGCTTGGATTATGAACTTTAGAAATCCACTGTCACTTTGGTAGGTTGCTCTGCTGCAGTTCTAGAATTTGTACCACCATAAGCAAGAGCTGCCCCAGAGTTGAGATGCATTAACTTCCCAGCTGCTTGTTGCACTGTTCTTCAGTCACTTGCTCAACCTCAAATGAGGCAAAAATCTTCACATCTTGGAAGATATTTCTGTAGCAATAAAATGTTTTTTATTTTTTTATTTTTTTTTTTTTTTCCCTTCAGGTGAGAACCTAGCACTTGATGGCAAAGCAACCCAGTCATCCCTGTATGGGTCTGGCTTCCCATATAATGCCATTGATGGTAATCGTAACAATAACTGGGAGCAGGCATCCTGTTCACATACGAAAAATGACTACAGTCCCTGGTGGAGGCTGGATCTGCGCACCACCCACAAAGTGTCTTCCATCAAAATTGTCAACAGGGACATTCTCCAACAACGACTTGATGGCGCTGAGGTCCGCATCGGAGATTCCCTTGTCAACAATGGCAACAACAATCCCAGGTAATTGACTAAACTGCAATGTCTGTAGGGTCTAAATCAAAAGTGAGGGTCTCTATTTTTAGATTTGTCACTAATGAAGCAGTCCTCCTAGTCATAACACTGGCTTCATTTAACAAGATCTGTTTTGTTTTTCTCCAGGTGTGCTACAATCTCTGCTCCTGGAGGTAGCCTTGAGTTTGAATGTAATGGGATGGAAGGGCGTTATGTAAACGTGGTCATCCCTTGGAGGAAGGAGTACCTGACTCTCTGTGAGGTTGAGGTTTATGGTTCCAGACTTGTGTAATCCTGTACTGCAACTATTTCTGAAATGTTAGCATCTGTTGAATTAAAAGAGATTACTTGAGACTGGTGTATGTCTTTTTGTTTTCATAAAGCAAGTGGCTAAATATCCAGGCAATGTTTGGCATCTCAAGTCCATCCAAATGGAGATGGTCAAGTGAGCCATTCGGTGACATGTCAACAACATGTGAGATCTCTGAAATGTTACTTTTAAAATTAAATGTGCGTTTCCTTAAATGTTCTCTTTGGAAATATAAAATTTTGCATTGCTCAAAAGGAAGCTGCAATGAATGATATTTGAACTGGTAATCAGATGTGGGTTCTTGAGATATTGAGCAGTAAGTCCAGTTATAAGTTGTCTAACCTTAACCAACTAAAGCGTTAATTGGCCATGTTCAACACGCAATTAAAAGGATGGTGTGAGTAGAAATACCTGATCCTCCTCTGGAGGGGGGGCAGTTGCCACTGAAATTGTACTATTTGTGCCAACTGCACTTTTATACTGAGATGTACAGGTTGTGATATCAGTTTAGAAACTTTGAGGTGGCCCAAAAAGTAATAGAATAAAATGTGAACATGCCCTTGTACAAGCATGGCAGAAGATGAATTGACAAACTGGAATGCTAAACTTAATCACCTAACCAACCTCTCCTGATAAAGAGATTCCTTTCCCCCCCCCCCCCCCCCCCCCCCAGAAAAGGACACACCTTTTCTGACCTCCATATGATGTTCTCAGCTAAAGAACCCCAGGGTTCATGCAAACAATCTTTGCTACCAAGCAGTTTCGCAGAGTACTTTGAATTTGACTCAAGGGCCCTGTTTCAGAGGGATTGGCTGAAATACCCCAAGTAGAACAGAGCCTAGTAGTTCTACCTCAATCTGTCATACTGAACAGTTTTGGATTCAGAACCAGGTTTTATCAGTACGGTAACCAAACTCCGAGTCCAATAAACCCTGAGCTAATCATGAAAGAAGCCATCAATGGAACACATGACTAGACTCGCAATGGCAGGTAATGAAGCCTTTCTTGTCAATGGAAATAATCTTTAATGAAGGCATTGGAAGAAAGCAAAACATTAACAAAATACTGTTGCGGAAAAGGGTGAGACTGGCAGAGAATTGCTGAATAAGTGAAAGCATGTTTAATGAAGCTCTATTCTCATATTTAATATCCAGGAAAAAGGAGAGGGGTCCAATTATAAGCTATCTTCAACCTTAACCAATTGGCTATATTCGGTATGCAATTAATGGGATGATGTGAGTTATTGAGATAACTGATATGTTCATCCTTTTGCCAGTGTTTGACTCTGACACCCATCAAAAAAAGTAGCTGACATTCTTGTAAGGAAAGGCAAGTATATTTATATAGCCCTTTGCAGTAATACGTCGATTGAAGTGCTGTACATGAACAGAATAATTACAATAACAAATAGGCTAAGTAAATCATTGACTTATTTCATACATTAACAAATACAGACTTCATTGTTTCTATTCATAAAGAAACTAAATATTCTTGGGGATTTGTGATCTAAAGTAATTTTGTCTAACTATTCTAAAGCTACAATTAAAATGACTATTTTCACTGGAACGAGCCAACACTAAAAATTCAAAGCTTGTTTCTATTTATACATTACTGAAAGCTACATCTTAAGGTCTCTGAGCTGACTTTTCTAAACCACAGCTAAAATGGGAGAAATGTTTCTATGCATAATAGCTTTACCAGAATGAGCTTCATCACTAAAAATTCAAAGCTTAATTGCTTCTATTCATAAAGCTACAGCTTGAGGTCTGTCATATGACCTTTTTGACACAAGCATAGATGTAGTGTCAGATGACTGTCGCAGCCAGAGTCTGATAGTGACATTATCTGGCAGTTCGATAGCACCCTGTTCCAGGTAACAGGTTTACATAACATCCAGGAGACATTGAGATGGTTTGCCTTTCAAGGCTGACGGGAAGGCCAGAGTCTGATAATAGCATTTTTGGCCAGACAGACTATTGTTTTTCTGTCTGCCTAAAAATCTTACTGGTACATCTAAATGGCAATCCCAATACAGCCAAAATTGTTCGGGAGTGCTGGTAATTGATATATCCATCACATAGTTCAGGCACCCTTGACATGGCCTGAAACAGCTGCAGACATTTTAAGAATTTCTCTATAATCCAGGTAACCACCAGCTCCAAAATAAATATGTTATAAATCCAATTTTTATAAATTTTGTACATCCTCGACTGACAAAATAGACAGACACACAATCCTCCTTTCACCGTTTGTCCAGCTGCACATGTCCCATCAGGCACAGGGAGGGCTCTCCATCCCCCAGTCTTCTTGTTCAGAAAATTTGATCAATTGCATTCAGAGTCCAGCTTACCAGATCCATAAATCACGATTTCTCCAAAAAGATTCATAGAAACAGACAGGGAGAGGGGAAAGAGAGAGGAGATAACAGTAAAGGAAAGTGTCTGCCTTCACTGAGAAGCAGGAAGACATAAAAGTTTATAATTTGTGGCAAACTCACTTTCGTATCAGTTATATACATACTTTATATAAACCCACTATATACCATAAATTCTTACTTGTAACAGCCAAAATAATGCATGCTTTCCATGAACAAATTATAAATGAAAGGTTTACTAAAATAAAAGTTGGTTTCTCCTGATAGGTGAGCCGTGATCTCAGATTCAACGTTTTTGTGGATGCTAGAAAAACGTAATCAATCCCTGCAGGAAAATGTACTTTTGTCTTTGTGAGGTTGAGGTTTATGGCTCCCAAGATGATTAACGTGCATAATGGCAACAAATCACTTCACTTTTTTGCACTATATCTGCTTTTGCTGTATAGAAATGTTTTCAGCTTTCCCTAAAAATGTGTTTATTGGTGAGTAAAATATGAAGCAAATGTTCCCCTTCATTGTGTTATGTTTATAACAAAGTAGAACTGAAGCAGCTTAATCTTATATTAAAAAAATACAAAACTGAAGTGGACTTTCTACTTTCTACAGCACCCTAAAACAACGGGACCACTGCTGAAGAGTGTGAAACTAATTTTAAAAAGAAATAAATTAAAAATAAATTAATTTAATTTAAATCATATAATCACACTGTAAAACTGAGAAAAGCATTTAACTGATGTTTAACTGGCAAACTCCAGTCTTCAAGAGCTGGAGTTTGCCACCTTTATCGGACAATGATGAATATACAGTAGATTACCATGGTGGTTAAATAAAAAGCCTGGGGTTGTCTGTGGTCTGCAGACTGAAAGACCTTATGCATTATTTAAGATGTCCTTTTTTGTTTTATTTAAATCAACATTTTATCCAAATCTGAACAGGTGGACTTGAGCAGGAACTCAGTTAAACCGCACAATCTACTCTGCCAGCTGACAAATGAAGCGGACCCCACTGATTGACAAAGTAATTCAATCATTTGATTCAGGTGTGTTAGTGCTGTTACCTGCTGTGGTTCAGGGCTATTTAACAGCAGTAAAATGAATTGTTCAACATGGAAGCTGGTCTGAAATCTTTCTGTCTGCTCTGTAGTTGTTGGCATAAAGAATGGCGTTTATTCTAGTCCTTCAATTATTGCTGTTCTTGCCTACATGCTTCTCTTGCAAATGTCGTAAGTATCAGATGATTTATTCAAACAATTTTGTTGTTGGGCCCTACATCTAATTATGTTAGTGTTCACAAATGTTGCTTTCACTAGAGATACTTAAAAGTTAATTTTACTTCAAACTAAGCTTTTGTCTTTAGGGAAGTACTACCCCTGCCCCCCAACACACACAGTTAAAGCAACTGAAATTTTAGCTCCTACACAGAAAACATACCGTTTAAATTTAATGATGGCCTGCATTTTAAGATGCGTAAAACTTAACAAGCCTTAGTCATCTTACCTGTCCAGGTGCCTTGCATGGTGAAGATGAGACATTTATTCCAAATCATCTAAGAGCTGGGGGATATGTTTAGATGGCTTGGTGCCCTGGGCTTGTATTGTAGGTAACCCTAGCTGTAGTTCAAATAAGGGCCTCTCCACTAGCATGACCTCACCACATAGTAAGGACTGCAGTTCCACATTTTTTTTTCTTTCTTTTAGAGGTGCTAAAATCTAAATGTGTGGGAATATGCTGTTTACGTTCAGATTATCTTTGTCTTGTCCAGGAAACGTTGCTTTACGGGGCAAGGCGACACAGTCTTGGCGCTACAAAGGAGACATGGATGCGTTTGTTGATGCCTACAATGCTATTGATGGTAACAGAAATCCTGATCTTAGAAAAGGCTCATGCACCCACACTGCAGCACATGATAACCCCTGGTGGAGGGTGGACCTGCTGGATTCCTACGTAGTCGACCAGATCAGCATCACAAACAGACAGGACTGCTGTGCAGAGCGGATCAACGGGGCAGAAATTCACATAGGCAACTCTTCAAAGGATGAGGGTGCTTCAAACCCTCTGTGAGTGATCTGCATCAGTTTAACTATGACATGTGTAATACATGTATAAAATTCTTCTTCTTGCATTTCTACTAGGGTTGCTACAGTTTCTTCCATTCAAGGGCCCACTCTTATTGTAAAGCTTCCTGAAGGTGTGGAGGGACGTTATGTAACCATTTTACTGCCTGGTCCAAGCAGGATTCTAACACTCTGTGAAGTGGAGGTCTGTGGGTACCCGGCCCCAACTGGTAAGGATTTGGCAAAGTTTTGATTTCTTTGCTTGACACTGCACTTATTTACACTGAAATTTATTTAATTGGTTCCCTGGATGAGCCCTCTTCTGCAGTCTCCTGGACTTAAACTTTTAAGATCTATTCCCACCCTAGAAAACCCATCACAACCTGAATATTTGTGGGGGATGGGAGTAACTGTTAAACTTGTCTTATTGCAGAACCCAGATGGTGACTTTGTTTCTGCTGCAACACTACAGGATGTTTAAAGTAGCATCTGTAAATGGTGCTGAACAAATGTTTGCTTCAGCTTATGAACTTTGGAAATGCAAAGCTCACCTTAGTAGGTAGCTCTGCTGCAATACTGAAACTTGCACCATTTAAGAGATCTGCCTCATTAAGATGCCTGTAAACTCCCAACTTCTAATTGCAGTGTACCTCAGCCACTGACTCGACTTCACAGATGTGACAATGAGGCAAAAAAAATATCCAGGAGGTGAAGCAGTTTGGAAGATTTCTTTAACACATGGCATTAACTCTTATTTTATCCTACTGTTTTGCAGGTGAGAACCTAGCACTTGATGGCAAAGCAACCCAGTCATCCCTGTATGGGTCTGGCTTCCCATATAATGCCATTGATGGTAATCGTAACAATAACTGGGAGCAGGCATCCTGTTCACATACGAAAAATGACTACAGTCCCTGGTGGAGGCTGGATCTGCGCACCACCCACAAAGTGTTGTCCATCAAAATTGTCAACAGGGACAGTTTTCAACAACGACTCAATGGTGCGGAGATCCGTATCGGAGATTCCCTTGTCAACAATGGCAACTACAATCCCAGGTAATTGACTAAACTGCAATGTCTGTAGGGTCTAAAATAAAAAACGAGAGCCTTGACTTTCAGATAACTGGTCACTGAAGAAACAGCCCTTCTAGTCATAAAACTGACTTAGTTAATTTTTTTTTTTTTCTCTCTAGGTGTGCTACAATCTCTGCTCCCAGAGGTAGCCTTGAATTTGAATGTAGTGGGATGGAAGGGCGTTATGTAAACGTGGTCATCCCATGGAGGAAGGAGTACCTGACTCTCTGTGAGGTTGAGGTTTATGGTTCCAGACTTGAGTAATCCTGAACTGCAACAATTTCTGAAACACTACCTATTTAAATAAAAATAAAAAAAATCTGACTTTGAGACTTGTTTGTGGGTTTTTATTGAAATTACTCCTCCCACTGACAAATGCCATCAATTTTGTTTCTGTGTGGGTATGTCCCCCCCCCCCCCCCCCCCCATCAGATTAAAGGCATACTATGCAACATTTTTCAGTTGATGTGTTCCATACCGTTTTGGATGATTAAATGAGTCCTTTTAGGTCGAACAAAGGTCTTCTCGGCTGCCCTGGTGGTCTGTGGGGGAAATGCCGTACTTGCAATTGCAGGAGCCCTCGGCCTGCACCCACAGGCTCAGAAGTCTCGTGCAAGACCGCGAGAGTCGGTCTTGCTTTACGGCGAGAACTTTTTTTTTCCTTTTGCATTGCGTTTGCCTGTCTGCTAAGCTCAACACAACCGCGCCTGGCTTGACGGAGAAACCAGAACAGCTGAGCAGCTTTACAACAGTGCACTTTTACTTTCACCCTCTGGGGGAGCCTTGCTGGAAAATCAACCCCGGTTGCATAGTATACCTTTTTTTAAAAGGAAGATGCAGTGACTGTATCTAAACTGGAAGTCAGTTGTGACTTCCTGGGGTTTCATTCTAGAGAAAGTGAGCTGTAGAAAAGCAGCCAAGTGTTACTCCTGAGGAAACCAGCATTGTTCTAATTCACTCTATTGTTGCTGGTTTAAGCAGTGGTGCTGGACTTCTGTTTCATATGTTGACTAAAATGCTTGGCTATTTTGCTTTTAAACATGACCTTCAGGGGTCCGTTCTTCGTACGTCACTAACTCAGCAGGATCTTGGATCGTTTGGTTCTTCGAAAGACTTCCTGCACTTGTCACAGCAACATGCGCGCCAGCTTAAATCTGCTCCAGAGCAGGCTTATTTCATGTAAACGAGATTAGATCACAGCTGTATAAGCGGAGGAGATGGCAAAGTCTGTCGTAGCCATGTCCATTTTTACGATTGCAACCTGTTGCGGAAGGTGCAAGAATAATTTGCAGAATTTTTTGAATTAATCGCGTATTGCGCAATAGACAGGATCCTTTAGTGCAGCGCGACAGTGTAATTGTAGAGAGATTTTCTTGGTGGCTGTTATAAACACTTCATTTAACAGTGGCTTTTATAGAGGAAAAAGTGGTGTTAGAGCCATAAATAGAAAATATTTAAGTTATTTGTATGATGGTTTGCTTTTTATTTTTATCCTATAGTAAGATTTGTTCGGGCCATTTTATTGTGAAGTTTAGTTTACTTTGAAAGGCTTGCTTCCTGTCGAGCCGTATATTGTATTAGAAAAAACTATGGATGGATTATCTAGACATGGAGCAATACAGTTTTACCGTGTAAACTGTGGATGACTTGGAAAAGGAAAATTTTCATTTTTTTTTTATGGATAAAGATTTTTTTTGTTAAAATTCCCAGTTTGCATGCATCCTTTACTTCCAGTGTCTAAGGAATGACACTGAAATTTGGATCTCTTGACATAACAAGTGCCTTTTTAAAATAAAGTATAATTAAAGGCTACCATTTTGTAGAATATTCTTGTATTTCACTTTTACTTGTCCCCATGTTCTAGTGGGTGCCGTGGAGGCTCTGATATAAAAGAACAAAGTAAATATCAAATTATTAAAATGCAAAAATTCATACTGTAGAAAGTGAGAGAAACATCTACCATGGACAGTATTTACACGTTTGTCTGCTGATTTTTGTCAGCCCTCTCTCCTGGCTTTAACAGATTTTGAGGTGTTTTAATTAATGACTCAAATTCGGCATAACCTTCCATTAAAAGCTTGTGTTCTGCTTGAGAGAAAAACTGTGGGCGTTCTTTGGCCATGCTGAACAACCAATAGCAGCGCTGCTGATCATTGTTTCCACTATCGATACATTTCCCCTTTTAAACAAACGCATGAACGCGCAGTTGTCTCAGATAACTCAATCCAGCCATACTAATCGTAAACAACAGGTGTGTTCGAAGAACCCAATTAGCCGGATCATGATTAGCCGGATGAAATCATCTTGGATTTGTCATTTGATCTCGGATGTTTTAAGCAACGTACGAAGAACGGACCCCAGGTGTGCTTCACTGTCTAAAATCCTAGGCTTTTATTTTGAAATAGTTTGACTTGCTCTAAATGGTGTTAGGCTTCTTGCCAAAGCCACCTAGGATTAGGTTGCCTTGTCAAACATCACATGGTTGTCCGATTTGGTTCCAAGATCTGTTATTAGTTTAGCGCTTCACCTTTCTTTGTGGAAATGCCACCAGTTTTCCAACCAAATGTATAAACTTCTGAATTTAACCCACCATGACAGTTAAGTAACATCTGAAAAGTAACCGCAGTATTGGGTGGTCTTCTGTGTTTTGTATAGAATTTTTATTAAAAGCCCCAAATATTTGATATTAAGGGAACAGGACTGTCCAGTGTGAATTGCTCAAGGTTCCTAGGAACCACCCTTTCTCTGAACATGAGCTGCTTAAGCCCAAGATCCCCCACCTCCACTTTGGTGGGAAGCAAGATCTACCTGTAGAGGTGTTGCAAGAAAAACAGCCCAGATTCTACTTCAAACTTGAAGCCCTTTATTCATAAATGAACTCATAAATCAGCTGTTTTTGAATTACATAAAATGTTTTGGTCCAACTGGACAAATTAATGCAACAAAGAAAATATTGTAAGTAGCATATCAAACTGGGCATAGCGTCACATCAATACATCAACTTCAATTAATCTCAACACAAAAGTAAAGTAATGTCTTATCAAGTGTTATGATCATCTCCTGAAGCATCAACCCTAACCCTAAGTCACATTAAAATCAACATTTACCAAACAAAACTCTTATTTTAACACAATTCTCAATGCAACTATAGGTACAGCTTTATGTGGCTCCCCTCAGCCAAGGAAGGTTCCAAGAAGTCTCTCTCCGGGCCGTCAGCTCCTGCCAACACCATCACCCTGTTCCTGTGCAGTTCTACCTCACTGGTTACATCACCCTCCATCCCATCAAACCTTCAATAAAGACTTTCATTTCCAGTCCCGTGTGTGTGGTTCTGGGTTCATCCATAGACAAATCGTGACAAATAGACTTAGACAACTTTATTTGTCATTTTGACAAATAAAGTTGAGTGCGTAGAGTGCGTACAGAACGAAATTTCGTTTGCACACAGCTTGAGAATTACAGTAAATTACAGGATAAATTGCAGCAGTGACTTAACAGTAAACAATTTAAATGTAAACAATGCAGGAGAAAGAGACAGTGTGCGATCACATGTATGTGCAGAAATTAATTTCTCAGATTAATTTCCTTTCATTAACAAATTGATTTTGACAGCTCTAATAAAAATGTATGTGATGACCCACTGAAATTATCTCGGGAAAAGCTAAATAAACTTATAACTCAATTATCTTTAAGAAAGAGATATGGAGTTTAATTTGTTTTAAAAAAATCACCAGGAGAGGGATGGCAGCTGTAGTTATGATCATCTTGCACTGCCTCCAGGTCGGACCAATCGTCTGAACCCCTCAAGGTAAGTTCTTGAGTTCTGAGTAAAAGTTATCAATTTATTTATTTATACTTATTATTAGTCTCTAAAAGTAGAATGGGAGGGAAATCCTTTAGCTATCAGGCTCCTCTCCTGTGGAACCAACTCCCAGTTTTGGTCCGTGAGGCAGACACCCTGTCTACTTTTAAGACTAATCTTAAAACTTTCCTTTTTGACAAAACTTATAACTAGAGTGACTCATGTTATTCTGAGCTACCTTTATAGTTTTACTGCTATAGGCTTAGGCTACTGGAGGATATCAGGATCTAATTTTCTCACTCTATAGAGTTCTACTGTTCTTCAATTATGCATTATGTGTTGTCATTTCTGCTTTAACTTTCTGTTCTCTCTCTTATCTTCATAGTAGGTACACCTGGTCTGGCGTTCTGTTAACTGTGACATCATCCAGAGAAGACGGCTCACACGCTATTACCATCTAATGTAGAACAGATTACTGGATCAATGTGTGCTTCTGTGCTTTTTTGTCTCTCTTGTTGTGTCTCTGATCTGTCTTCTGTAACCTCCAGTCGGTCGAGGCAGATGACCGTTCATACTGAGTACCGGTTCTGCCAGAGGTTTTCCTTCCCGTTAATGGGGAGTTTTTCTTCCCACTGTCGCTTCATGCTTGCTCAGTATGAGGGATTGCAGCAAAGCCATGTACAATGCAGACGACTCTCCCTGTGGCTCTACGCTGAGATATGGAAAGTTTTTTTTGTTGTTCAAGCACTGTGGGACAAGACTCTGACACCGGTCGTACAGAGACCTGACAGCCCTTATTAAAGGGTCCGGTACTCCATACTCCCGGAGTACCCCCCACAGGATCCCTCGGGGGACACGATCGAATGCCTTCTCCAGATCCTCAAAGCACATGTAGACTGGTTGGGCAAACTCTCATGTCCCCTCCAGAATCCTGCTGAGGGTATAGAGCTGGTCCAATGTTCCACGGCCAGGACGAAAACCACACTGCTCTTCCTGAATCCGAGATTCAACTATCCGACGGACCCTCCTTTCCAGAACCCCTGAATAGACCTTACCAGGGAGGCTTAAGAGTGTGATTCATCTGTAGTTGGAACACACCCTCCGGTCCCCCTTTTTAAATAGGGGGACCACCACCCCAGTCTGCCAATCCAGGGGAACTGCCCCCGATGTCCACGCAATGTTGCAGAGCCGCGTTAACCAACACAGCCCCACAACATCCAGAGCCTTAAGGTACTCAGGGCGAATCTCATCCACCCCCGGGGCCTTGCCACCGAGGAGCTTCTTAACAACCTTGGCAACCTCAGCACCAGAGATGGGAGAACCCGACCCAGAGTCCTCAGGCTCTGCTTCCGCAATGGAAGATGTGTTGGTGGGATTAAGGAGGTCTTCAAAGTATTCTGCCCACCGAAACACGACGTCCCGAGTCGAGGTTAGTAACACACCACCCCCACTGTAAACAGTGTTGGTACTGCACTGCTTCCCCCTCCTGAGACGCTGGATAGTGGACCAGAATCGCTTCGAAGCCGTACGGAAGTCTTTCTCCATGTCCTCTCTGAACTCTTCCCACGCCCGAGTTTTTGCCCTGGCGACCAGCCGAGCCTCCTGTTGCTTCGACTGCCGGTACACATCAGCTGCTTCCGGAGTCCCACAGGCCAAAAAAGCCCGGTAGGACTCCTTCTTCAGCTTGACGGCTTTCCACACTGCTGGTATCCACCAGCGGGTTTGAGGGTTGCCGCTGCGACATGCACCGACAACCTTGCGGCCACAGCTCCGACTAGCCGCCTCAACAATAGAGGCGCGGAACATGGTCCATTCAGACTCAATGTCCCCCGCCTCCCTCGGGGCGTGTTTAAAGTTCTCCCAGAGGTGGGAGTTACAGCTCCGTCTCACAGGGGACTCTGCCAGACGTTCCCAGCAAACCCTCACAGTACGTTTGGGCCTGCCCGGTCGGACCGGCTTCCTCCCCCGCCATCGGAGCCAACTCACCACCAGGTAGTGGTCGGTGGAGAGCTCTGCCCCTCTCTTCACCCGAGTGTCCAAGACATGCAGCCGCAGATCAGATTAAACGACAACAAAGTTGATCATTGAACTGCGACCTAGGGTGTCCTGGTGCCAAGAGCACATATGGACACCCTTGCTTGAACATGGTGTTTGTGATGGACAATCCATGACGAGCACAGAAGTCCAACAACAAAACACCACTCGAGTTCAGTTCAGTTCAGTTCAGTTCAGTTTATTCGAACAACAAAACAATATAAGATGTGTAAATACAACACAACACAATGAATACATAAACCATAATAAATTGTTCGAAAAGGAATGGGACGAAGTATAAACTTTTAAGTTTCCCATCCCTAATGATTCAAGTGACCTAAGTTGCTCATTTAACTAATTACATTCACTCTTCCATATTAATCTACCTGTTTTTTATCTTTCCTCGTCTACATATTTATCCAAAAGTAATTTTTTATACCTTCTCTTAAACAAATTTATGTTCACACTCTGCTTTAAACACGGCTTTAAACTATTCCATAACTTCACTCCACTACTTGATATAGTCATTCTTTTCATCGTTGTTCGTACCATCTTCGTTCTGAATACTGCCTCTCCTCTAAAGTTATATTTTTCATCTCGTTCTTGAAACAATTCATTTATATTTTTAGCCACGAGTTTGTTTTTTACTTTATACATTACTTGCGCTGTCTTAAATTTTACCAGGTCTGTGAATTTTAATGTATATAGCTTTAAAAATAATCGATTGGTGTGCTCTCTAAATCCTACTTTGCATATTATTCTTATTGCTCTTTTTTGTAGTGTACATATGGATTGTAATGTGCTCTTATAGATGTTGCCCCAAACTTCAACACAGTAAATCAAATATGGCAAGAACAATGAAAAATAAAGCATTTTTAGAGATTTTGGGTTCAATATATGACTCGCCTTACTAAGTATAGCACAGCATTTGGCAAGCTTATTTTTCACATAGCTTACATGTGGTTTCCAGCAGATCTTGTGGTCTAAAATCACACCAAGAAACTTTATTTCATTCACTTTTTTGATTTCTTTATTATCAATTAAAATGTTTCCATTAATCTCAGAATTCTTTCTTCCAAATATAATAAACTTTGTTTTGTCCAAATTAAGAGATAATTTATTTTTGTCAAACCAAATTTTAAATTTATTCATTTCTGTTGTAATTAGCTCCAAGATCTGCGGTAAACTTTCGCCCGAACAAAATACATTTGTGTCATCTGCAAATAAAATCAATGACAATGCCCTTGAAACTTTACAGATGTCATTTATATAAATGATAAATAATTTGGGGCCCAGCACTGAACCCTGTGGTACTCCACATGTAATTTCCAAGAGCTCTGATTTATGTTCCCCCATTTGAACAAATTGCTGTCTATTTCCTAAGTAGCTTCTTATCCAATCTAACCCAACTCCCCTTATCCCATACCTTTCTAGTTTGGTCAGCAATATGTTGTGGTCAATGGTATCCAAAGCCTTTTTTAAATCAATAAAAACCCCAACTGCCACTTTTTTATTGTCAAAGCAATCTGTGATTTCCTCCATGAGTTGTAGTAGTGCCTGGGATGTTGATCTGTTTGACCTGAAACCATATTGATTGTCAGTGTATATGTTATGTTGTTCCATAAAGATATCTAGTTTAGTGGTAAATAGTTTTTCAATTATTTTGGAAAATTGAGGGAGTAAAGAAACTGGCCTATAGTTTGTAAAATGGTGTCTGTTTACGGTTTTGAACAGTGGAATAACTTTGGCTATTTTCATTTTGTCTGGAAATGTACCTGTTTGAAAGGACAGGTTACAAATGTAGGTTAGTGGTTTAATAATTTCTTCCATAACAATCTTAACAGTCTTCATATCTATTTCCATCCAGTCAGCAGAGGTTTTATTTTTACAGTTTTGTATTATTTCTCTAACATCAGTCTCAGTCACTGCACCCAGAAAGATTGTGTATGGGTTCCTTTCCCCCATGTCTTCGCAGACAGATGTATTTGTCTCTGATATTTTTGACGCAAGCTCAGGTCCAACATTGACAAAGAACCTATTAAAACCATTTGCAACGTCAGTCATATCCCTTATAATTTTGTCCTTTTCAGTAAAATATTCCGGTAATTTTATTCCCTTTGACTCCTTTCTCACAATGCTGTTTAAGATAGTCCATATACCTTTAATATTATTTTTATTTCCTTCCAGCAATTTATTGTAGTATTCCCTTTTACAAGACCTCAATATATTAGTTAATTTATTTTTGTACCACTTGTATTTTGCTTCTGCTTCCACTGTCCTTTTTTTAAGAAAATGTCTATACAATGAGTTCTTCTTCATACACGCCCTCCTCAACCCCTCTGTCACCCATGGACTATTTATCTGTTTAATGCTTTCTTTAAATTTCTTTACTGGGCAGTGCTTATTGTACGCCATATTAAACATATCCATAAATTTCTCATAGGCTGCATTTACATTTTCTTCGATGTACACAAGCTCCCAGTTTTGATGCAATAAATCTTGTTTTAAAGCCATCATGGCTCCCTCTGTTTTAATTCTTTTATATCTAAACCCATTAATTGCAAGCTTCTTTCTTCTATAATTGCAATTAAATAATGTAAAAATTGGTAAATGGTCAGATATGTCTGTAATTAATATACCACTTTCTGTGCTATTTTCCATGTAGTTTGTAAATATGTTGTCAATCAACTTGGCACTGTGACAAGTTAATCTTGTTGGTCTGGTAATGGTTGGATATAGACCCATACTGTAGACTGTATTTATGAACTGTTCCGTCTTTCTATGTCCTGTATTCATGAGATTAATATTGAAATCTCCACAGATGAATAAAAGTGTCTGTGTCTTATTAAAGAAGTGCCCAAACCATTCAGTAAATAATTCAACATTTCCTCCCGGTGCTCTGTAAACACAACTGATAACAGCATTCTTCATTTTTTCTAAACCAATTTCAATTGTGACGCATTCCAGTAAGTCATCCACACATACCGTCATTTTGTCAACAATCTTAGCATTCAACTCATTTTTCACAAAAAATCCCACACCTCCACCAGTCTTATTGTTTCGATCCCAAAATCCGCCCCCCTTTCGTTGTTTATCCACGTTTCTGTTATTGCTATGACATCAAAGGGATGTACAACTTGACACACATAGTCCTTTATGTTTACAAAGTTTCTATACAGGCTTCTGCTGTTAATGTGTAGTACTGATAATTTCCCGTCCTGCTTTATTTGATTGTATTGTTTGTTGGTGTGGTAACGACAGTCACTGTTGATGTGAGTGTAGAAGTTGTTGTCGGGATCTATATCCTGTTCCATATCTAGTTGGGTATGCTCAGTGTATTGAAATTGGTGTAGGCCTAACTCCGTAATGTCCTGTAAATTATGAAGATGTGACATACTGGCCTCCGCCAAATCTTCTTTTATGCTTGTCATGTAGGTGTAGTCTTTGCGTTACCTTACGGTAGCTCCCAAGACGTTCCTCATTCAAACTTTCTCAACTCCTCCATACTCCTTACTTGAACAACTTTAGCCTCTTCCGGAGCCCCATTTAACTTGATGAATATCTTGCCGTTTACAGTCCACGTTTGTTGTATTTTCTTCAGTTTTTTAAGGAATCTCGCTTGTTTGGCTATTTCCGCATTTTCCTTGGTCAGATGTTCATTTACATAAACATCGGTTCCTTTCAATTTCCTCCCCTCTTTCAACAGTGCCGCCTTGTGTTTTCTGTTGCAAAAACGTATCAGGATGGCTTGCCTATCACCGGCATTTCTCTTCGTGATTGGAAAACAAGCCTCGATACTCCCATTGTCCATCTCAATTCCTTTAGATTGGAAAAAGGAAGTAACTTGTTGCTCCGTGGACGCTTGCATCTCCATATTCGTTTCTCCTTCGTCTGCAGTGACAGCGCGAGCATACGAACAAGGTTTCACCCTGAGGCCTGTAATAATTACCTCGTTTAACCTCGCGTGTTGCTCCAGCTCTGCAACCCGACTTTGTAGTCGCTCGATTTTCTTGTCCTTTTCTGCATTTTGAATACGAAGTGCCTTGATCTCCTCCACTAAGCTCAAAATTCCTTTTTGCTGCGTTTTGACCGAGGAAACCTCCTCGGTTAGGAATTCAATCGCTCTTCTTAGTTCCTCCATATCCTCAGACGCGTTCTTCCTTGGAGCCATCTTGCCGCTGAGTTCAGATCAGGTGGGCCGTTCCTCCCAACCACGCCCCTCCAGGTCCCACTGTCATTGCCCACGTGAGCGTTGAAGTCCCCCAGCAAAACGAGGGAGTCCCCAGGACGGGCACTCTCCAGTACTCCTTCCAAGTACTCCAAAAAGGGTGGGTAATCTGAACTGCTGTTTGGCCGAGGATCGGAACGCCAAGGTCCCCGCCCTCTACTGCTACCCGTTGCACAATGCACCCGACCCCTTCGGCCCCTCCGACAGGTGGTGAGCCCATCGGAAGGGGGACCCATGTTGCCTCGTCGGACTGAGCCCGGCCGGGCTCCATGGGCGAAAGCCTGGCCACCAGACGCTCACCAATGTGCCCCACCTCCAGGCCTGGCTCCAGAGTGGGGCCCCGGTGACCCGCGTCCGGGCGAGGGAACACAAGATCCAATAATTGTACTCATAATAAGGGGCTTTTTGGGCTGCGCTTTGTCTGGTCCCTCACCTAGGACCTGTCTGCCTTGGGTGACCTTACTAGGGGCTTAAAGCCCCTGACAGCATAGCTCCTAGGATCATCGGGACACTCAAACCTACCAGTCGATCGCGATCGACGGGTTGGCGACCACTGGTCTAGAGAAAAGGTGGTTCGATAACCTTCAGCTATCACAGCAGAACTGTTCCCTTGACTGTTGTGGCCAAAATCAAAAATATGGGGTTCAATAACTTTTATCATTTAAAAGAAATTAAGTTTGAGGTTAGTCATGTTAAATTAGCAGATGCAGTATACCGATTACCAAGGCTGGGAGCAAGTGAAATATTTCAAACCATCTTAGACTGTGTTATGCTATAATAACGCCATGATGAATAATTGATCTCAGATTGAATTCTGAACAATGGAAGAGATGACAAAGGAATCCCACTCCTCCTGCAAAGGATACACAGTCAGAAAGGATGGCGTCACTCTCTCTCAGCTGGAGGTCAGCTCTGACCACTCCTTACAGATAAAAGTCACAGCACATCTCTTCAGCTCTTCTCTTCTGCTACCGGCTCTCTTCTCCAAGATGCTCAGATTATGGGCCCTGCACGGGCCCATGACCGCTACACAAGCCAACAGCTGAGGGAAGGTGCCTGGACCAGCCATGCTTGATCCAGGGTCTGCTAATGTCGTCCGCCGGCTTCAATAGAGGACCTGACTGAATCCGGATAAACATCACACTGGGACAGAGCTAATTTTCACTCTGACTGCTGCGCAAACCAGCCGCAAAGTACAGATAACCGAAACAGCTTTGTTCATTGTTGTCAGCTGTTGCAGGAAAGCAGACGCGAGACGGTGGATGTCTCCCCCCACCAGACAAGCTGAACGATCAGACTATTGAATGGACATCAGTCCTGACCACACATGCGTGTTTCTGCTAGGCCGCAGAAACCCCAAGCATTCTCTCCACACGCTGTTAGTTAGGTCAGGCTGAAGAGCTAAGCGCTAGCCCGCCAACAACAAGCAAACAACTTCCCTCCTTCAACGCTCCTTCCGTGAATGGCCAAACTGGACAGAACTGACACGAGACAAAAGACAGGTTTGGACACGGAGTTGAGGGTGAAGTAAAAAGGTTTATTGGGAAATGTCTGTAACTCATTGGACACATAATGCTTTAGAACAAAGGGCTAATAGGTAGCTCACACTAGCCTTAATGCTATTAGCCTTGCTAACATCCGGTCCCGGACATTTCAAAAGGAGTTTGTTTTAAAGCACAAAGCTTAATCGTTCGGCTCCGCCGTCCTTCGAATGTGCTATGAGCCTTATCACCACATTTCTATCGAATATTAATGTTGGTAAAGGCAATTTTGATAACTTTATGTCGTAACCTCTTAGCCACCGATTTGCTACAGCGACCCCAGATGCCCGGAAGGAGAATCGCATTAACAAACTCGGTCATAAGGGTTTAAATTATTTTACTGGGCAAATCAGTAACCAGAATGTTTTTTCTTACAATAATGTTTTAACTTGTGCATGGATTGAAACACATGCCAAATGTTTTTAATTTCATTCCATGTTTTTTTTCTTTTAACCAGATCTGCAGTGAACAAGAATTCACCGAATTATTCTGATCAACCACTTTTGTCTTGTTTGTTTTTGCATGTAAATAGTTCCTTAGCTTATTTTTTTTAATCTTCATTTTGCTTAGTAGTTTAGTTACGTTTTACTAGCCTAGTAGAGAGGATTTGTTAATCGAAATATTGTGTTAATTCAGGTAAACAGCATTACATAGTGATGTTCTCTGGATGTTCATTTTAGTTCTGTTATTAAATTCTTGGACTTGAAAAGAAGTTGTCACTCCTTTATTGTATGTGTGTGCAGGTTTTGCTGTTAAAAGATCACTAGTGCTCAAATTCATCCCTTTCAACCATTGTCTTGATATCAGCTTAAGAGGTGGTCATCATCAGACAATACTTAACAGAGGGTTATTTAATAAACATTAACATTAAACTGTATAATTGCACAACTGCATGCTTGAAAGCAATATTTAAAAAGCACAGCTATTAGCCAAGCGTTTCAGAGGGAACACCAGAGTCCAGCAACACTGCTTAGAACAATTGACAGAACAGTTCTCCAGCTCTAAGACATCACATATTATTTCCAGCTGTGTATTCTCTACATTTTCCTTTTAATTTAATGGGGGTGGAGAAGAAAGAAACAAACTAGTCAAGACATTTGTTTTTTTTTTGTTTTTTTTTTTTTTGGGGGGGGGGTAATTTGAATAAAAACCCAAAAACAAAGTCAGATTTAATTTATTTAACAAAAGCTAATGTTTCAGAAGTTGTTGTAGTACAGGATTACTCAAGTCTGGAACCATAAACCTCAACCTCACAGAGAGTCAGGTACTCGCTCCTCCATGGGATGACCACATTTACATAACGCCCTTCCATCCCATTACAGTCAAACTCAAGGCTACCTCCAGGAGCAGAGATTGTAGCACACCTGAAGAGGAAAGTTATATCATTATTAACATTGAATAAAGCCAGCATTATGCCTTTGAAGGGCTGTTTCATTTGTGTGTAAATGTAGAATCTCTCACTTTAGACAAGTACAAGACCCTATAGACGTTGAAGTCAAGCCAGTTTCAAATACCTGGGATTGCAGTTGCCATTGTTGAAAAGGGAATCTCCGATGCGGATCTCAGCACCATCGAGTCGTTGTTGGAAAATGTCCCTGTTGACGATTTTGATGGCAGACACTTTGTGGGTGGTGCGCAGATCCAGCCTCCACCAGGGCCTGTAGTCATTTTTCGTATGTGAACAGGATGCCTGCTCCCACTTATTGTTACGATTACCATCAATGGCATTATATGGCAAGCCAGACCCATACAGGGATGACTGGGTTGCTTTGCCATCAAGTGCTAGGTTCTCACCTGCAAAAAAACAGAGCCATTAATGCCATTTGTCAAAGAATATTCCTCAAGATGTAAAGCAGTTTGGGCATTTTTTTTACGTCATCGTCACATCTGAGGTTGAGTCAGTGGCTGATGGACATTGCAATAAGCAGCTGAGAATTTACAGGCATCTTGGCAATGCTGAGGCAGCTCTTCAGGTATTGCAACTGTCAGCACTGCAGCAGAGCCACCTTCTAAAGTGAGCAGCACATTTCTAAAGTTCATAATGGCAACCAAACATTTGATCAGCACCATGTACAGATGTTGCATTAAAAAACACCCTGTAGTGTTGCAGTAGCAATATTTGGGTTCTGCAGTGAGACATTTGATAGTAGTTTACTGCAAGACAAGAGCATCTCTGGGGACCGCAGAGAATGGCTCACCTAGGGGTCCAATTGAATAAATTTCAGCACAAAAGCTGCAATGCAAAGGAAAAAAAAAAGCTCTGCCAAATCCTTACCAGTTGGGGCCGGGTACCCACAGACCTCCACTTCACAGAGTGATAGAATCCTGCTTGGACCAGGCAGTAAAATGGTTACATAACGTCCCTCCACACCTTCAGAGAGCTTTATAGTAAGATTGGAACCTCCTTGAATTGAAGAAACTGTAGCAACCCTAGTAGACAAGCAAGAAGAAGAATGTTATACATGTATCACACATGTCATAGTTAAACTGATGCAGATCACTCACAGAGGGTTTGAAGCACCCTCATCTTGTAATGAGTTGCCGATGTGAATTTCTGCCCCGTTGATCCGCTCTGCACAGCAGTCCTGTCTGTTTGTGATGCTGATTTGGTCGACTATGTAGGAGTCCAGCAGGTCCACCCTCCACCAGGGGTTATCTTGTGATGCGGTGTGGGTGCATGAGCCTTTTGTAAGATCAGGATCTCTGTTTCCATCAATAGCATTGTAGGCATCAACAAGCACATCCATGTCTCCTTCGTAGTGCGAAGACTGTGTCGCCTTGCCCCGTAAAGCAACGTTTCCTGGACAGAAGAGAAATTCTAAGTGAAACAGCATATTACCCCACACATTTAGATCTTAGCAGTTAAAATTCTAACCCTAAGTCTAAAGAGGTCGAACTGCAATCCTTGTGACATATGAGGTCCTGCTAGTGGAGAGGCCCTTATTTTAACTACAGCCAGGATTTACCCACTATACAAGCCAGAGGCATCTAGCTTTTTGAAACAAAACTGCCCCCTGTCCTTTAGTTTTAAGAGGATTCAGAAATAGGTGTTTTTTTTCCAAGGGCAAAAGTTGTGGGCTACAAGTAGTCAGGCTGCATCACACAGGCACTAAGAATAAGGCCTGTTAAATCAATTAGTGAGAAATTATGAAGCAACACATACATTGCAGGACAATCATGGAGACAACACATGTAGCTACTCCATTTACAGCTGGCATGCCTAGTTTGGGTTTTTGCAAGAACACCCCACCCAAAAACCAAAATAAAACCACTGTCATAGTAAATTCCCAAAAAAGGGAATATTCTCTCTCTCTCTCTATATATATATATATATATATATATATATATATATATATCAAAAAAGTGGGCTTTTAGCAATAAATTTGGAAGCATTTTAAAAATGCAGACCACCGCCATTACAGTTACAGTTTTGGGCTAACAGCTAAAAGTTATGTCACTTTAAGTCACCCCTTCCCTAAAGACAAAAACTCCATTTGAATTAAAATGTATTTTAAATCTTTCTAATGCAAGTGGTATTTGTAAACACTAAAATATTGAGACGTAAGGCCCAACAACAGCAATGTTTGAGTAAATCATCTGATACTTACGGTGTCTGCAAGAGAAGCATGTTGGCAAGAACAGCAGTAATTGAAGGACTACAATAAACCCCATCCTTTATGCTAATGTCAGGTCTAAATACCTAAAACATCAGACAACACAGGGAAAGAAAGGGACAAAGACAATTAGTTGGTTTTACTCTCAAGGAGAGTAGGAAGGGACCGCAGTTGAAATCTCCAATTCACTCTGCCGGTCCCAGCGTTCTCCTCTCGATTTTATTAAGTTTGGGGCGTTTCCCTAGTTACATGACTAGGGCTGTACTGAAGGGTTGGGGAACGAGATAGTTACATCCTCAGTTGTCAGCAAAGATACACAGCTGAGCAACCACATTCAGTCAGCACATAATCTTGTAGCTGAGTCTTCTTGTTTCAGGAAGCGAACAAACAGAGCGTCTCCCGTTTCTTCGCACGGACATGATTTAGCTATCATGTGAGTAATATAATTATATCACAAGCTTACATTACTACATCATAACAAGCTAAATCGGTTAATGAAGTATAAACATTTAACCCAACAGCTAACAACGACAGCGCAGACAGAGAGGTTTCAGATGAGCTTCCATGTTGAACAACTCATTTATCAAATGATTTAATTACTTGGTCAGTCAGTGGGTCACCTTCATTTATCAACTGACAGAGTAGATTGTACTGTTTAACTGAGTTCCTGCTCAAGTCCACCTGTTCACAATTGGATAAAAATGTTGATTTAAATAAAATAAAAAGGGATGTCTTAAATAATGCAGGATTTGATAATGGTTGTTCATACTTGTGTTTTGTCTCGTTTGGACTAGTGTAATAGTCTTTTTACTTCCGTCCATCCATCCATTTTCTAACACGTCTATCCCTTGTGTAGTCAACTGAAGACATTTGTATTAAAAAAGGCTTTTAAATAGGATGTGCATGAGATTGTAGTGTGCTTGTGCTTTATGTTGTCTTTATTCTGAAACACTTTGTGATTGTAATGTCTGTGAAAGGTGCTATACAAATACATTTTACTTACTGCCTCATCTGTAAGCTTTGATATCTTCTTTTGTTATCTTCTTTCAATATATTGTCATTTATTCATCATGTGGCCCCCAAGTTCTGGTCTGCACTTTGATCCAGCTACAAACCCAAACATTATGGCAATTCTAACTGAAAGTTGAAGTACTTTGTGGATAAATTCTTGTATGTTGGACAGATGTTATATGTGTTTGTTGTGTATTATGTTTGAAGAGTTTCCTGTCTGAAAATGGCAGTATGATAACTCACTTCTTTTTCTATTGTTTTTTATAACCACAACCAACCTAGCAAATATTAATAAAATAGCAATTGACAGAGAATGAGAGCTGTTTGGCTTTTAAGGCTTGATATTCATTGATGTAATTTTGGACCAGGCACCATCTTTACGTTAATGATCAGCTGTTCAGGGATTGGAAGGTCACTCTGTGGCTTTATTAGCAGCACAACAGGTGAATTTAAAACATATGACACTGGTTAAAAGAGAGTAGAGCTGGACATGGTGATAAGTTAAATGTATGCACAGCTCAGCAGGATGTTTGCATGGTGTGTGGGTTTAGTCATGGCTGGGTTTCTGGGTCTGTGTTATGGGTCATAATCCTTTTTCTTTCACTCCACCTCACTTTCTGCACCTTTTTAATTTCATGTATTTATTTCCTTCCTCTGCTTCTTTCCTGTTGGCCAGACAACCACAAGCACTTTATGTGATGTTACCTGGGTCTATGTATATCTATACTTATAGGGACATGCACTTTCCAACTTCAGCTCCCCAGGCACATCTGTGGTGAACCTAAGGTTTGTGACATGGAATATGCATGGCACCAGAGAGGAAGAGTTGAAAAATGTTAATCTTAAATGATTAAAGGCAGATGTCTTATTACAAGAAATTCATAAATCAGCTACAACTGTAAATTATCTGAAATCACCTAAGTCTTTTCCGCCTGCTATAGCTTTTGACAAAAAGGAGAAGCAATTTTAATCCACAAAAATGTCAGTTTCACAATGTTAGACAAACTTATAGATCTTGAGGGTAGACTAGTATTAGTAAAAATATCCTGATGATGGGGTTCACCTCCCAGGTCTGGAGGCTAGATACCCCTCAGGGGTGCTGGTACCTGGACCTAGGATGTGTGAGGTGAGTGTACAGCGTTATGTTCTGTGGGTAAGAGTGTATGCATGTGGAGGCATTAGGGTGGGAATGTGACTGTGTACCTGATTTTCTGTTTGTCTTTTTGTCAAGTTGGGTTTTGGACTGCCCCCTCTCCTGGGACCTCTCAGGTCTTCACTTAGTGTGGAGCCCATCCCCTCTGTTGACAGGCGCCTTCACCCACTGGTGCGTTGGTGGTCCTTGGTGTCCGGGGCTGGGTGTTCGGGTGTGTGCTTACTCACTCCTGGTGGCTGCTTCACAAGGCTCGGGCCTCCATGGCTCTGTAGGGGACCCCATGTCTGGATCCACTCCTGCGTAGCTTCCTGCCAGCGGAGTCCGCGGGCTCATCGCCACAGCTCCCAGGGACTTCGGCACTCTGGCTTTTGAGGGGGGGGGGGTTCCTGGGGCTCCTTTCTGCTCTTCCTTGGGATGGGGGAGGTGTTGGTCCCTCTTGGGGCTCTTTGCTCTGGGGTTCTGGCATCTGGGGGGTGGGTGTCTTTGGCTCCTCACAACCATTTTTTATATGGATAAACTTACACACACAAGTGTACTCCCACAAAAACCTACAGGTGCATGGGTCCAGTGTCTATATATCTTGTATCAAATAATACTTCATATTCTTCAGTGATGTTATCAAGGTGTTTGTACCTGTAATATTTTCTTCAGTTGGTTTTTGTTCTTTCTACATCTCTGTGCAGGTGTAGAAGCAGATTCAGTGGATGTTATGCGCTCCTCTCCTTTTCACCCTTTAAGCATTTTGTTGCATCCCCCCCCTCTTCTACCTTTCTCACATGTCCATTCAATATTAAATAGTCCCAGAATAAAATGAAGCTTTTTGCATATTTAAATCAAGAAGAGCACTATGAGAAAAGCAGTAATGCTACACTTTTTAGAGTAAAGCTGTTGGGCTCTCAATTCTTAATTCTACAATTCCAGACAGGACCAACTAGTACTATTACTGGACCATCTGAAATCTCCCCTTTATCTTGCTGATAAAAGGGTGATTTGGCTTTCATACCTACTGTACAAAGAGTACCCTTGTTGAGGTGTTTAATGACATGTTTAAGTGCAGACTATGGAAGAACCACAGCACTGGTATTGTACCTCTGTAGCATTTGATCACTCCATTCTGTTACAAAGCCAGGAACCGTGGTTCAGCCTCTGGTGCAGTTCGCAATGTGTTTAATTCCTATTTGATGGACAGGGACTTGAAGTCAGTAACCTTACAGAGTTCCTGCCTCTAGAAAAAAAAAAAAGTGGGTTGACCCTGCCAAGTGTAGGGGCTGTGGTCAGGACAGGAAGTAACCTGTCCAAAAAAATAAAAAAAAACAGTGACAGCTCAGGTTCAGAGAGAGGGTGGTTCCTCAGAACCTTGAGCAATTCACACTAGACAGTCCCATTTCCTAAGTTATATCAAATATTTGGGACTTTTAATAATTAGTCACAAACACGGAAGACCACCTAATACTGTGGTTACTTTTCAGATGTTACTGAACTCTCATGGTGGGTTAAATTCAGAAGTTCAGAAGTCCAGCACCACTGCTTAAACCAGCGACTATAGAGTGAATTAGAACAATGCTTGTTTCCTCAGGAGTAAAACTTGACTGCTTTTCACAGCCAAGTTTCTTAAGAACAATAACCCCAGGAAATCACAACTTACAGTTTAGTCACTGCATCTTCCTTTTAATCTGATGGGGGAGACACATATAGCCACACAAACAAGTCTGATGTCATTTGTCAGTGGGGGGAGTAATTTGAATTAAAACTCAAATCTCAAGTTAGATTTTAACAAAAGCTAATAACTGGTCAATCTTTGTCAGAATTTGGCTTCAATCCTAAAAATTGACAATTTTCCTGTAGGTGTATAATTTTTGCCTACCTTACTTTATATCATAGGCTACATTTTATTTTAAATTGAAATCAGGGGGCATCTTTTAAGTGAAGAAATGTCTTGTAGCCCTAACCATGTGTGTGGGAATATGAAGGGAAAATTAGAGCTGGAAGTCTCAATTTTATATACATTTCTTTCTGTAATCTTGTGGCTCTGACTGGAACACCTTTACACTACTAAAACTGAGTGCAACTCTAACATTCCAGACAGTGTGATAAAAAGTTGGCTTTTAAAGATTTGCTGTGTCACCCATGTTATTAAAAAGCTGCTGTGGGAATAAAAACTACAAGCATCATTCAGAACAAAGTGTCCCCTTGTGTTAGAAAAAGCATGTGTGGGCTGAGATTAAGATAAAGCAATGACAGCAACAGAAAATGGCAATGCTTCAAAATATTTCCATAAATGATAAGACATATCCCATCAGCCTCTGCTGAGTAGCTCAGGTCTAGAAAATAGGTGGTTCCATAACCTTCAGTAGGAATGTTCCCTTGACCATTGCAGCCAAAATAAAAAAAATATGGCGTTTTATTATTTAAAAGATATTAAGTTTGAGGTTAGTCATGTTCAGTTAGCAGATGCAGTATCCAATTACCAAGGCTTGGAGCAAGTCAGATATTTCAAACCATTTTAGACTGCATGCTTGAAAGCCATATTTAAAAAGCCAAGCATTTCAGAGTGAACAGCAGAATCAAGCAACACTGCTTTGAACAATTGACAGAACATTTCTCCAGCTCTAGAACATCACATCTTATTCCCAGCAGTGTATTCCTCTACATGTTCCTTTTAATTTAATGGGGGTGGAGAAGAAACAAACTAGTCAAGACATTTGTTTTTATTTGGGGGGGGGGGGGGGGGGGGGGATTTGAATAAAAACCCAAAAACAAATCTCAAGTCAGATGTATTTTATTTAACAAGAGCTAGTGCTTCAGAAGTTATTGTAGTACAGGATTACTCAAGTCTGGAACCATAAACCTCAACCTCACAGAGAGTCAGGTACTCCTTCCTCCATGGGATGACCACGTTTACATAACGCCCTTCCAGCCCATTACATTCAAACTCAAGGCTACCTCCCGGAGCAGAGATTGTAGCACACCTGGAGAGGAAAGTTATCATTATTATGAACATTGAATAAAGCCAACATTATGCCTTGAAGGGCTGTTTCATTTGTGTGTAAATGTAGAAGCTCTCACTTTAGACAAGTACAAGACCCTATAGACGTTGAAGTCAAACCAGTTTCAATTACCTGGGATTGTAGTTGCCATTGTTGAAAAGGGAATCTCCGATGCGTATCTCCGCACCATCGAGTCGTTGTTGGAGAATGTCCCTATTGACGATTTTGATGGACAACACTTTGTGGGTGGTGCGCAGATCCAGCCTCCACCAGGGACTGTAGTCATTTGTCGTATGTGAACAGGATGCCTGCTCCCAGTTATTGTTACGATTACCATCAATGGCATTATATGGCAAGCCAGACCCATACAGGGATGACTGGGTTGCTTTGCCATCAAGTGCTAGGTTCTCACCTGCAAAAGAGAATAGAAACATGAATGCCATTTGTCAAAGAATAATCCTCAAGATGTAAAGCAGTTTGGGGATTTTTTTTTGCCTCATCGTCATATCTCAGGTTGAGTCAGTGGCTGATGGTCATTGCAATAAGTAGCTGAGAATTTACAGGCATCTTAGCAACGCTTGAGGCAGATCTTCAAGTATTGCAACTGTCAGCACTGCAACAGAGCTACCAACCAAAGTGAGCAGCATATTTCTAAAGTTCATAATGGCAACCAAACATTTGATCAGCACCATGTACAGATGTTGCATTAAAAAACACCCTGTAGTGTTGCTGTAGCAATATTTGGGTTCTGCAGTGAGACATTTGATAGTAGTTTACTGCAAGACAAGAGCATCTCTGGGGACCGCAGAGAAGGGCTCACCTAGGGGTCCAATTGAATAAATTTCAGCACAAAATCTGCAATGCAAAGGAAAAGAAACAGCTCTGCCAAATCCTTACCAGTTGGGGCCGGGTACCCACAGACCTCCACTTCACAGAGTGTTAGAATCCTGCTTGGACCAGGCAGTAAAATGGTTACATAACGTCCCTCCACACCTTCAGGAAGCTTTATAGTAAGATTGGAACCTCCTTGAATTGAAGAAACTGTAGCAACCCTAGTAGACAAGCAAGAAGAAGAATTTTATACATGTATCACACATGTCAGTTAAACTGATGCAGATCACTCACAGAGGGTTTGAAGCACCCTCATCTTTTAATAAGTTGCCGATGTGAATTTGTGCCCCGTTGATCCGTTCTGCACAGCAGTCCTGTCTGTTTGTGATGCTGATTTGGTCGACTACGTAGGAGTCCAGCAGGTCCACCCTCCACCAGGGGTTATCATGTGCTGCGGTGTGGGTGCATGAGCCTTTTCTAAGATCAGGATTTCTGTTACCATCAATAGCATTGTAGGCATCAACAAATGCATCCCAATCTCCTTTGTAGCGCCAAGACTGTGTTGCCTTGCCCCGTAAAGCAACGTTTCCTGGAAAAGACAAAGAAATTCCAAATGTAAATAGCATAGTCCCCACACATTTAGATTTTAGCAGTTAAAGTTTAAGTCTTTTACCAAAAAAAAAAAAATATATATATCCTGAAAACCGTTTAATAACTTCTACAACAAGGTAAACTTTGAATATTCATGTATTAAGTGTTCAAATTAAGTTTAAATATCACTTTTTTAAAAATTTTATTAACACACCGATTATGGCATTTCACGTTTGAGTGCTGCCTCCGTTTACGGTCTGCCATTTCCGACAAGTGACGTCAATTCAAGAACACGCGAATCAAACTTGCATAGAAACATATTGTTTACATTGTACAACCGGTACAGTGAACCAGGATATATATGCATGTTTTCCAGGATCTTTCACACACACACACACCAAATCTGCGGATCCATTTCTAAACCATGACCTTTACATCTCAATATCAGAATGCAGTTGGCACAAATTCGACCATTTCAGTGGCAACTGCTCCCCCCCCCCCAGACGCTGGCAAAAGGATGATCAGGTATTTCTACTCACACCATCCTTTTACTGAAACCACTGAAATGGTCGAATTTGTGCCAACTGCATTCTGATATTGAGATGTACAGGTCATGGTTTAGAAATTTGAGGTAGCCCAAAAAGTAACCACATAAAATGTGAACATGCCCCTGTACAAGCATGGCAGAATGAAGATGACTTGACAAACTGGAACACACAACTTACTCACCTAACCAACTTCTGACGCATACTTGCCCTTTAGGATCAAAAGGTTCTCCTCCCTCCAGAAAAGGACTCATACGCTGTTCTCAGCTAAAGAAACCCAGGGTTCACCCAAACAACTTTGCTACCAAAGCAGAATATCGAGTAGAGTACATTGAATTTGACTTAAGGCCCCTGTTTCAGAGGGATTTGCTGAAATACCCCAAGTAGAACACAGCCCAGGGGTCTGTTCTTCGTACGTTGTATATAGCCAATTAATGCTTTAGTTGGTTAAAGTTAGACAACTTTAAACTGGACTTACAGCTCAATATCTCAAGAACAAAAACCTCACCACATCTGATTACCAGTTCAAATTTGGTCATTCATTGCAGCTTCCTTTCGATCAGAGGACATTTTTATATTTCCAGAGAGAAAAAGTTAAAGGAAGCTCATTTAATTTTAAAAGTAACATTTCAGAGATCTCACATGTTGACTGACATGTCAGAATGGCTCACTTGACCATCTCCATTTGGATGGACTTTAGATGCCAAACATTGCCTGGATATTCAGCCACTTGTTTTATGAAAACAAAAGACATACACCTTTCTCAAGTAATTTTTCACTTTTATTTCAACAGATGCTAACATTTCAGAAATTGTTGTAGTACAGGATTACTCGAGTCTGGAACCATAAACCTCTACCTCACAGAGAGTCAGGTACTCCTTCCATGGGATGACCACGTTTACATAACGCCCTTCCATCCCATTGCATTCAAATTCAAGGCTACCTCCAGGAGCAGAGATTGTAGCACACCTGGGGAAAAGGTGATATTATAAGCACATTAAAGCCATCATTATGCCTTCAGGGGCTGTTTCATTTGTGTCAAATTCTCCAAATGTAGTTCTCACTTTGATTGTGTCAAACACTAGAGACATTGCAGCTGAGCCAATTTCCAAATACCTGGGATTGTAGTTGCCATTGTTGACAAGGGAATCTCCGATGCGGATCTCCGCACCATTGAGTCGTTGTTGGAGAATGTCCCTGTTGACAATTGTGATGGAATACACTTTGTGGGTGGTGCGCAAATCCAGCCTCCACCAGGGACTGTAGTCATTTTTTGTATGTGAACAGGATGCCTGCTCCCAGTTATTGTTGCGATTACCATCAATGGCATTATATGGGAAGCCAGACCCATACAGGGATGACTGGGTTGCTTTGCCATCAAGTGCTAGGTTCTCACCTGCAAAAAAGTAAAATCTTAGCAACTCTGAAGACATATTTTGTAGTTTTGAACACTACAGCAGAGCTACCTACTAAAGTGAGTAGTGCAATTTTAAAGCTCATAATGTGAGCCAAACATTAGTTCAGCACCATTTACAGATGCCGCTTTAAACATCCTCCAGTGCAGTAGTAGCAATATTTGATTTCTGCAGTGACACACTGAACCTTCACCCTCCAGTATCCAGATGGTCATGGAGGGTTTTCTTGGATGCAACTAAATTTCAAAACTTTGTCAGGCTTTCAATAAGCCTTGATTTACATTAACCGTTTGACAAGATCATCTCTGGGGACTGCAGAGAAGGGCTCCAATTAGATACACTTCAGCCTAAATGTCTGAAGCTAATTAAAAAGGCAGCTCTGCCAAATCCTTACCAGTTGGGGCCGGGTACCCACAGACCTCCACTTCACAGAGTGTTAGAATCCTGCTTGGACCAGGCAGTAAAATGGTTACATAACGTCCCTCCACACCTTCAGAGAGCTTTGTAGTAAGATTGGAACCTCCTTGAATTGAAGAAACTGTAGCAACCCTAGTAGACAAGAACGAACAATTTTATACATGAATCATGCATGTCATAGTTAAACTGGTGCAGATCACTCACAGAGGGTTTGAAGCACCCTCATCTTTTAATGAGTTGCCGATGTGAATTTCTGCCCCGTTGATGCGCTCTGTGCAGCAGTCCTGTCTGTTTGTGATGCTGATCTGGTCGACTACGTAGGAGTCCAGCAGGTCCACCCTCCACCAGGGGTTATCATGTGCTGCGGTGTGGGTGCATGAGCCTTTTCTAAGATCAGGATCTCTGTTTCCATCAATAGCATTGTAGGCATCAACAAACGCATCCCAGTCTCCTTTGTAGCGCCAAGACTGTGTTGCCTTGCCCTGTAAAGCAACATTTCCTGAACAGGACAGAGAAATTGTAGATGTAAATAGCATAGTCCCCACACATTTAGATTTTAGCAGTTAAATCTAAACCACAGTCTAAAGATGTGGAACGGCAGTCCTTACAATGTGGCAAGTGAGGTCCTGCTAGTGGAGAGGCCCTTATTTTAACTCCATCCATGGTTACCCACAACACAAGCTGAAGGCATCTAGCCTTCTAAACAGATTCCCCACCCCTCTAGGTTTAACATGATTTGGATTAAATGGCTCATCTAAACTAGTCAATGTTCAAGGGGAAAATTTGTGGGCTACAAGTAGTCTAGCTGCTTCACAGAGACAGGCATGGAGACTAAAGCAATTACAAGCTTCATACCACCTCATTTTGTACATTTAGCCAACATCCTACTCGATGGTGCTGCAAGCAGTTTGTCTGCTTAGTAAATCTTTAATAGACTGACCAGCCCCCCTACATAATATCAAGGGAGTGGGAACCCCACACAGTCTTCAGGCACCCATCTTCCCCAAACAAAGGAACTCTTTCTGCCTGCTAGCTACAAAAATATTTACAATTTATAGCTCATGCTTTGAGAGTTTAACCAAGATAACACAAGAGCCATAAAACATTCCGACTTTGTGCCTGGCCTCTGAACAGATCTGTTTAAGTAGGTCAAAAAAAAAAAAAAAAAAAAACTTAAACATTTTAATTTAAACTCATTTGAATTAAGATGCATTTTTAAGTTTCTCCAAAGCAAGTAGTATTTGTAAACACTAAAATATTGAGATGTAAGGCCCAACAACAGCAAGGTTTGAGTAAATCATCTGATACTTACGGTATCTGCAAGAGAAGCAGGTTGGCAAGAACAGCAGTAATTGAAGGACTAGAATAAACCCCATTGTTTAGGCTAACAACTACAGCACAGACAGAGAGGTTTCAGATGAGCTTCCATGTTGAACAACTCATTTTACTGCTGTTAAATAGCCCTGAACCACAGCGTGTAGCAGCGACCAACGCACCTGAATCATATTATTTAATTACTTGGTCAGTCAGTGGTTCCACTTCATTTGTCAGCTGGCAGAGTAGATTGTGGCTTGCCAACCGCCATAAAAAAGAAGAAGAAGAAGTAGATTGTGCGGTTTAACTGAGTTCCTGCTCAACGCCACCTGTTCACAATTGGATAAAAATTATGGTTTAAATAAAATAAAAAGGAATATCTTAAATAATGCATAAAGTCTGTCAATCTGCAGTCCACAATCAACCCCAGGCTGAGTATTTAGCCACCATGGTAATCTATTTTCATCATTGTCCGGTAAAGGTGGCAAACTACCAGTTAAGTGTCAGTTAAATGTTTTTCTCAGTTTTTTGTTTTTTATTGTGTGTTATTATGTGATTTCAACCAAATTCATTGTATTTTTTTCGTTAAATTAAAATTTACACTCTCCAACAGGGATGGCATTTTTATAAGGTTCTGTGTTTCATTTTTTATATATAAGATCTAGGGTATTAAGCTCCTGCCCAGTTGCAAGAAAAGTGTAAGACTGGAATGACCTGGAAATTTAAAACCTTTTTCCAGGCTTAAACTGTATGGATATAAACAGCAAGCAAAAATATTCAAAGAAGTTATTGTTGGTTTGAAAGCTCAGAATTAGATGTGTGTGTGTGTGTGTGTGTGAGAGAGTGAAAAAATGAACAAAACTTATGACTTTATTGAAATTTACAATTTTTATTAATGCCTAATACGATGTCTATCTCTGTTTAAGAAGCAAAAAAATATATCGGCATGGTATTCATTTACAAATTTATTTACACATGGTGTAAACATCAGGGCGTCATGATTAGTCATTTAGCCATCATAGTCCAGAGTTTAACATTTGGCACTAGGATGTTTTCATTCCAATTCTCAAAAGTGCTTGAAAAAAAAAAAAAAAAAAAAAAATGTTTGTACAAGCATGTGTTTTATTAGTGTCATTTATTGCAAAATTGCATATTAAAATGCCCAAACAGGCTATTACACTTTCAAAAATAAAAGGATAAAACATACAATTAATTTGCAATTAATCTCGAGTTACCTATCGACATGTGATTAATGGAGGAAATGATCCCCCCCTCTGTTTTTTTTGCAAATCGCAATGGCATTATATATATATATATATATATATATATATATATATATATGTATGTATATAAAACATGCAAAATATTTCAGCACATGGGTTTCTCAGTACTTGATACTGTTAGTACATCCACTGACGGTAAAATTACCTGTGAAACGTCTTCTCACAGCCTTAAAACTGCTTGTTGTTGCAGCCAAATGGTTCGATGAGAGTAGGGAGTAGCAAGGTGGAGGCCAGTGACTTCACTTTTTTGGGCCAATCAGCGATCCAGTGAATAAATAGAGATCAGTGGTCTGGTCCCATATAACTTGGTTGGTATATATGCAAAAAGCTTTATTAGATTTTATGCTGGGACTATCTTCAACACATTGGTTGGATTCAAGAGAATATGGAAACAAATGGCAAACAGGTGAACCAGGTCCTGAATTAGTCATGTGGTATTAAGGCCTTGAACATCATCATCTACATCATCGATACAAGTTTCACAATAAATCTGGCCACATTTTTTGACACGTGACTTGAGGCATCGACAAACTGGACACAGTGTTAAGCCCCAAGGGTTTTAGGAGCAATTTCAGGCTGAAATTACATACCTGATATATATCAATATCATCACAGGTATTAGGTATGAACACAAACTTTTGGTATGTTTGTAAAGGTAAGACAAAAGTATTTTCCCAGTGGAACTACTTTTGCAAGTGTTACCACAACTGATTTATTGGTAATGAAATTGGTAAAGAACAAAATCACATTTTCTGAGCTTTGCTCAAATTCCTTTTGAAATCCTTTTTGAAAACCTGGGGAAAGCACCTGATTTATAGATCCACATCTTGACTATAACTACAGCACATTTGGAGTGAATCAGTTGAAGTATTGGTTCCACAAAGGTTTTAGTGAGCAATGTGACAGGTGTGGTTTTGTATTTTTCACCTCATAAAATACAATCTGGTTGATTTTATCCTAAATCTTATTACTGTGAAATATCTTTGTTTCAAATACACAAGCACATCTCAAGTGCATATTTTGTGTTGCTGCACTTTATGTCTGGGAAATCTTTGTGTTTCACACATCTTTTTTTTCTCAGCGTGGTAAGGGGTCACTAACCTAGCCTAGCATTATCTACTAGCTGCTATGGCTTTTTTGTCTCTCTCTCCGCTTGCTTCTCCGTCTCTGTCTAAGCCTCCACCTCTCTCCTGCTCTCTGTCTCAGATGTTATGTTATTCCTCAGCCTCCAAATCTATTTCTGCTTTAGTATTTGCATGTGTCTCAGTGTTTTTCTGCTTGTGTGTCTGTGTTTTATGTCGTATGTCATCGTACAGGACTGTCTCAGAAAATTAGAATATCATGAAAAAGTATACTAGTAGGCTATTTAACTAATCACTTGAATCGTCTAATTAACTCGAAACACCTGCAAGGGTTTCCTGAGCCTTGAAAAACACTCAGCTTGGTTCAGTAAACTAAATCACAAGTATGGGGAAGACTGCTGATCTGACTGCTGTCCAGAAGACCATCATTGACACCCTCCATCAGGAGGGTAAGACACAAAAAGAAATTTCTCAAAAAGCAGGCTGTTCACAGAGTGCAGTTTCAAAGCATATTCACAAAAAGTGTGTTGGAAGGGGGAAATGTGGCAGGAAACGCTGCACAACCAAGATCTGGCACCTGCCCACAGTGCCAAAACCACCAGTAACTGGTGTACTGACCATGGCATTACTGTCCTTGATTCGCCTGCCAATTCCCCTGACCTGAACCCCATTGAGAATTTGTGGGGTATTGTGAAGAAGAAGCTGAAAGACACCAGACCCAACAATGCAAATGAGCTAAAGGCCGCTATTGAAGCATCCTGGGCATCCATAACACCTCAGCAATGCCACAGGCTGATTGCCTCCATGCCACGCCGCATTGATGCAGTAATCTGTGCAAAAGGATTCCCAACCAAGTACTGAGTGCATTAATGGACATTTTCAAATGTTTGATTTTGTTTTGCTGTTATAATATTTTTTTTACTTGGTCTGAGGAAATATTCTAATATTTTGAGATAGGATTTTTGAGTTTTCTTCAGCTGTACGCCATAATCAGCGATATTAAAACAATAAAAGGCTTGCGATATTTCAGTTGATTTGTAATGAATCCAGAATGTATGACATTTCATGTTTTTTAATTGCATTACAGAAAATAAAGAACTTTATAACGATATTCTAATTTTCTGAGACAGTCCTGTATGTCATGTGCATAACACGCTATAGAATAATCCTTTATACCAGCATTCCCATTCTCTGCACTCATCACAGGCTACACCAGACTTATCTTCTTTGCCTGTGCACCCTCGAGGAGAGAGAAATTTTCAATCTGAGTATGCCTTCGCTCTGTTTGAGTTAAAGTCCATGATGCGTACACTACAGGTTTGTTGTCTTGGAGATGGGCAGTTCCAAGACCATGATGGGAAGCATCACATGTTAGTCACTGTCTTCTTTGGTCATAATACTGGAGAAAAGGTGGGCTGGTGATGCACACTTTAAGCTTGTTGATGTAACCATCTTGCTGGTGTTCAGTCTAGCTCCATGCCACATCCTTGTGAAGCAGCTGACGTAATGGTACTGACAGTCCACTCAAACTTGGGATGAACTTCCCCAGATAGTTGATCATTTCCACAAAACATTGGAGGAAGTGTTGTCTTCTGGCAATGATGTGTCATTAACCGCATCAATTCTAGTTGGACCTGCTCTCAGTCCTTCATCAGTGAAAATGTGTATCACACAGCTCACCTGTTTGAGCCTAAACTTGCACTTTTTGGATTCATTCTGATTTTTGTCATGCTCTTCAACTCCTTTTCCTCCTACTCGGATATCATCCAAGATCACTGTGCACGGATATCCTGCGAATATCTGTTCCATTGCTCTTTGGAGGATTTCTGTATTTCAGTATTAATACCAAAGGGTATCCTCAGTAATTTAAATGATATGAGGTGTAATCTAGTTTTATTTGCCAGAAGGAGCTCTTTGTGTCTAAAACAGAGAAGACGGTTGCTCCTGAAGTCTAAGCTGCTACCTCATCTACAGTGCACATGGGATGGTGAGGTCATATTAGTGCCATTTTTAAATGTCTCGGATCGATACATATCCAAGCGTCATCAGTATATTTTTTATGTGTCCATGTTGGACACCCTTTCTATGGACTCCTCCACCGGTTTAATTACTCCTGGGGCCTGCATTCTCTGGAGATCCTTTTCAACTTTTTCCTGCATGGGAACAGGAATGCGCACTGGAAGGTTGACAACTGGTGACAGATTTGGGGTGGAGTCTTCTTGAATAGGTCGCATGTATGTCTCTGACTACATCTTAATGCAGGTCTGCGTATTCATGAAACACTTTTTGTGCTAATGTTCCATCCTGATCAGTGTCAATATGGCAGACTTTGTACTCATTTGTACACTGTCCTTTAATCCTAAATTGGATTGCACATTGTGTTTTGCAACTTTAAAATGCAGACCAAAAAACTGTCCAGCGAGCTTGCATTTGAGAGTACCTGTACCTATGGATTTAATCTCTGTACTTTCAAAAGCAAAAATGGACTGAACTTATACAGTGCTTTTCCAGTCATGCAGACCACCCAAAGCACTGTTCACTATAGCCACATTCACCCAATCGCTCTCACTAATACACCCACATTTATACACTGAGATGCAGCCCGTAGGGAATTTAGGGTTAAGTGCCTTGCCCAGAGGCACATCAACATGCGGCAAGAGGAAGCTGGAATTGAACCTGCTGCTTGTCAGACGACTACTCGACCCATCAAACCACAGTCTCCCTTAAAAAGAGTTACCTGTGTTATGCCATAAGCTGGTTGAATATGCTTATTATTATTATTATTAATTATAATTTGGTATTATAATTTAAATAATAAATCATTCAACTCAAAATTTCGCTATAACAAATATAGTTCAAATGGTGGTGATGTTAGCTATAAGCTTATAAGTATTTATACCACTAATGCATTAGTTAACTTGCTGTTATGAACTCATTTATGCTGGAATAAATGATCAGGTCGGACTGTTAACTGACCAGGTTTATCCAGCAGGCTGTGAGAACCCCAATGTAACTGCAATTAGAGTTTAAATCCTTATTCCTTATCACCATCCAATGATATTGTCTCTGTATTAATGTCAGATGTTAACTCCAAAGGAGGTTAGCTCTGATTTCTGAATACCCAGGCAACTGTGAATTGGACTGAACACAAAACAATGTCTATTCCGCAGTTGTTGGTTTTATTGAACCAAAAGCAATTCCCTGTTACAGTAATTCTCTGATTCAACAACTTTGGAATTCTTACTCATTACTAAACTAAAACATGCAAAAATATATGTGGAAATAAAGAACAAAACAAAAATAAACAATGGATTAAAATGAGCGGTTAGCAGATCTTAACTTAACTCAAAGTTGTTTAACACCGCCCTCGAAACATCGGCATTTGACGAATCAGCATTGATAGACAGAACAGCTTCGGGAATCTCACTGGACGCTTTGATGTCTTACGAAAGCTAGTTCAGCTAAGCTACCTACAGTTCAGATACACGTGACCCTCCCAAGATGGCTGCTACGATGACGTATGAGGGGAGGTCCTAATGACGTAACCACGCTTACGCTGATGGGGTAATGCCTCGCTTCGAGAGGGGGCAGCTAACTGGGAGTTTAAAGCAAAGCCCGCGACTTGAGCTCGGACAAAGAAATTAAACTGATAAGGAGCGAAAAGAGAGAGAGGGGGAAGCAGGGAAGAAGATGGAAAGGAATGAAGCAGTAACCCACGGCGGGGTTCTTGATGGATCACAAATCAACACAGCAAATCAATTGTAAAATGCATGCACATACAAAGAAAATGTTCAGCAAAATAATTCCAACTTCGTCGTGGAATAAAAGCATTAACCAACACCTACAAAGTTCTACGCCTGCCCAGGCACTTCTAAACACCCTGTTGGTGAGACAGAAATAAAAGGGGAGACTCCGTTACTTTGAGATGCCTCGGGGCTGGTCCGGAGCGCTCCGAGTGTGGCTTTCTGGACGCGCCTTAACGAGCGCAGTTGTCCGCAGGCTGCAGCGGGACGGGGGAGAAGCTGCTTCGTTTCTTCCTCCGGGTTCAACAGTCGCTTTGTTGGCCAGACAAAGGGGGGTCCTCTTCGATCACTGGGAAATCCGGCGTCTCTCAGTCTTTTGATCAGAGGGAATTTAAAAGTACTTATTTAAGTCGACCTCCTGTTATAACAAGCAGGGAATAACCGTTGCGTCGAAAAATCTCGGTCCAGCGAGCAATCGAACACGTGGCGGGGAATCACCCCAACGGAAACAGCTGTGTCTTCTCGGGTTGGCTAACAGCCAGGGAAGAAGGAAGGTTGTCGTGTGTGATCGGCTTTTATAGCCATCACCATAGCAACCTTATCTTGATCGGCGGCCATTTTGCCGTGTTGCGTGATGGGAGTTGGTGGCCATTTTGACCACATTGCATCATGGGTAACGCAGTCCGTTACATCCTGAATTGATGCCCGCTTTTGTCACGTCTGAACTGGCACAACACCTGTTTGTGTGATTTGTGCAGAGTTTCTTCATTGCCAATGTCTCTGAACGTGTCCAGTGAAATCACATTGCCCTTTGCAACAGTGTCAAATTTCATTTTAAAAACCTGTGCAGCAATCCCCTTTTTTGTAGCTATCCTTACCCTCCAGTGTCACATTTTAAATGCAAAATGTGTCATCAAGAATGTTTTATTGTCACCATGTTTTACCACCGGCTTAGGATACAAACAAATAACATGACACACATACACAATATACTTAGTATTTACAGTTTTTTTACACATTAGAGTATGCAAGTTCATATAAAGCTTGAAACTCCACACTACTTCCGGTATTTTGAATTGAGAAAGCTTCCTGGATGGGAAGCAAAACACCATCAGCTTCAAAATAGAAGTCCAGCTGTTTTGTTTATTAACCATTTTTTATTGTGCATGAAGTATAGAACCCTCAAAACTTAGAACAACAGTGGCACCTATTGGACACTCCAAGTAACTGTAGCAATGACAAACGGAGACACTTCGCAGTACCACTTGAAGCTTATTTTGTTGCTCTGTATATGTATTTATTAGGGCCAAATACACTTTATATCAACCATTTTTACTAATATGGTGTTTCAGAGACCCATAAAATGAATGGAAACTGCTCTACATGACATATGTAGCCTAAAAATAAAGTTTTATAATTATCTTCTATCTTATCAAAATCCAACATTGAAATAATGGCTGTTACTGAGACACACTTGGATTAAATTAAAGAAGATACAGCTCTGGCAATAGATGGTTACAGCATATTCAGGCTTGATAGAAATACATATGAATGTGGCACTTCATTTTATATGAAAAGTTAGTGAGATGTATAAAGTTTCCGTGGTTGAATGGGGAGCTATGGGAAAATATGGAAGAAAGAGAATATATTACAATGGTTTATCTAGTAATCCTGTTGATTGGTAATACTGTATTAGTATTTGAGGAACAAAGTAACAAAAATGATTTGTCAAAAGAAAAAACCTAAAGAAAAAAAAAAAGAAAAAAATCAAACCCCTAGGGATTGTGACAAAAATACTTGTGACAAAAGTATAAAGTATAAAAATACCTTAGAAACTCTAACTAGGCCAGTAACATCCAGTCAAGATCAAGATACCAAAAAAACAAACAATGCAGTCATATCACAATTCAGTGTTAATATGTATGTTTAATAACCAAGGTTTGTTTTGATGAATTGGAAATGAGGCCAAATTAGCTATAAAAGCTAACAACGAGCGACATTTGCTAGGTATTCAAATAACACGTTCTCGATGCCAAGCAGTGTGGAAAATAAAACACTTTTAAAAAAGTGTTGTTTTAAAAATAATTTGCTCAATTGACTTCACTCAATATAATGGTGGTGGTAGAGCACAAAAGGTGTCAGATGAAACATTATTTACAAGAAGAGAAACTTTTAAATGACACTATATCTGTGTCTTTTATGTAAATATTTACCCTAAAAGTAGTTTGAACTGCTTGTTTTAATATATGTGTTTTACTCCATGGTTAGTCTAATAACAATGCAGTAAAATACTGTCTGAAAAAGTCATATGGTCAATTGTCAGTTTAAGAATAGATTCATTTATTTTGTGGAAAAAAAATCAGAATTAAAGTATTAACTTTAACTCTGATTTTAGCAGCTTCAGTAGGGAGGCCCTAGCAGCTAGATCATATATTAAAAAATAAAACTGAAAAAAAACTTTATACTTTTAACATAGCACCCTACATTAATGGCATCCCTGTTGGAGAGTATACATTTATTTAAAGAAAAAATACAACTAATTTAGTTAAAAGCACATAATCACACACAATAAAAAACAAAAAACTGAGAAAAACATTTAACTGACAGTTAAATGTTTTTCTAACTGGCAGTTTGCCACCTTTATCGGACAATGATAAATATAGATTACCATGGTGGCTAAATACACAGCCTGGGGTTGAGTGTGGTCTGCAGATTGACAGACCTTATGCATTATTTAAGACATTGGTTTTTATTTTATTTAAATCAAAACAGGTGGACGTGAGCAATCTACTCTGCCAGCGGACAAATGAAGAGGACCCACTGACTGCACATGTAATTTAGTCATTTGATTCAGGTGTGTTAGTCGCTGCTACCTGCATTGGTTCAGGGCTATTTAACAGCAGTAAAATTAGTTGTTCAACATGGAAGCTCATCTGAAACCTCTCTTTCTGTTCTGTAGCTGTTAGCATAGAGGATGGGGTTTATTGTAGTCCTTCAATTACTGCTGTTCTTGCCAGCATGCTTCTCTTGCAGATATCGTAAGTATCAGATGATTTTTTTTTTTCAAACTTTGCCGTTGTTGGGTTCCACATCTAATTATATCAGTGTGTACAAATTGTACTTGCTTTGGAGAGACCTAAAATGCATCTTAATTCAAATAAAGTCTTTGACTTTAGGGAAGTCATTCTCTTAAGCAACTTGAGTTTTAGTTTGACAGCCTTTTAGTCTCTGTGTAATGCAGCCCTTGAAGAAACTTGCATGGCCAAGATGGGCCACTTCTAAAGTTCTATATCATATTTAAAATTAGGGAAGGGAGGGGGGTGGAATATTAATACAGCCAGGTGCCATTGCCTTGTATATTGGTCAAGTCCTGGATGTAGTTCAAATAATGGTCTCCCCACTAGTGTTACCTCATGACTATATAGTTCCATATTTTCAGACTTTGAGTTGGCTTTTTAGCTGCTAAAATCTAAATGTGTGGGGAATATGCTATTTACATTAAGAATTTCTCTTCTGTCCAGGAAACGTTGCTTTACGGGGCAAGGCAACACAGTCTTGGCGCTACAAAGGAGACTGGGATGCATTTGTTGATGCCTACAATGCTATTGATGGAAACAGAGATCCTGATCTTAGAAAAGGCTCATGCACCCACACCGCAGCACATGATAACCCCTGGTGGAGAGTGGACCTGCTGGATTCCTACGTAGTCGACCAAATCAGCATCACAAACAGACAGGACTGCTGTGCAGAGCGGATCAACGGGGCAGAAATTCACATCGGCAACTCATTACAAGATGAGGGTGCTTCAAACCCTCTGTAAGTGATCTGCATCAGTTTAACTATGACATACATGATGCATGTATAAAACTAATTTTGCTTGTCTACTAGGGTTGCTACAATTTCTTCAATTCAAGGAGGTTCCAATCTTACTATAAAGCTCTCTGAAGGTGTGGAGGGACGTTATGTAACCATTTTACTGCCTGGTCCAAGCAGGATTCTAACACTCTGTGAAGTGGAGGTCTGTGGGTACCCAGCCCCAACTGGTAAGGATATGGCCGAGCTGCCTTTTACTTAGCTTCAGACATTTATGCTGAAGTGTATCACATTATGAGCTTTAAAATTGCACTACTCACTTTAGTAGGTAGCTCTGCTGTAGTGTTTAAAACTACAATATGTCTTCAGAGTTGCTAAGATGCAATGCCCCTTCGCCACTGATATAACCTCAAGTGCCTGGACTGCTTCACATTTTCAATTTTATTTGTTTAACCAACAAATGGTTTTACTTTTTTGCAGGTGAGAACCTAGCACTTGATGGCAAAGCAACCCAGTCATCCCTGTATGGGTCTGGCTTCCCATATAATGCCATTGATGGTAATCGCAACAATAACTGGGAGCAGGCATCCTGTTCACATACAAAAAATGACTACAGTCCCTGGTGGAGGCTGGATTTGCGCACCACCCACAAAGTGTTTTCCATCAAAATAGTCAACAGGGACATTCTCCAACAACGACTCAATGGTGCTGAGGTCCGCATCGGAGATTCCCTTGCCAACAATGGCAACTACAATCCCAGGTATTTGAAATTGGCTCAGCTGCAATGTCTCTAGTGTTTGACTAAATCAAAGTGAAGACTACATTTAGAGAATTTGACACAAATGGAACTGCCCCTGAAGGCATAATGATGGCTTCAATGTGCTTATAATATCACTTTCCTCTCCAGGTGTGCTACAATCTCTGCTCCCGGAGGTAGCCTTGAGTTTGAATGTAATGGGATGGAAGGGCGTTATGTAAATGTGGTCATCCCATGGAGGAAGGAGTACCTGACTCTCTGTGAGGTTGAGGTTTATGGTTCCAGACTTGTGTAATTCTGTATTACAACAATTTCTGAAATGTTAGCATCTGTTGAATTAAAAGAGGAAAAATTACTTGAGACTGGTGTTTTTTGTTTCCATAAAGCAAATGGCTGAATATCCAGGCAATCTTTTGTTGAGCATCTAAAAAGTCCATCCAAATGGCAGTGGCGTAAGATGGTCAAGTGAGCCATTCTGCATAATGGCTGCCTTTGGTTGACATGTCAACCATTATGTGAGATCTCTGAAATTTTCTTTTAAAATGAAATGTGGGCTTCCTTAAACTTTTTCTCTCTGGAAATTTTTTTTAATTGGATCAAAAGGAAGCTGCAGGGAATGAAAGAATTTGAACTGGTAATCAGAGTGGGTTCTTGAGATATTGAGCAGTAAGTCCAGTTATAAGTTGTCTAACCTTAACCAACTAAAGCATTTATTGATCTTTCAATATATGCAATTAAAAGGATGGCGTGAGTAAAAAATACCTGATCATCCCTCTGCCAGCGTCTGGGGGGGGGGGGGGGAGCAGTTGCCACTAGAATAGAACAATTTGTGGCAACTGCACTCTCATACTGAGATGTACAGGTCGTGATATTCAAGTTTAGAAATTTGAGGTGGTCCAAAAGTGCTTTCAGTATTCACAGAATGTGAACATGCCCTCATACAAGCAAAGCCTGGCAGAATGAAGATGACTTGAAAAACTGGAACGCTCAAATTAATCACCGCTTAACCAACCTCTCCTAACTTTTTCGCGGCATACTTGCCTTCTAGGATCAAGAAGTTCCCCCAGAAAAGGACACACCCTTTCTGATCTCCATATGCAGATCTCAGCTAAAGAAACCCAGGGTTCACCCAACCAACTTTACTACCAAGCAGAGTTTCATGGAGTACTTTGCTTGAATTTGACTCAGGGCCCCTGTTTCAGAGGGATTGGCTGAAATGCCCCAAGTAGAACACAGCCTAGTAGTTCTACCTCAATCTGTCATACTGAACGGTTTTGGATTCAGAACCAGGTTTTATCAGTAAGGTAACGAAACTCCAAGTCCAATAAACCCTGAGCTAAACATGAAAGAAGCCATCAATGGAACACATGACTAGACTGGCAATGGCAGGTAATGAAGCCTTTCTTGTCAATGGAAATAATCTTTAATGAAGGTATTTGGAAGAAAGCAAAACATTAACTGTTAAAAGCGAGACTGGCAAGTCAAAGCGTGTTTAATGAATTAAAGCTCTATTCACATTTAATATCCAGGAAAAAGAGGGGCATTCATTACATGTCTAGGTGCAACACAAAGGACACAGAAGCAAATAAAGATGGAAATGTTATAGTTCAGGTTGGGTCCAATTATAAGCTATTATCTTCAACCTTAACCAATTGGCTATATTTGGTATGCAATTAATGGGATGGTGTGAGTTATAGAGATAACTGACATGTTCGTCCTTTAGCCAGTGTTTGACTCTGACACCCATCAAAAAAGTAGCTGATATTCTTGTAAGGAAAGGCAAGTATATTTATATAGCCCTTTGCAGTAATAAGACGATTGAAGTGCTGTACATGAACAGAAAATAATTACAATAACAAATAGGCTAAGTAAATCATTGACTTGACTTATTTCATACATTAACAAATACAGACTTGTTTCTATTCATAAACTAAATATTCTTGGATTTGTGATCTAAAGTAATTTTGTCTATTCTAAAGCTACAATTAAAATGACTTTGTTTTATTGTTTCACTGGAACAAGCCTCCACTAAAAATTCAAAGCTTGTTTCTATTTATACATTACTGAAAGCTACATCTTAAGGTCTCTGAGCTGACTTTTCTAAACCACAGCTAAAATAGGAGAAATGCTTCTATGCATAATAGCTTTACCAGAACGAGCTTCATCACTAAAAATTCAAAGCTTAATTGCTTCTATTCATAAAGCTACAGCTTGAGGTCTGTCATATGACCTTTCTGACACTACAAGCATAGATGTAGTGTCGGATGACTGTCGCAGCCAGAGTCTGATAGTGACATTATCTGGCAGTTCAATAGCACCCTGTTCCAGGTAAAAGGTTTACATAACATCTAGGAGACATTGAGATGGTTTGCCTTTCAAGGCCAGAGTTTCATAATAGCATTTTTGGCCAGGCAGACTATTGTTTTTCTGTCTGCCTTAAAATCTTACTGGTACATCTAAATGGCAATCCCAATACAGCCAAAATTGTTCAGGAGTAGGGTTGGGAATTGAAAAGATTTTCACGATTCCGATTCCCTTATCGATTCTGTGAAACGATTCGATTCCTTTTCGATTCTCTTTTCGATTCCAATTTGGGGAAAAAAGGAGAACAAACAGTTTGATGATGAGCATCAACTTTGTTTACTTAACTATCACACAACCTTACAAACTAACAAGGTCAAGATGTCCACAGCAAATGTGCAACTGGAGTAACATTTATCTTTGTTTAAATAAAAAAAGGAATATAAGATCAAACTTAAATACAGTAGATGAGTTGTTTAGAATACAAGAAAATGTAAGTTTGTTGCTTATTAATCTCTATTTAGATAACTTCAGTCATCTAAATCTAAAGGAGAAGCCATCCGTTTAATGAAAAAGCATTACTGTACAATTTTGGGAAATAAACTCATCTCCCCCTGATTTAAATAAACAAGTGTCACCTTTCTCTCGCTCCCTGAACTGTGGAGCAACTTCGTAGCATGTTTTGTTACATCCATTGCAATGCCTAGAATCATGTAAGAATTCCAGCTACCAGTAGTTCTAATTAAACATGCTACCAATGAAGGGCTGGATTAACGAGAAAGGCACCCTTAATAACCCCAAAGAGAGGTAGGAAATTGGTTTATTTCCAGAGATGGCATATGATTTACTGGGCACCACATTAAGCACAGCCAGTGATGTATAACTAGCTACTTACCACCAGAGTTGCTTCTGTTCGGTAAGAATCAAAAACACGGCATTCATTAAATTGTATGCCATATTGTGTGCGCAGGTGTTTCTGCCTGTTGGATCTATTTCCTCCCGCGGATGTATATGCCATTTTGCAATGATTGCAAAACGCCTCGTTGCCATCTTTCTCTTCCTTAAAATGAAACCAAACTTTCGACCGCTTCCCCCGATGGGGCGGCATTTTTTATGTTTGGTTTTTCGCCTGGTCACGTCGTACTTGCTTACTGAATGCCGTGTGCGTAACTTACGTAAAAAACGCGACGTAACTTGCGTAAAAACGTGACGTAACTTGCGTAACTTGCTCAGAGCCGCAGCACAACGGAATCGAAAAGAGAATCGTTTAGCGAGCTGCCAAACGGTGCCACGGAATTGAAAAACACAGAACCGGTTCTGAACAGGAACCAGTTTTCGATTCCCATCCCTATTCAGGAGTGCTGGTAATTGATATATCCCTCACATAGTTCAGACACCCTTGACATGGCCCGAAACAGCTGCAGACATTTTAAGAATTTCTCTATAATCCAGGTAACCACCAGCTCCAAAATAAATATGTTATAAATCCAATTTTTTATACATTTTCTACATCCTCGACTGACAAAATAGACAGACACAAAATCCTTCATTCACCGTTTGTCCAGCTGCACATGTCCCATCAGGCACAGGGAGGGCTTTTCAATCCCCCAGTCTTCTGGTTCAGAAAATTTGATCAATTGCATTCAGAGACCAGCTTACCAGATCCATAAATCACGATTTATCCAAAAAGATTCATAGAAACAGACAGGGAGAGGGGAAAGAGAGAGGAGATAACAGTAAAGGAAAGTGTCTGCCTTCACTGAGAAGCAGGAAGACATAAAAGTTTATAATTTGTGGCAATCTCACTTTCGTATCAGTTATATACATACTTTATATAAACCCACTATATACCATAAATTCTTACTTGTAACAGCCAAAATAATGCATGCTTTCCATGAACAAATTATAAATGAAAGGTTTACTAAAATAAAAGTTGGTTTCTCCTGAAAGGTGAGCCGTGATCTCAGATTCAACGTTTTTGTGGATGCTAGAAAAACGTAATCAATCCCTGCAGGAAAATGTACTTTTCTCTTTGTGAGGTTGAGGTTTATGGCTCCCAAGGTGATTAACGTGCATAATGGCAACAAATCACTTCACTTTTTTGCACTATTTCTGCTTTATAGAAATGTTTTCAGCTTTCCCTAAAAATGTGCTTATTGATGAGTAAAATACGAAGCAAATGTTCCCCTTCATCGTGTTATGTTTATAACAAAGTAGAACTGAAGCAGTTTGATCTCATATTAAAAAAATACAAAACTGAAGTGGACTTTCTACTTTCTACAGCACCCTAAAACAACGGGACCACTGCTGAAGAGTGTGAAACTAATTTTAAAAAGAAATAAATTAAAAATAAATTAATTTAATTGAAATCCTATAATCACATTGTAAAACTGAGAAAAGCATTTAACTGATGTTTAACTGGCAAACTCCAGTCTTCAAGAGCTGGAGTTTGCCACCTTTATCGGACAATGATGAATATACAGTAGATTACCATGGTGGTTAAATAAAAAGCCTGGGGTTGCCTGTGGTCTGCAGACTGAAAGACTTTATGGATTATTTAAGATGTCCTTTTTTGTTTTATTTAAATCAACATTTTATCCAAATCTGAACAGGTATTGAACAGCAGGAATTCAGTTAAACCGCACAATCTACTCTGCCAGCTGACAAATGAAGCGGACCCCACTGATTGACAAAGTAATTCAATCATTTGATTCAGGTGTGTTAGTGCTGTTACCTGCTGTGGTTCAGGGCTATTTAACAGCAGTAAAATGAATTGTTCAACATGGAAGCTCATCTGAAAGCTCTCTGTCTGCTCTGTAGTTGTTGGCATAAAGAATGGGGTTTATTCTAGTCCTTCAATTATTGCTGTTCTTGCCTACATGCTTCTCTTGCAAATGTCGTAAGTATCAGATGATTTATTCAAACATTTTTGTTGTTGGGCCCTACATCTAATTATGTTAGTGTTCACAAATGTTGCTTTCACTAGAGGTACTTAAAAGTAAATTTTACTTCAAACTAAGCTTTTGTCTTTAGGGAAGTACTACCCCTGCCCCGCAACACACACAGTTAAAGCAACTGAAATTTTAGCTCCTACACAGAAAACATGCCGTTTAAATTTAATGATGGCCTGCATTTTAAGATGCGTAAAACTTGACAAGCCTTAGTCATCTTACCTGTCCAGGTGCCTTGCACGGTGAAGATGAGCCATTTATTCCAAATCATCTAAAAGCTGGGGGATATGTTTAGATGGCTTGGTGCCCTGGGCATTTTTTTGTAACCCTAGCTGTAGTTCAAATAAGGGCCTCTCCACTAGCATGACCTCACCACATGGTAAGGACTGCAGTTCCACATCTATTTTTTTTTTTTTTTTTTTTTTTTTTTTTTTTAAAGCTGCTAAAATCTAAATGTGTGGGAATATGCTGTTTACGTTCAGATTTTCTTTGTCTTGTCCAGGAAATGTGGCTTTACGGGGCAAGGCAACACAGTCTTGGCGCTACAAAGGAGACTGGGATGCGTTTGTTGATGCCTACAATGCTATTGATGGTAACAGAAATCCTGATCTTAGAAAAGGCTCATGCACCCACACCACAGCACATGATAACCCCTGGTGGAGGGTGGACCTGCTGGATTCCTACGTAGTCGACCAGATCAGCATCACAAACAGACAGGACTGCTGTGCAGAGCGGATCAACGGGGCAGAAATTCACATTGGCAACTCCTCAAAGGATGAGGGTGCTTCAAACCCTTTGTGAGTGATCTGCATCAGTTTAACTATGACATGTGTGATAAATGTATAAAATTCTTCTTCTTGGATTTCTACTAGGGTTGCTACAGTTTCTTCCATTCAAGGGCCCACTCTTATTGTAAAGCTTCCTGAAGGTGTGGAGGGACGTTATGTAACCATTTTACTGCCTGGTCCAAGCAGGATTCTAACACTCTGTGAAGTGGAGGTCTGTGGGTACCTGGCCCCAACTGGTAAGGATTTGGCAAAGTTTTGATTTCTTTGCTTGACACTGCACTTATTTACACTGAAATGTATTTAATTGGTTCGCTGGATGAGCCCTCTTCTGCAGTCTCCTGGACTTAAACTTTTAAGATCTATTCCCACCCTAGAAAACCCATCACAACCTGAATATTTGTGGGGGATGGGAGTAACTGTTAAACTTGTCTCATTGCAGAACCCAGCTGGTGACTTTGTTTCTGCTGCAACACTACAGGATGTTTAAAGTAGCATCTGTAAATGGTGCTGAACAAATGTTTGCTTCAGCTTATGAACTTTGGAAATGCAAAGCTCACCTTAGTAGGTAGCTCTGCTGCAATACTGAAACTTGCACCATTAAGAGATCTGCCTCATTAAGATGCCTGTAAACTCCCAACTTCTAATTGCAGTGTACCTCAGCCACTGACTCGACTTCACAGATGTGACAATGAGGCAAAAAAAATATCCAGGAGGTGAAGCAGTTTGGAAGATTTCTTTAACACATGGCATTAACTCTTATTTTATCCTACTGTTTTGCAGGTGAGAACCTAGCACTTGATGGCAAAGCAACCCAGTCATCCCTGTATGGGTCTGGCTTGCCATATAATGCCATTGATGGTAATCGTAACAATAACTGGGAGCAGGCATCCTGTTCACATACGAAAAATGACTACAGGCCCTGGTGGAGGCTGGATCTGCGCACCACCCACAAAGTGTCTTCCATCAAAATTGTCAACAGGGACAGTTTTCAACAACGACTCAATGGTGCGGAGATCCGTATCGGAGATTCCCTTGTCAACAATGGCAACTACAATCCCAGGTAATTGACTAAACTGCAATGTCTGTAGGGTCTAAAATAAAAAGCGAGAGCCTTGACTTTCAGATAACTGGTCACTGAAGAAACAGCCCTTCTAGTCATAAAACTGACTTAGTTAATTTTTTTTTTTTCTCTCTAGGTGTGCTACAATCTCTGCTCCCAGAGGTAGCCTTGAATTTGAATGTAGTGGGATGGAAGGGCGTTATGTAAACGTGGTCATCCCATGGAGGAAGGAGTACCTGACTCTCTGTGAGGTTGAGGTTTATGGTTCCAGACTTGAGTAATCCTGAACTGCAACAATTTCTGAAACACTACCTATTTAAATAAAAATAAAAAAAATCTGACTTTGAGACTTGTTTGTGGGTTTTTATTGAAATTACTCCTCCCACTGACAAATGCCATCAATTTTGTTTCTGTGTGGGTAGGCCCCCCCCCCCCCCCCCATCAGATTAAAGGCATACTATGCAACATTTTTCAGTTGATGTGTTCCATACCGTTTTGGATGATTAAATGAGTCCTTTTAGGTCGAACAAAGGTCTTCTCGGCTGCCCTGGTGGTCTGTGGGGGAAATGCCGTACTTGCAATTGCAGGAGCCCTCGGCCTGCACCCACAGGCTCAGAAGTCTCGTGCAAGACCGCGAGAGTCGGTCTTGCTTTACGGCGAGAACTTTTTTTTTCCTTTTGCATTGCGTTTGCCTGTCTGCTAAGCTCAACACAACCGCGCCTGGCTTGACGGAGAAACCAGAACAGCTGAGCAGCTTTACAACAGTGCACTTTTACTTTCACCCTCTGGGGGAGCCTTGCTGGAAAATCAACCCCGGTTGCATAGTATACCTTTTTTTTTTTTTAAAAGGAAGATGCAGTGACTGTATCTAAACTGGAAGTCAGTTGTGACTTCCTGGGGTTTCATTCTAGAGAAAGTGAGCTGTAGAAAAGCAGCCAAGTGTTACTCCTGAGGAAACCAGCATTGTTCTAATTCACTCTATTGTTGCTGGTTTAAGCAGTGGTGCTGGACTTCTGTTTATATGTTGACTAAAATGCTTGGCTATTTTGCTTTTAAACATGACCTTCAGGGGTCCGTTCTTCGTACGTCACTAACTCAGCAGGATCTTGGATCGTTTGGTTCTTCGAAAGACTTCCTGCACTTGTCACAGCAACATGCGCGCCAGCTTAAATCTGCTCCAGAGCAGGCTTATTTCATGTAAACGAGATTAGATCACAGCTGTATAAGCGGAGGAGATGGCAAAGTCTGTCGTAGCCATGTCCATTTTTACGATTGCAACCTGTTGCGGAAGGTGCAAGAATAATTTGCAGAATTTTTTGAATTAATCGCGTATTGCGCAATAGACAGGATCCTTTAGTGCAGCGCGACAGTGTAATTGTAGAGAGATTTTCTTGGTGGCTGTTATAAACACTTCATTTAACAGTGGCTTTTATAGAGGAAAAAGTGGTGTTAGAGCCATAAATAGAAAATATTTAAGTTATTTGTATGATGGTTTGCTTTTTATCCTATAGTAAGATTTGTTCGGGTAGCCGTATATTGTATTACAGTTTTTCTCAAATGCTAAAACACATTTCACAAATGTTTCGTCCATGTTCTCCAATGTCTAAACACAACACCCTTTTCTAAAGCTACATAAACACAACCACACCTTCTCCCTTCAAAACTAAAACTTTCACACCCAAAGAGCAGCTCGAAGCTTTCAAAAATGTAAACACTATACACATCATTACACACTACAGCAAAACAATTGAAAACACAATGCTCAATTTGTGAGAAGGTTCTTTGTTTCTTTACTGCCAATGCATATTTTTTAGAAACTTTACAATTCTGGATCTTCTTAGAGTTCTGCAGAGGATTGGGCATTTAGATTTGTGAGTTTCATATGAAGGGTATAAATCTCTAGTAAATTCTGTACACTACTGTAACACAACTCACTGCAAAAGCAGAATCTATTGCACACAACAGTACTCTTGAAAACATGATCAGGGTGTGAAGTTTTTTTTATTCATTTTACAGTATTTACACCACAATCACTGTGCGGCATCATGTCGCTGAGCTGCATCAGGCCACATCACCTCATCCACATCACAGGCTATATTGTCTCTTGCCAGGCACCGTGGGAAAAACGCCCTGGAATGGCGGATCCATCCTTGGAAGTTCTCCACTGGGATGTCAACACACGCCAGCTCCATTGCCCTTAGGAGGTCTTCTCTAGTGTATGGTTGTCTGTCATAAACCTTCCATCTCCACGATGAGAAGAACTCCTCTATAGGGTTCAGGAAAGGGGAGTAGGGTGGCAGACAGATGTTTAAAAAGTGGTTACTGTTGGTGGTGAACCACTCACTGATTTGGTTTGTTGTGTGGAAGCGTACATTGTCCCAAATGATCACATAAATGGGATGTTCGGGCCCAGGATGGTGTTGTTGGCGGTCCAGGAGGATATCTTTTAGCTCCTCTAGGAAGGTTAGGAGACGTTGGGTGTTGTAAGACCCAAGGACAGCCTGCCGGTGGACAAGCCCCTCCGAACCCATAGTCGCACAAACAGTAATATTACCCCCCCCCCCCCCCGTTGGCCAGGAACCTCAGTGATGGCTCTTTGGCCACTGATGTTACGGCCTCTTTGCCTTCGTTTGTGCAGGTTGAAGCCAGCCTCATCCAGAAAGAGGTACTCATGAGGGTCTGGCCATCGCGTCCAACTGTAATATCCTCTGTGAAAATGTGAAAGTGCACAGGTGTTCAGAACAACAGTCAATCAGGTAGCATATTACTGTATTGTCCAGAAGTAATGTAGGCCACTGAGCAACACAGTATGTTTACTAACTGTACTGTGAACATGGATGTATACTTACTTGCACATACTCGTAACGTAGGTCTTTGTGTCGTGCAGAGTTTCGCTCAAAGGGAACCCTATAGACTTGTTTCATCCGCATCTTTTGGCGCCGGAGAACTCGGTCTATTGTGGCCAAGCTGACATCATCAATGCCCTCAAAGTTCACATTATCGTCAATGACTTTGTCTCTGATCTCCCGGAGTCTGATGAGGTTGTTCTCACGAACCATATCCACAATGGGGGTTTCTTGTGCTGCTGTAAATATGGCAACCCGCCCACCTCTATATGGCAGTCTTTCAACTCTAAAGAAAGAAACGTGTCGTCAATTGACATGTTTTACAATACAGTAACAACTGATTTGAAACTGTAATAGACTACTTTCACAGGCTTGTAAAATTGTATTGTGACAAAGAAAGCAATAGAGTACAATACCTGTTGTGTTGTCTGAATGCCCTGATAATGGTGGCCACGGTGAACCTACTCAGGTTTGGACGGACTCTTAGTCCTGCTTCAGCCATTGTCATGCCATGGACAATGACATGGTCAATGACTGTTGCTCACATCTCGTCCGTAATGATGGTACGAGGTTGTCTTGCTCTCCCTCCTGGACCTTCTCTCCCTTGTTGGACTGCTCCTCTTCCACCATGGCCTGCTCCTCTTCCACCATGGCCTGCTCCTCTTCCTCCTTGGCCTGCTCCTCTTCCTCCTTGGCCTGCTCCTCTTCCTCCTTGGCCTGCTCCTCTTCCTCCTCTGACGCGATTACCTCTTCCCCTGACTCTGCCTTCATCCATTGTATTTGTTTGGAATCTTCAGCAAACTGTGCACTCTGAACTTGCTTTTATACATGTGGTCACAGCATTAGCAACAGGTGTTTTCAATTTTGAGTCGTTGTGTGTAATGAATGACGCCAGGTGTGTTCATTTTGTTCAAATATTGCTGACTGTGGCAAGCATTTTGCATCACATGAGCTTTCATTTGAGAATATGAGCAGAGTTCTTTTGCAACCTGTGTTTTAGCAAGGAAAAATGTGTTAAGATTTATGTGAATGGAGGATTGTGTTTTGTGAATTGTGTCTTCATGTGAAATGTGTTTATGATATTGGAAAATGATGGCTAGATTTAGTAAATGTGTTTAGACAACTGTTCATTTGGTTTAGAGGATTGGCTTTTGTGTTTTAGCATTTGAGAAAAACTGTAGAAAAAACTATGGATGGATTATCTAGACACGGAGCAATACAGTTTTACCGTGTAAACTGTGGATGACTTGGAAAAGGAAAATTTTCATTTTTTTTTTTTTTTATGGATAAAGATTTTTTTTTGTTAAAATTCCCAGTTTGCATGCGTCCTTTACTTCCAGTGTCTAAGGAATGACACTGAAATTTGGATCTCTTGACATAAGTGCCTTTTTAAAATAAAGTATAATTAAAGGCTACCATTTTGTAGAATATTCTTGTATTTCACTTTTACTTGTCCCCATGTTCTAGTGGGTCCCGTGGAGGCTCCAATATAAAAGAACAAAGTAAATATCAAATTATTAAAATGCAAAAATTCATACTGTAGAAAGTGAGAGAAACATCTACCATGGACAGTATTTACACGTTTGTCTGCTGATTTTTGTCAGCCCTCTCTCCTGGCTTTAACAGATTTTGAGGTGTTTTAATTAATGACTCAAATTCGGCATAACCTTCCATTAAAAGCTCGTGTTCTGCTTGAGAGAAAAACTGTGGGTGTTCTTTGGCCATGCTGAACAGCCAATAGCAGCGCTGCTGATCATTGTTTCCACTATCGATACATTTCCCCTTTTAAACAAACGCATGAACGCGCAGTTGTCTCAGATAACTCAATCCAGCCATACTAATCGTAAACAACAGGTGTGTTCGAAGAACCCAATTAGCCGGATCATGATTAGCCGGATGAAATCATCTTGGATTTGTCATTTGATCTCAGATGTTTTAAGCAACGTACGAAGAACGGACCCCAGGTGTGCTTCACTGTCTAAAATCCTAGGCTTTTATTTTGAAATAGTTTGACTTGCTCTAAATGGTGTTAGGCTTCTTGCCAAAGCCACCTAGGATTAGGTTGCCTTGTCAAACATCACATGGTTGTCCAATTTGGTTCCAAGATCTGTTATTAGTTTAGCGCTTCACCTTTCTTTGTGGAAATGCCACCAGTTTTCCAACCAAATGTATAAACTTCTGAATTTAACCCACCATGACAGTTAAGTAACATCTGAAAAGTAACCGCAGTATTGGGTGGTCTTCTGTGTTTTGTATAGAATTTTTATTAAAAGCCCCAAATATTTGATATTAAGGGAACAGGACTGTCCAGTGTGAATTGCTCAAGGTTCCTAGGAACCACCCTTTCTCTGAACATGAGCTGCTTAAGCCCAAGATCCCCCACCTCCACTTTGGTGGGAAGCAAGATCTACCTGTAGAGGTGTTGCAAGAAAAACAGCCCAGATTCTACTTCAAACTTGAAGCCTTTTATTCATAAATGAACTCATAAATCAGCTGTTTTTGAATTACATAAAATGTTTTGGTCCAACTGGACAAATTAATGCAACAAAGAAAATATTGTAAGTAGCATATCAAACTGGCCATAGCGTCACATCAATACATCAACTTCAATTAATCTCAACACAAAAGTAAAGTAATGTCTTATCAAGTGTTATGATCATCTCCTGAAGCATCAACCCTAACCCTAAGTCACATTAAAATCAACATTTACCAAACAAAACTCTTATTTTAACACAATTCTCAATGCAACTATAGGTACAGCTTTATGTGGCTGCCCTCAGCCAAGGAAGGTTCCAAGAAGTCTCTCTCCGGGCCGTCAGCTCCTGCCAACACCATCACCCTGTTCCTGTGCAGTTCTACCTCACTGGTTACATCACCCTCCATCCCATCAAACCTTCAATAAAGACTTTCATTTCCAGTCCCGTGTGTGTGGTTCTGGGTTTATCCATAGACAAATCGTGACAAATAGACTTAGACAACTTTATTTGTCATTTTGACAAATAAAGTTGAGTGCGTACAGAACGAAATTTCGTTTGCACACAGCTTGAGAATTACAGTAAATTACAGGATAAATTGCAGCAGTGACTTAACAGTAAACAATTTAAATGTAAACAATGCAGGAGAAAGAGACAGTGTGCGATCACATGTATGTGCAGAAATTAATTTCTCAGATTAATTTCCTTTCATTAACAAATTGATTTTGACAGCTCTAATAAAAATGTATGTAATGACCCACTGAAATTATCTCGGGAAAAGCTAAATAAACTTATAACTCAATTATCTTTAAGAAAGAAATATGGAGTTTAATTTGTTTAAAAAAAATCACCAGGAGAGGGATGGCAGCTGTAGTTATGATCATCTTGCACTGCCTCCAGGTCGGACCAATCGTCTGAACCCCTCAAGGTAAGTTCTTAAGTTCTGAGTAAAAGTTATCAATTTATTTATTTATACTTATTATTAGTCTCTAAAAGTAGAATGGGAGGGAAATCCTTTAGCTATCAGGCTCCTCTCCTGTGGAACCAACTCCCAGTTTTGGTCCGTGAGGCAGACACCCTATCTACTTTTAAGACTAATCTTAAAACTTTCCTTTTTGACAAAACTTATAACTAGAGTGACTCATGTTATTCTGAGCTACCTTTATAGTTTTACTGCTATAGGCTTAGGCTACTGGAGGATATCAGGATCTAATTTTCTCACTCTATAGAGTTCTACTGTTCTTCAATTATGCATTATGTGTTGTCATTTCTGCTTTAACTTTCTGTTCTCTCTCTTATCTTCATAGTAGGTACACCTGGTCTGGCGTTCTGTTAACTGTGACATCATCCAGAGAAGACGGCTCACACGCTATTACCATCTAATGTAGAACAGATTACTGGATCAATGTGTGCTTCTGTGCTTTTTTGTCTCTCTTGTTGTGTCTCTGATCTGTCTTCTGTAACCTCCAGTCGGTCGAGGCAGATGACCGTTCATACTGAGTACCGGTTCTGCCAGAGGTTTTCCTTCCCGTTAATGGGGAGTTTTTCTTCCCACTGTCGCTTCATGCTTGCTCAGTATGAGGGATTGCAGCAAAGCCATGTACAATGCAGACGACTCTCCCTGTGGCTCTACGCTGAGATATGGAAAGTTTTTTTTGTTGTTCAAGCACTGTGGGACAAGACTCTGACACCGGTCGTACAGAGAACTGACAGCCCTTATTAAAGGGTCCGGTACTCCATACTCCCGGAGTACCCCCCACAGGATCCCTCGGGGGACACGATCGAATGCCTTCTCCAGATCCACAAAGCACATGTAGACTGGTTGGGCAAACTCTCATGTCCCCTCCAGAATCCTGCTGAGGGTATAGAGCTGGTCCAATGTTCCATGGCCAGGACGAAAACCACACTGCTCTTCCTGAATCCGAGATTCAACTATCCGACGGACCCTCCTTTCCAGAACCCCTGAATAGACCTTACCAGGGAGGCTTAAGAGTGTGATTCCTCTGTAGTTGGAACACACCCTCCGGTCCCCCTTTTTAAATAGGGGGACCACCACCCCAGTCTGCCAATCCAGAGGAACTGCCCCCGATGTCCACGCAATGCTGTAGAGCCGCGTTAACCAACACAACCCCACAACATCCAGAGCCTTAAGGTACTCAGGGCGAATCTCATCCACCCCCGGGGCCTTGCCACCGAGGAGCTTCTTAACAACCTCGGCAACCTCAGCACCAGAGATGGGAGAACCCGACCCAGAGTCCTCAGGCTCTGCTTCCGCAATGGAAGATGTGTTGGTGGGATTAAGGAGGTCTTCAAAGTATTCTGCCCACCGAAACACGACGTCCCGAGTCGAGGTTAGTAACACACCACCCCCACTGTAAACAGCGTTGGTACTGCACTGCTTCCCCCTCCTGAGACGCTGGATAGTGGACCAGAATCGCTTCGAAGCCGTACGGAAGTCTTTCTCCATGTCCTCTCTGAACTCTTCCCACGCCCGAGTTTTTGCCTTGGCGACCAGCCGAGCCTCCTGTTGCTTCGACTGCCGGTACACATCAGCTGCTTCCGGAGTCCCACAGGCCAAAAAAGCTCGGTAGGACTCCTTCTTCAGCTTGACGGCTTTCCACACTGCTGGTATCCACCAGCGGGTTTGAGGGTTGCCGCTGCAACATGCACCGACAACCTTGCGGCCACAGCTCCGACTAGCCGCCTCAACAATAGAGGCGCGGAACATGGTCCATTCAGACTCAATGTCCCCCGCCTCCCTCGGGGCGTGTTTAAAGTTCTCCCAGAGGTGGGAGTTACAGCTCTGTCTCACAGGGGACTCTGCCAGACGTTCCCAGCAAACCCTCACAGTACGTTTGGGCCTGCCCGGTCGGACCGGCTTCCTCCCCCGCCATCGGAGCCAACTCACCACCAGGTAGTGGTCGGTGGAGAGCTCTGCCCCTCTCTTCACCCGAGTGTCCAAGACATGCAGCCGCAGATCAGATTAAACGACAACAAAGTTGATCATTGAACTGCGACCTAGGGTGTCCTGGTGCCAAGAGCACATATGGACACCCTTGCTTGAACATGGTGTTTGTGATGGACAATCCATGACGAGCACAGAAGTCCAACAACAAAACACCACTCGAGTTCAGATCAGGTGGGCCGTTCCTCCCAACCACGCCCCTCCAGGTCCCACTGTCATTGCCCACGTGAGCGTTGAAGTCCCCCAGCAAAACGAGGGAGTCCCCAGGACGGGCACTCTCCAGTACCCCTTCCAAGTACTCCAAAAAGGGTGGGTAACCTGAACTGCTGTTTGGCCGAGGATCGGAACGCCAAGGTCCCCGCCCTCTACTGCTACCCGTTGCACAATGCACCCGACCCCTTTGGCCCCTCCGACAGGTGGTGAGCCCATCGGAAGGGGGACCCATGTTGCCTCGTCGGACTGAGCCCGGCCGGGCTCCATGGGCGAAAGCCTGGCCACCAGACGCTCACCAATGTGCCCCACCTCCAGGCCTGGCTCCAGAGTGGGGCCCCGGTGACCCGCGTCCGGGCGAGGGAACACAAGATCCAATAATTGTACTCATAATAAGGGGCTTTTTGGGCTGCGCTTTGTCTGGTCCCTCACCTAGGACCTGTCTGCCTTGGGTGACCTTACTAGGGGCTTAAAGCCCCTGACAGCATAGCTCCTAGGATCATCGGGACACTGAAACCTACCAGTCGATCGCGATCGACGGGTTGGCGACCACTGGTCTAGAGAAAAGGTGGTTCGATAACCTTCAGCTATCACAGCAGAACTGTTCCCTTGACTGTTGTGGCCAAAATCAAAAATATGGGGTTCAATAACTTTTATCATTTAAAAGAAATTAAGTTTGAGGTTAGTCATGTTAAATTAGCAGATGCAGTATACCGATTACCAAGGCTGGGAGCAAGTGAAATATTTCAAACCATCTTAGACTGTGTTATGCTATAATAACGCCATGATGAATAATTGATCTCAGATTGAATTCTGAACAATGGAAGAGATGACAAAGGAATCCCACTCCTCCTGCAAAGGATACACAGTCAGAAAGGATGGCGTCACTCTCTCTCAGCTGGAGGTCAGCTCTGACCACTCCCTACAGATAAAAGTCACAGCACATCTCTTCAGCTCTTCTCTTCTGCTACCGGCTCTCTTCTCCAAGATGCTCAGATTATGGGCCCTGCATGGGCCCATGACCGCTACACAAGCCAACAGCTGAGGGAAGGTGCCTGGACCAGCCATGCTTGATCCAGGGTCTGCTAATGTCGTCCGCCGGCTTCAATAGAGGACCTGACTGAATCCGGATAAACAACACACTGGGACAGAGCTAATTTTCACTCTGACTGCTGCGCAAACCAGCCGCAAAGTACAGATAACCGAAACAGCTTTGTTCATTGTTGTCAGCTGTTGCAGGAAAGCAGACGCGAGACGGTGGATGTCTCCCCTCACCAGACAAGCTGAACGATCAGACTATTGAATGGACATCAGTCCTGACCACACATGCGTGTTTCTGCTAGGCCGCAGAAACCCCAAGCATTCTCTCCACACGCTGTTAGTTAGGTCAGGCTGAAGAGCTAAGCGCTAGCCCGCCAACAACAAGCAAACAACTTCCCTCCTTCAACGCTCCTTCCGTGAATGGCCAAACTGGACAGAACTGACACGAGACAAAAGACAGGTTTGGACACGGAGTTGAGGGTGAAGTAAAAAGGTTTATTGGGAAATGTCTGTAACTCATTGGACACATAATGCTTTAGAACAAAGGGCTAACAGGTAGCTCACACTAGCCTTAATGCTATTAGCCTTGCTAACATACGGTCCCGGACATTTCAAAAGGAGTTTGTTTTAAAGCACAAAGCTTAATCGTTCGGCTCCGCCGTCCTTCGAATGTGCTATGAGCCTTATCACCACATTTCTATCGAATATTAATGTTGGTAAAGGCAATTTTGATAACTTTATGTCGTAACCTCTTAGCCACCGATTTGCTACTGCGACCCCAGATGCCCGGAAGGAGAATCGCATTAACAAACTCGGTCATAAGGGTTTAAATTATTTTACTGGGCAAATCAGTAACCAGAATGTTTTTTCTTACAATAATGTTTTAACTTGTGCATGGATTGAAACACATGCCAAATGTTTTTAATTCCATTCCATGTTTTTTTTTCTTTTAACCAGATCTGCAGTGAACAAGGATTCACCGAATTATTCTGATCAACCACTTTTGTCTTGTTTGTTTTTGCATGTAAATAGTTCCTTAGCTTATTTTTTAATCTTCATTTTGCTTAGTAGTTTAGTTACGTTTTACTAGCCTAGTAGAGAGGATTTGTTAATCGAAATATTGTGTTAATTCAGGTAAACAGCATTACATAGTGATGTTCTCTGGATGTTCATTTTAGTTCTGTTATTAAATTCTTGGACTTGAAAAGAAGTTGTCACTCCTTTATTGTATGTGTGTGCAGGTTTTGCTGTTAAAAGATCACTAGTGCTCAAATTCATCCCTTTCAACCATTGTCTTGATATCAGCTTAAGAGGTGGTCAACATCAAACAATACTTAACAGAGGGTTATTTAATAAACATTAACATTAAACTGTATAATTGCACAACTGCATGCTTGAAAGCCATATTTAAAAAGCACAGCTATTAGCCAAGCGTTTCAGAGGGAACACCAGAGTCCAGCAACACTGCTTAGAACAATTGACAGAACAGTTCTCCAGCTCTAAGACATCACATATTATTTCCAGCTGTGTATTCTCTACATTTTCCTTTTAATTTAATGGGGGTGGAGAAGAAAGAAACAAACTAGTCAAGACATTTGTTTTTTTTGTTTTTTTTGGGTGGGGGGGGGGTAATTTGAATAAAAACCCAAAAACAAAGTCAGATTTAATTTATTTAACAAAAGCTAATGTTTCAGAAGTTGTTGTAGTACAGGATTACTCAAGTCTGGAACCATAAACCTCAACCTCACAGAGAGTCAGGTACTCGCTCCTCCATGGGATGACCACATTTACATAACGCCCTTCCATCCCATTACAGTCAAACTCAAGGCTACCTCCAGGAGCAGAGATTGTAGCACACCTGGAGAGGAAAGTTATATCATTATTAACATTGAATAAAGCCAGCATTATGCCTTTGAAGGGCTGTTTCATTTGTGTGTAAATGTAGAATCTCTCACTTTAGACAAGTACAAGACCCTATAGACGTTGAAGTCAAGCCAGTTTCAAATACCTGGGATTGCAGTTGCCATTGTTGAAAAGGGAATCTCCGATGCGGATCTCAGCACCATCGAGTCGTTGTTGGAAAATGTCCCTGTTGACGATTTTGATGGAAGACACTTTGTGGGTGGTGCGCAGATCCAGCCTCCACCAGGGCCTGTAGTCATTTTTCGTATGTGAACAGGATGCCTGCTCCCACTTATTGTTACGATTACCATCAATGGCATTATATGGCAAGCCAGACCCATACAGGGATGACTGGGTTGCTTTGCCATCAAGTGCTAGGTTCTCACCTGCAAAAAAACAGAGCCATTAATGCCATTTGTCAAAGAATATTCCTCAAGATGTAAAGCAGTTTGGGCATTTTTTTTACGTCATCGTCATATCTGAGGTTGAGTCAGTGGCTGATGGACATTGCAATAAGCAGCTGAGAATTTACAGGCATCTTGGCAATGCTGAGGCAGCTCTTCAGGTATTGCAACTGTCAGCACTGCAGCAGAGCCACCTTCCAAAGTGAGCAGCACATTTCTAAAGTTCATAATGGCAACCAAACATTTGATCAGCACCATGTACAGATGTTGCATTAAAAAACACCCTGTAGTGTTGCAGTAGCAATATTTGGGTTCTGCAGTGAGACATTTGATAGTAGTTTACTGCAAGACAAGAGCATCTCTGGGGACCGCAGAGAAGGGCTCACCTAGGGGTCCAATTGAATAAATTTCAGCACAAAATCTGCAATGCAAAGGAAAAGAAACAGCTCTGCCAAATCCTTACCAGTTGGGGCCGGGTACCCACAGACCTCCACTTCACAGAGTGATAGAATCCTGCTTGGACCAGGCAGTAAAATGGTTACATAACGTCCCTCCACACCTTCAGAGAGCTTTATAGTAAGATTGGAACCTCCTTGAATTGAAGAAACTGTAGCAACCCTAGTAGACAAGCAAGAAGAAGAATTTTATACATGTATCACACATGTCATAGTTAAACTGATGCAGATCACTCACAGAGGGTTTGAAGCACCCTCATCTTGTAATGAGTTGCCGATGTGAATTTCTGCCCCGTTGATCCGCTCTGCACAGCAGTCCTGTCTGTTTGTGATGCTGATTTGGTCGACTATGTAGGAGTCCAGCAGGTCCACCCTCCACCAGGGGTTATCTTGTGATGCGGTGTGGGTGCATGAGCCTTTTCTAAGATCAGGATCTCTGTTTCCATCAATAGCATTGTAGGCATCAACAAGCACATCCATGTCTCCTTCGTAGTGCGAAGACTGTGTCGCCTTGCCCCGTAAAGCAACGTTTCCTGGACAGAAGAGAAATTCTAAGTGAAACAGCATATTACCCCACACATTTAGATCTTAGCAGTTAAAATTCTAACCCTAAGTCTAAAGAGGTCGAACTGCAATCCTTGTGACATATGAGGTCCTGCTAGTGGAGAGGCCCTTATTTTAACTACAGCCAGGATTTACCCACTATACAAGCCAGAGGCATCTAGCTTTTTGAAACAAAACTGCCCCCTGTCCTTTAGTTTTAAGAGGATTCAGATATAGGTGTTTTTTTTTCCAAGGGCAAAAGTTGTGGGCTACAAGTAGTCAGGCTGCATCACACAGGCACTAAGAATAAGGCCTGTTAAATCAATTAGTGAGAAATTATGAAGCAACACATACATTGCAGGACAATCATGGAGACAACACATGTAGCTACTCCATTTACAGCTGGCATGCCTAGTTTGGGTTTTTGCAAGAACACCCCACCCAAAAACCAAAATAAAACCACTGTCATAGTAAATTCCCAAAAAAGGGAATATTGTCTCTCTCTCTCTCTCTCTCTCTCTCTCTCTCTCTCTCTATATATATATATATATATATATATATATATATATATATATATATATCAAAAAAGGGGGCTTTTAGCAATAAATTTGGAAGCATTTTAAAAATGCAGACCACCACCATTACAGTTACAGTTTTGGGCTAACAGCTAAAAGTTATGTCACTTTAAGTCACCCCTTCCCTAAAGACAAAAACTCCATTTGAATTAAAATGTATTTTAAATCTTTCTAATGCAAGTGGTATTTGTAAACACTAAAATATTGAGACGTAAGGCCCAACAACAGCAATGTTTGAGTAAATCATCTGATACTTACGGTGTCTGCAAGAGAAGCATGTTGGCAAGAACAGCAGTAATTGAAGGACTACAATAAACCCCATCCTTTATGCTAATGTCAGGTCTAAATACCTAAAACATCAGACAACACAGGGAAAGAAAGGGACAAAGACAATTAGTTGGTTTTACTCTCAAGGAGAGTAGGAAGGGACCGCAGTTGAAATCTCCAATTCACTCTGCCGGTCCCAGCGTTCTCCTCTCGATTTTATTAAGTTTGGGGCGTTTCCCTGGTTACATGACTAGGGCTGTACTGAAGGGTTGGGGAACGAGATAGTTACATCCTCAGTTGTCAGCAAAGATACACAGCTGAGCAACCACATTCAGTCAGCACATAATCTTGTAGCTGAGTCTTCTTGTTTCAGGAAGCGAACAAACAGAGCGTCTCCCGTTTCTTCGCACGGACATGATTTAGCTATCATGTGAGTAATATAATTATATCACAAGCTTACATTACTACATCATAACAAGCTAAATCGGTTAATGAAGTATAAACATTTAACCCAACAGCTAACAACGACAGCGCAGGCAGAGAGGTTTCAGATGAGCTTCCATGTTGAACAACTCATTTTACTGCTGTTAAATAGCCCTGAACCACAGCAGGTAGCAGCACTAACACACCTGTATCAAATTATTTAATTACTTGGTCAATCAGTGGGTCACCTTCATTTATCAGCTGACAGAGTAGATTGTGCTGTTTAACTGAGTTCCTGCTCAAGTCCACCTGTTCACAATTGGATAAAAATGTTGATTTAAATAAAATAAAAAGGGATGTCTTAAATAATGCAGGATTTGATAATGGTTGTTCATACTTGTGTTTTGTCTCGTTTGGACTAGTGTAATAGTCTTTTTACTTCCGTCCATCCATCCATTTTCTAACACGTCTATCCCTTGTGTAGTCAACTGAAGACATTTGTATTAAAAAAGGCTTTTAAATAGGATGTGCATGAGATTGTAGTGTGCTTGTGCTTTATGTTGTCTTTATTCTGAAACACTTTGTGATTGTAATGTCTGTGAAAGGTGCTATACAAATACATTTTACTTACTGCCTCATCTGTAAGCTTTGTTATCTTCTTTTGTTATCTTCTTTCAATATATTGTCATTTATTCATCATGTGGCCCCCAAGTTCTGGTCTGCACTTTGATCCAGCTACAAACCCAAACATTATGGCAATTCTAACTGAAAGTTGAAGTACTTTGTGAATAAATTCTCGTATGTTGGACAGATGTTATATGTGTTTATTGTGTATTATGTTTGAAGAGTTTCCTGTCTGAAAATGCCAGTATGATAACTCACTTCTTTTTCTATTGTTTTTTATAACCACAACCAACCTAGCAAATATTAATAAAATAGCAATTGACAGAGAATGAGAGCTGTTTGGCTTTTAAGGCTTGATATTCATTGATGTAATTTTGGACCAGGCACCATCTTTACGTTAATGATCAGCTGTTCAGGGATTGGAAGGTCACTCTGTGGCTTTATTAGCAGCACAACAGGTGAATTTAAAACATATGACACTGGTTAAAAGAGAGTAGAGCTGGACATGGTGATAAGTTAAATGTATGCACAGCTCAGCAGGATGTTTGCATTGTGTGTGGGTTTAGTCATGGCTGGGTTTCTGGGTCTGTGTTATGGGTCATAATCCTTTTTCTTTCACTCCATCTCACTTTCTGCACCTTTTTAATTTCATGTATTTATTTCCTTCCTCTGCTTCTTTCCTGTTGGCCAGACAACCACAAGCACTTTATGTGATGTTACCTGGGTCTGTGTATATCTATACTTATAGGGACATGCACTTTCCAACTTCAGCTCCCCAGGCACATCTGTGGTGAACCTAAGGTTTGTGACATGGAATGTGCATGGCACCAGAGAGGAAGAGTTGAAAAATGTTAATCTTAAATGATTAAAGGCAGATGTCTTATTACAAGAAATTCATAAATCAGCTACAACTGTAAATTATCTGAAATCACCTAAGTCTTTTCCGCCTGCTATAGCTTTTGACAAAAAGGAGAAGCAATTTTAATCCACAAAAATGTCAGTTTCACAATGTTAGACAAACTTATAGATCTTGAGGGTAGACTAGTATTAGTAAAAATATCCTGATGATGGGGTTCCCCTCCCAGGTCTGGAGGCTAGATACCCCTCAGGGGTGCTGGTACCTGGACCTAGGATGTGTGAGGTGAGTGTACAGCGTTATGTTCTGTGGGTAAGAGTGTATGCATGTGGGGGCATTAGGGTGGGAATGTGACTGTGTACCTGATTTTCTGTTTGTCTTTTTGTCAAGTTGGGTTTTGGACTGCCCCCTCTCCTGGGACCTCTCAGGTCTTCACTTAGTGTGGAGCCCATCCCCTCTGTTGGCAGGCGCCTTCACCCACTGGTGCGTTGGTGGTCCTTGGTGTCCGGGGCTGGGTGTTCGGGTGTGTGCTTACTCACTCCTGGTGGCTGCTTCACAAGGCTCGGGCCTCCATGGCTCTGTAGGGGACCCCATGTCTGGATCCACTCCTGCGTAGCTTCCTGCCAGCGGAGTCCGCGGGCTCATCGCCACAGCTCCCAGGGACTTCGGCACTCTGGCTTTTGAGGGGAGGGGGGGGGTTCCTGGGGCTCCTTTCTTCTCTTCCTTGGGATGGGGGAGGTGTTGGTCCCTCTTGGGGCTCTTTGCTCTGGGGTTCTGGCATCTGGGGGGTGGGTGTCTTTGGCTCCTCACAACCATTTTTCATATGGATAAACTTACACACACAAGTGTACTCCCACAAAAACCTACAGGTGCATGGGTCCAGTGTCTATATATCTTGTATCAAATAATACTTCATATTCTTCAGTGATGTTATCAAGGCGTTTGTACCTGTAATATTTTCTTCAGTTGGTTTTTGTTCTTTCTACATCTCTGTGCAGGTGTAGAAGCAGATTCAGTGGATGTTATGCGCTCCTCTCCTTTTCACCCTTTAAGCATTTTGTTGCATCCCCCCCCCCCCTCTTCTACCTTTCTCACATGTCCATTCAATATTAAATAGTCCCAGAATAAAATGAAGCTTTTTGCATATTTAAATCAAGAAGAGCACTATGAGAAAAGCAGTAATGCTACACTTTTTAGAGTAAAGCTGTTGGGCTCTCAATTCTTAATTCTACAATTCCAGACAGGACCAACTAGTACTATTACTGGACCATCTGAAATCTCCCCTTTATCTTGCTGATAAAAGGGTGATTTGGCTTTCATACCTACTGTACAAAGAGTACCCTTGTTGAGGTGTTTAATGACATGTTTAAGTGCAGACTATGGAAGAACCACAGCACTGGTATTGTACCTCTGTAGCATTTGATCACTCCATTCTGTTACAAAGCCAGGAACCGTGGTTCAGCCTCTGGTGCAGTTCGCAATGTGTTTAAATCCTATTTGATGGACAGGGACTTGAAGTCAGTAACCTTACAGAGATCCTGCCTCTAGAAAAAAAAAAAAAAGTGGGTTGACCCTGCCAAGTGTAGGGGCTGTGGTCAGGACAGGAAGTAACCTGTCCAAAAAAATAAAATAAAAACAGTGACAGCTCAGGTTCAGAGAGAGGGTGGTTCCTCAGAACCTTGAGCAATTCACACTAGACAGTCCCATTTCCTAAGTTATATCAAATATTTGGGACTTTTAATAATTAGTCACAAACACGGAAGACCACCTAATACTGTGGTTACTTTTCAGATGTTACTGAACTCTCATGGTGGGTTAAATTCAGAAGTTTATACATTTGGTTAGAAAACTGGTGGCATTTCAAAGAAAGTTGAAGCTGTAAACTGATTGCAACAGATCTTGGAACCAAATTGGACAACCATGTCATGTTTGGCAAGGAAACCTGATCCCTGGTGGCTATGGAAAGAAGCCTACCACCATTTAGAGCAAGTCAAACCATTTCAAAATAAAAGCCTGGGATTTCAGACAGTGAAGCACACCTGAAAGTCATGGTTAAAAGCCAAATAGCCAAGCATTTTAGTGAACATGTGGAACAGAGAAGTCCAGCACCACTGCTTAAACCAGCGACAATAGAGTGAATTAGAACAATGCTTGTTTCCTCAGGAGTAAAACTTGACTGCTTTTCACAGCCAAGTTTCTTAAGAACAATAACCCCAGGAAATCACGACTTACAGTTTAGTCACTGCATCTTCCTTTTAATCTGATGGGGGAGACACATATAGCCACACAAACAAGTCTGATGTCATTTGTCAGTGGGGGGAGTAATTTGAATTAAAACTCAAATCTCAAGTCAGATTTTAACAAAAGCTAATAACTGGTCAATCTTTGTCAGAATTTGGCTTCAATCCTAAAACTTGACAATTTTCCTGTAGGTGTATAATTTTTGCCTACCTCACTTTATATCATAGGCTACATTTTATTTTAAATTGAAATAAGGGGGCATCTTTTAAGTGAAGAAATGTCTTGTAGCCCTAACCATGTGTGTGGGAATATGAAGGGAAAATTAGAGCTGGAAGTCTCAATTTTATATACATTTCCTTCTGTAATCTTGTGGCTCTGACTGGAACACCTTTAAACTACTAAAACTGAGTGCAACTCTAACATTCCAGACAGTGTGATAAAAAGTTGGCTTTTAAAGATTTGCTGTGTCACCCATGTTATTAAAAAGCTGCTGTGGGAATAAAAACTACAAGCATCATTCAGAACAAAGTGTCCCCTTGTGTTAGAAAAAGCATGTGTGGGCTGAGATTAAGATAAAGCAATGACAGCAACAGAAAATGGCAATGCTTCAAAATATTTCCATGAATGATAAGACATATCCCATCAGCCTCTGCTGAGTAGCTCAGGTCTAGAAAATAGGTGGTTCCATAACCTTCAGTAGGAATGTTCCCTTGACCATTGCAGCCAAAATAAAAAAAAATATGGCGTTTTATCATTTAAAAGATATTAAGTTTGAGGTTAGTCATGTTCAGTTAGCAGATGCAGTATCCAATTACCAAGGCTTGGAGCAAGTCAGATATTTCAAACCATTTTAGACTGCATGCTTGAAAGCCATATTTAAAAAGCCAAGCACTTCAGAGTGAACAGCAGAATCAAGCAACACTGCTTTGAACAATTGACAGAACATTTCTCCAGCTCTAGAACATCACATCTTATTCCCAGCAGTGTATTCCTCTACATGTTCCTTTTAATTTAATGGGGGTGGAGAAGAAAGAAACAAACTAGTCAAGACATTTGTTTTTATTTGGGGGGGGGGGGGTAATTTGAATAAAAACCCAAAAACAAATCTCAAGTCAGATGTATTTTATTTAACAAGAGCTAGTGCTTCAGAAGTTATTGTAGTACAGGATTACTCAAGTCTGGAACCATAAACCTCAACCTCACAGAGAGTCAGGTACTCCTTCCTCCATGGGATGACCACGTTTACATAACGCCCCTCCAGCCCATTACATTCAAACTCAAGGCTACCTCCAGGAGCAGAGATTGTAGCACACCTAAAGAGGAAAGTTATATCATTATTATGAACATTGAATAAAGCCAACATTATGCCTTGAAGGGCTGTTTCATTTGTGTGTAAATGTAGAAGCTCTCACTTTAGACAAGTACAAGACCCTATAGACGTTGAAGTCAAGCCAGTTTCAATTACCTGGGATTGTAGTTGCCATTGTTGAAAAGGGAATCTCCGATGCGGATCTCCGCACCATCGAGTCGTTGTTGGAGAATGTCCCTGTTGACAATTTTGATGGAAGACACTTTGTGGGTGGTGCGCAGATCCAGCCTCCACCAGGGACTGTAGTCATTTGTCGTATGTGAACAGGATGCTTGCTCCCAGTTATTGTTACGATTACCATCAATGGCATTATATGGCAAGCCAGACCCATACAGGGATGACTGGGTTGCTTTGCCATCAAGTGCTAGGTTCTCACCTGCAAAAGAGAATAGAAACATGAATGCCATTTGTCAAAGAATAATCCTCAAGATGTAAAGCAGTTTGGGGATTTTTTTTTTTGCCTCATCGTCATATCTCAGGTTGAGTCAGTGGCTGATGGTCATTGCAATAAGTAGCTGAGAATTTACAGGCATCTTAGCAACGCTGGAGGCAGATCTTCAAGTATTGCAACTGTCAGCACTGCAACAGAGCTACCTACCAAAGTGAGCAGCACATTTCTAAAGTTCATAATGGCAACCAAACATTTGATCAGCACCATGTACAGATGTTGCATTAAAAAACACCCTGTAGTGTTGCAGTAGCAATATTTGGGTTCTGCAGTGAGACATTTGATAGTAGTTTACTGCAAGACAAGAGCATCTCTGGGGACCGCAGAGAAGGGCTCACCTAGGGCTCCAATTGAGTAAATTTCAGCACAAAATCTGCAATGCAAAGGAAAAGAAACAGCTCTGCCAAATCCTTACCAGTTGGGGCCGGGTACCCACAGACCTCCACTTCACAGAGTGATAGAATCCTGCTTGGACCAGGCAGTAAAATGGTTACATAACGTCCCTCCACACCTTCAGAGAGCTTTATAGTAAGATTGGAACCTCCTTGAATTGAAGAAACTGTAGCAACCCTAGTAGACAAGCAAGAAGAATTGTATACATGTATCACACATGTCACAATTAAACTGATGCAGATCACTCACAGAGGGTTTGAAGCACCCTCATCTTTTAATGAGTTGCCGATGTGAATTTCTGCCCCGTTGATCCGCTCTGCACAGCAGTCCTGTCTGTTTGTGATGCTGATTTGGTCGACTACGTAGGAGTCCAGCAGGTCCACTCTCCACCAGGGGTTATCATGTGCTGCGGTGTGGGTGCATGAGCCTTTTCTAAGATCAGGATTTCTGTTACCATCAATAGCATTGTAGGCATCAACAAATGCATCCCAATCTCCTTTGTAGCGCCAAGACTGTGTTGCCTTGCCCCGTAAAGCAACGTTTCCTGGAAAAGACAAAGAAATTCCAAATGTAAATAGCATAGTCCTCACACATTTAGATTTTAGCAGTTAAAGTTTAAGTCTTTTACCAAAAAAAAAAAAAAATATATCCTGAAAACCGTTTAATAACTTCTACAACAAGGTAAACTTTGAATATTCATGTATTAAGTATTCAAATTAAGTTTAAATATCACTTTTTTTTTTATTTTATTAACACACCGATTATGGCATTTCACGTTTGAGTGCTGCCTCCGTTTACCATCTGCCATTTCCGACAAGTGACGTCAATTCAAGAACACGCGAATCAAACTTGCATAGAAACATATTGTTTACATTGTACAACTGGTACGGTGAACCAGGATATATATGCATGTTTTCCAGGATCTTCTTTCACACACACCAAATCTGCAGATCCACGTGTACTTTGAGCAAGAGCTTATAAAAATATTGCCAAATTACAAGATAAAATGCGTTCTAGGTGCGTAGTTGATGGCTGTAGTGTCGCTTATAGGCCTATTGCAGACCGCGGTAAAGTTGGTTTGATATTGGACATCAAAACTCCGGAGTCAGCGGGATCTAGCTCACGGTTGAAGGACTCCGATTTCGACCAGCATCTCTCAGCTGCTCCCTCCTCCCATACGCTGTGATACAGTTAGGGGCCGTCAATAAGTCTGATTTGATTTGTTTCTCAAGAGTGCTCCACGGAGCTTGAATGTCCAATATCAAACCAACTTCACCGCGGTCTAGTGCAGGCCAGAAAGTATTGCTACATACTTGGCCGGTGGATCAAAAGGTCCGAAAGAAATGGGATAAATTCGTAAAAGAAACGCGAAAGGACTGGATTGCCGGCAGTGACAAGAGTGTTCATGCAATTCACACTTCACGAGCGAGGAAAGTTGTAGTGTTAGCAGACAGTGTTATTGCCGGATGCACGGTACTCGTTCTGTGTGTGAAGTCACATACCGGATCGGCCGATTGAGGAATGGCCAGGCTCATTTGCATATACAGCAAGTTTTATTGAAATTACTTCCAGACGGCGCACATAATATACATTTCTTTACTCTGGTGACCATTTGAATGCATCTGCGTTAAGATACATTTTACGTGTGACTTAGACTTTAAATCTAACGCAAAGTCTAAAGAGGTGGAACTGCAATCCTTGTACCCAATGAGGTCCTGCTAGTGGAGAGGCCCTTATTTGAACCACCACCAGGATTTACCCACTATATGAGCCGAAGGCATCTAGCTTTCTGAAACAAAGATTTACCACCCCCCCTAGTTTTAAGATGATTCAGAAATAAGTTTTTTTTTCCAAGGGCAAAAGTTGCAGGCTACAAGTAGTCATGCTGCATCACACAGGTACCAAGAATAAGGCCTGTTAAAGCAATCTGTCCTGCAATGTGTTGCGTCATAATTTCTCACCATCATGGAGACAACACATGTAGACCTACTCCATTTACAGCTGGCATGCCAAGTTTGGATTTTTTCAAGAACACCCCACCCAAAATAAAACTCCTGTCATAGTAAGTTTCCAAAAAAAAAAAAAAGGGAGTATTTTCTCAATTTATAAAAAAAAAAAAAAAAAAAAAAAAAAAAAAAAAAAACCCACACACCTTTTAGCAATAAATTTGGAAGCATTTTAAAAATTCAGGCCACCACCATTACAGTTAAAGTTTTGGGTTAAGAGCTCAAAGTTATGTCACCCCTTCCCTAATGACTAAATAAACTCTATTGAATTAGAATGCATTTTAAATCTCTCTAATGCAAGTGGTATTTGTAAACACTAAAATATTGAGAATTAAGGCCCAACAACATCAAGGTTTGAGTAAATCATCTGATACTTACGGTATCTGCAAGAGAAGCATGCTGGCAAGAACAGCAGTAATTGAAGAACTACAATAAACCCCATTGTTTAGGCTAACAACTACAACTACAACTACAACTACAACTACAACTACAACTACAACTACAACTACAACTACAACTACAACTACAACTACAACTACAACTACAACTACAACTACAACTACAACTACAACGCAGACAGAGAGGTTTCAGATGAGCTTCCATGTTGAACAACTCATTTTACTGCTGTTAAATAGCCCTGAACCACAGCAGGTAGCAGCAGTAACACACCTGTATCAAATTATTTAATTACTTGGTCAATCAGTGGGTCACTTAAAAGTTGCTTGCCAACCGCCATAAAAAAAGAAGAAGAAGAAGAAGAAGTGGGTCACCTTCATTTATCAGCTGACAGAGTAGATTGTGCTGTTTAACTGAGTTCCTGCTCAAGTCCACCTGTTCACAATTGGATAAAAATGTTGATTTAAATAAAATAAAAAGGGATGTCTTAAATAATGCAGGATTTGATAATGGTTGTTCATACTTGTGTTTTGTCTCGTTTGGACTAGTGTAATAGTCTTTTTACTTCCGTCCATCCATCCATTTTCTAACACGTCTATCCCTTGTGTAGTCAACTGAAGACATTTGTATTAAAAAAGGCTTTTAAATAGGATGTGCAAGAGATTGCAGTGGGGTTGTGCTTTATGTTGTCTTTATTCTGAAACACTTTGTGATTTTAATGTCTGTGAAAGGTGCTATACAAATACATTTTACTTACTGCCTTATCTGTAAGTTTTGTTATCTTCTTTTGTTATCTTCTTTCAATAAATTGTCATTTATTCATCATGTGGCCCCCAAGTTCTGGTCTGCACTTTGATCCAGCTACAAACCCAAACATTATGGCAATTCTAACTGAAAGTTTATGTATTTTGTAAATACATTCTCGTATGTTGGACAGAGGTTACGTATATGTGTTTATCGTGTATTATGTTTGAAGAGTTTCCTGTCTGAAAATGCCAGTATGATAACTCACTTCTTTTTCTATTGTTTTCTATAACCACAACCAACCTAGCAAATATTAATAAAATAATTGACAGAGAATGAGAGCTGTTTGGCTTTTAAGGCTTGATATTCATTGATGTAATTTTGGACCAGGCACCATCTTTACGTTAATGATCAGCTGTTCAGGGATTGGAAGGTCACTCTGTGGCTTTATTAGCAGCACAACAGGTGAATTTAAAACATATGACACTGGTTAAAAGACAGTAGAGCTGGACATGGTGATAGGCACATCTTTGGTGAACCTAAGGTTTGTGACATGGAATGTGCATGGCACCAGAGAGGAAGAGTTGGAAAATTTTAACCATCTTAAATGATTAAAGGCAGATGTCTTATTACAAGAAATTCACAAATCAGCCACAACTGTGATCTTAACTCACCTAAGTCTTTTTGCGCCTGCTGTTACTCTTGACAAAAAGGAGAAGCAATTTTAATCCACAAAAATGTCAGTTTCAAAATGTTAGACAACATTATAGATCTTGAGGGTAGACTAGTATTAGTAAAAATATCCTGATAATGGGGTTCACCTCCCAGGTCTGGAGGCTGGATACCCCTCAGGGGTGCTGGTACCTGGACCTAGGATGTGTGAGGTGAGTGTACAGCGTTATGTTCTGTGGGTAAGAGTGTATGCATGTGGGGGCATTAGGGTGGGAATGTGACTGTGTACCTGATTTTCTGTTTGTCTTTTGGTCAAGTTGGGTTTTGGACTGCCCCCTCTCCTGGGACCTGTCAGGTCTCCACTTAGAGTGGAGCCCATCCAGTTCGGCTCCCCTCTGTTGACAGGCGCCTTCACCCGCTGGTGCGTTGGTGGTCTTTGGTGTCCGGGTGTTCGGGTGTGTGCTTACTCACTCCTGGTGGCTGCTTCACAAGGCCTTGGCCCCCGTGGCTCTGTAGGGGGAGCTATGTCTGGATCCGCTCCAGTGTAGCTTCCTGCCGGCGGAGTCCACGGGCTCGTCGCCACAGCTCCCAGGGACTTCGGCACTCTGGCTTTTGAGGAGGGGGGGGATTGGGTTCCTCTCTGCTCTTCCCTGGGATGGGGGAGGTGGTGGTCCCTCTTGGCCCCTCTACTCCGAGGGTCCTTTCTGGCATCTGGGGTTCTGGTTTCCCCGGTTTCTGACTCAGCACTCTAGGGGCTCCTTTGGCTCCTCACCACCATTTTTTGGCATTTTTCATATGGATAAACCTTTTATACACAAGTGCACTCTCGCAAAAACCTACAGGTACGTGGGTGCAATGTCTATTTATATATCTTGCATCAAATACTGTATATTCTTAAGTGAGGTTATCAAGACGTTTGTACCTGTAATATTTTCTCAGTTGGTTTTGCTGTTCTTTCTACATCTCTCTGCAGGTGTAGAAGCAGATTCAGTGGATATGTGCTTCTGTCCTTTTCACCCATTAAGCATTGCGTTGCATCTACCCCCTTAATGTGTCCATTGAATAATAGTCCCAGAATAAAATGAAGCTTTTTGCACATTTAAATTAAGCAGGGCACTATGAGAAAAGCAGTAATGCTACACTTTTTAGAGTAAAGCTCTCAATGCTACAATTCCAGAGAGGACCAACTAGTACTACTACTGCTGGACCATCTCAAATCTTCCCTTTATTAGCAAGATAAAGGGGAGATTTGGCCTACTGTACAATGACATGTTTAAATGCAGACTGGAAGAACCACAGCACTGGTATTGTACCTCTGTAGCATTTGATCCCTCCATTCTGTTACAAAGCCAGGAACAGTGGTTCAGCCTCTCTGGTGCAGTTCACAATGTATTTAAATCCTATTTGAAGGACAGGGACTTTAAGGCAGTAACCTCACAGTGATCCTGCCTCTACAGAATATGAAATAAAATATACATATAAAAAAGTTGGTTGACCCTGCCAAGTGTGGAGGCTGTGGTCAGGACATAAAGTGACCTGTCCAAAATTGAGTATCAAGTAGTTTTACAGATTTGTCTTTTTAAGTGAAGGATTTTTAAAAAGGTTGGAGACCACTGCTCTAGACCTGAGCTACTCAGCAGAGGCTGATCAGATGACATGTCTTATCATTTATGGAAATATTTTGAAGCATTGCCATTTTCTGTTGCTGTCATTGCTTTATCTTAATCTCAGCCCGCACATGCTTTTCTAACACGAGGGGACGCTTTGTTCTGAACAATGACGCTTGTATTTTTTTTTTCCCACAGCAGCTTTTTAATAACATGGGTGACACAGCAAATCTTTAACAGCCAGCTTTTTATCGCGCTGTCAGGGATGTTAGAGTTGCGCTCAGTTTTAGTAGTTTAAAGGTGTTTCAGTCAGACCCACAAGATTATTAAACTGTACAGAAGGAAATATCAAATTGAGACTTCCAGCTCTAAATTTCCTTTTATATTCTCACACACATGGTTAGGGCTACAACACATTTCTTCACTTAAAAGATGCCCCCTTATTTCAACTTAAAATATAAATATAGCCTATATGATATAAAGTGAGGTAGGCACAAATTATAGACCTATAAGAAAATTGTCAATTTTCAGGATTGAAGCCACATTCTGACAAAGATGATTGACCATCAGTTATTCATGGGGTGCAATATGTAAAATTATTATTTTGGGTTATTTAGCATGTAAGAAGAAAAATTGGGTTATTTTTTCAAAAAGCGGAGTTTGACACACAGCGCCTCAGCAGAGAGAAAGACCCGTCACCGGTAGGTTAAAAAAAAAATGTTCACTAAAAAAAATGTTCACTAAGGATTATTTTGGTGTTTTTGTCTTATTAATGCAAATTCACTTGCCGATAAGCGGAAGTGGACTACCAAAATAAAAGCTGGGTCTTGCCATCTCTATATAAACTCCTGCTGCTCGTGGCGAGACTGAATCGCTTCAGTCATGATTGCTGATGAAACCCGTTTTATCCCGGCTGGGTCACAAACCTGTTGCTGGTTGAGTGTCTCTGTGGCAGCTGTAGATGCTGCTGTAGATTAAGGTGATCAGATTTCTCAAATTAAATCGGGATTTGGGGGGTGTGAGGGGGGCCAAGGCTTACCGTGTGGGCGACGCTGCTTCTGTCAGCTGTTGCTCCAATTCATACGCTAAAATCGAAGACATTTCCAAGGACAGTTTTAACCGGAACCGTGCTTTAAAACTAAGGACTACAGTGAAATACTGCGGTCAAGTGAGCCGACACTTGAAAATACGGTTTCATGACAGCCTACGTTAAAGATTCGCTTCGCGCATACATGGTGCATTACGGTAACAGACCAGTAGGGATGCATTTGCAGGCGAAAACGATAGAAATGTCAGGTTTACCCTCAGAAAATGTTTGACAGTTTGACAATTACTTTCATGCAAATATACTATAACAATACATATTTCGTAATGTTACTGTAAACAGTCAAAGTTCCTTATAATGGCAATCTAGGACATGCTTTTGACTAATTTTCATGAATTTATTTCTCCAAAATCCTAATACACTTTATGCATATTATCTTAAATGGTCACTTATACTATAACCATAATACATATTTCTGAAATTTCCTGGATATTTAAAGAAAAATAAATATGTTTTGTTTGTGATTACCTAAGGTGTAGTCTTTAAAACAAATCTTTACCGGAGATAGACACCGGCCTGCCAGCAGCCCTTCACAGATTAATAGCTGTGGTATAAAAAGTATCTGGATATCTGGTGAGATTAATGTTATCAGTCAAATCTGTTATGTTCTGCAGTTAATCTTCATGTTTGAATTGGTCATATTTTAGCTGTTTATGGATATAGTGTAACTTGATTAATACTAAGGGAATAAATCAAGTTTACCTACATATCGAAATTAATGAAACATTTTTTTTTCTTTAATAACAATAATAAAATGGGTTTTGGACAACCCTATGACTATGACAGAAGCCCCTGGCTCTGGTGGTTTGGAAGCTAAGTTAATGTTGATGTCAAACACTTCAAAGGAACTAGATGTTATTTTTCAGCTGTTCTAAATAAATGTTTTAGCTGCTGCATACTTCTGGTGTGGGATCTTTTTGTTTTTATTTGTTTTTCAGCTCCTGGCATCATCAGGGTGTGGTCGGACTTCTAAACAATAACTGACTTCCTAGAGTTATTGTATAAGGAAACGGTGGAGTGATGAAGTTCCAGCACTTTTATTGAGAAACAGATCTGAGATCACATAAACGGAAAGTAATCACACCCCACGGTCCCACTGCAGTCTGCGTGGATTGACCACCAAACAGTAAAACCTAACCTGCTTAAAAATTTGGAATAAATTCCTGAAAATGAGTGAAACACATTTTCTGGACTGGCATTATGTAGAATTTTGACCTGGTTTTTCTCCAAAGATGTACAGTGCAATGATGAAATATTTATGCTAGTTATTGTTTAAGTGACTCTTTAAAATAATATTAGTGTCATTATACATCAACCAGGCCTCTTCACTATTTATTTTTAAATCTGCTCTAAAACCACTCTTTTTCTCATTAGCTTTTGGAGCACGACTGGGCTTACTTTATTAATTTTATTCCAGTTTCTTATCACATCTTTTATGTCTTATGTTGTATTTTACTCTAGTTGCTTGAAACATCTTTTATGTGTTTACATATCCTATCTAAATTTGTTCAGCACTTTGGTCAGTTCTGCTGTTCTTAAAGTGCTTATAAATAAAGTTTGCTTGACTAATATGAACAGATTGTTGTCACCTCTTAGCATTTTGGAGAAATAAATTCCTGAAAATGAGTCGGCTTCTACATCTACTTGGTATTTCTCCAAAAATCTACAGTAAAATTATGAAACATTTATTCTGTTTGTAGTATAAGTGTGTGAAGGTAATAGTTTTATAATAAATATACATTTTCTAAGGGTTATGCTTCTCCGTTTCTCTTTATTTCTGCAACCTTTTTAAGGCCACACTTACTGCTCTTCTACCGTAATGCCCCATGTATGCGCGAAGCTAAACGTTAATGTCGGCTCACTTGACTTCAGTCTGGAAATCGGGGACGACCAATCGTTTTATCGCCATTAAAACGACTCGTCCTGATTTTGGCTACAATTCTGGGCAAATTGAGAGGAAAAGGATCGATGATAAATGAAGTTATAAGTGACGACTGAAGCGATCCAGTATCGTCAGGCAGCAGTTGGAGATAGCAAGATCCAGCTTTTATTTTGGTAGTCCATTTCCGCTTATCGGCAAGGCAATTTGCATATTAGCTAAACATTTTCAACCAAGTAAAATATTTAGATAACATAAACTTAGATTGCTAAACACTGAGCTAAATATTTATATAAATTAAATATTTAGTTCGGGAGTTAAATGTTTAGTTTGCAAATTAAATATGCAATTTGCTGATTAAATATTTAGTTTGGAAACTGAATGTTTAACTTGCTAATTAAATACTTAGTTTTTGTAAATGAAACATTTATTTTGAAAATTAAATATTTAATTCAATATTTAATTTAAAAATTAAATATTTAGTTTGGAAAGGAAATATTTAGTTTCAAAACTAAATATTTTAATTGTTAATTAAGTATTTAGTTTGGAACTGTGACATTTATAAATGTATAAATGACATGGGCACAGTATGACTGATTTTGCCCCCGATCCAATCTAAAGGAACCCCGGCTTATTGGGATCTCTCTTAAAATAATCTAACGAGAGGTTCATGATAGGTGTGGTGTGTTAAAAGTGATCCGGCGTGATGGGAAGGACATCGGAACCGTTCAGACCTGAAATTACAGCCCAGTGGCTCTACACGTCTGCATCCGACACTCTGCGTTGCCCTCGGTCCGTATGGCTTGGATGCAGCTGCTCGGTCATGGAAACCCATTCCATGAAGCTCTTTACGCATTGTTCTTGAGCCGATCTGAAGGCCGCATAGATCTTGGAGGCGTGCAGTGATTGACTCCGCGGAAAGTTGACCTCTGTGCACCACGCACCTCAGCATCCACTGTCCCCACCCCTAACGCTTTGTGGCAGAGCTGCTGTTGTTTCCAATCACTTCCACTTTGTTATAATGCCACTTACAGTTGACCTGGGAATATTTCGGAGCGAGGACATTTCACGACCGGACTTGTTGCCCAGGGCGGCATCCTATCACAGAACTACACTGGAGCCACCCAGTCTTTCACAGACGTTTGTAGAAGCAGCCTGGAGCTCTAGGTGCTTCATTTTAACCATCTGCAGCCATGGAAGTAATTGGAACACCTGATTGTCATTATTTGGCTAGGTGAGCGAATGCATCTAGCAATACATGGTATTAATATTGCAGTTATGGTTGAAATTTACTAATATAATTCCCTACCCTTTAAACAACACAAAGAAACAGCCATAGTGCCGACAACGCCTCTCTGTGTCAGTAAAACACTCCACAGTCCTGCTCTGCATCACCATCGCCTGCCTGAGCAAATACCACAGGGACAACCTTCCACACCAACGCTAACGAGATGGAAGTAAACATCAGTTGTTATGTCGGGGTGGATATATTTACGGGAAGGAAACGGATATGTTAATGCTGATTCGTTTAAAAAAATAAAACCCGACTTATTAATTGGCTTTAATAACAAAAATAAATAAAAATAAAAAGGTCTGTTGTGAGGTGGAGTACCCTGAATATGCAGCTTTAATAACAAGACTTCATTTTGGCAACAAACAGTAATTCAAGAAACACAACAAGAACCGTTTTAAAAAGGCTAAACATCAGTATTTTACAAAACAAGTATATAAAAAGTTGTGCCAGGGCAGCTTAAAGAAATACATTTTCTTAACCATATTCATCCCTAAAAAAACTTCCGGATAACAACAAAATTGACAAGGGCTCCCTTCTCGTGTGAAATTGTCTAACACTGTATGATATGTATAAGATTTTAAAAAAAGCCTCTGAATAGAGACATCCTAAAATCTTGAAGTTGCATAAAACTGCTCACACAATAAATTATGAAAATACTGTACTACAGGAAAACCTTTTCACTGTGCATAACGACAGAGGAAATCAGCTTCTTTTGGGTATTGCTTCACAGTATGTGGACATCACTGACAGTTTACGGCTGAAGCGATAAAAAAAAAAAAAAAAAAAAAACGCAGGAAAATACGGATGCATCCTTTAAAACAAGGAATAATCAGACCGGAGCCAAAGCAACATGCTAAATGAGAGACGGTGACACCTGTACCAAAAAATAATGAGTTGTTTGAGATGCGGGAAGAAAGAACAGAAACCGAAGTGTGCGACAAGAGAAGAAGAAGAAGAAAAAAAAAAAAAAAAGAGCTGGATAAAAGCTGATTTGGTTTGGTCCTGTTTGTCCAACGCCGTTATCTGAGATCTTTGGAGACTTTGAGGACTTTGTAGATGTCGTTGGAAAAGACGGTGTTGAAGTAGGGCCGCGAGTTCCTGGACAAGTGGGTGCAGAAGGGAATTTTACCGACGTTCTCCGGGTTCTCTACGTCCCAGATCTCTGGCATGCTGCAGCCGGGCCTGAAGAACAGAGACAGGAATGAGGACAGACTCCTCTCCCCACGCCTCCGCCGCCGACCACCAGAGAGGAGGGGACTGTGCAGGTGGGCCTGAGCTCACCTGGTTCGCCTGGTGCACCAGGAATCCTCCAGGATGAAGAAGTCCACGCCCAGAGTCATCAGGTTCTGTTTCACAGCTTCTCCAGACATGCGGCTGTACATGGAATAAACCAGCTTGGTTCTCTCCCTGTGAAGAACAATTGATTAAAGCAACACTCAATGTTGATACTTTTGCAGTGCCTTGCACAAGTATTCACCCTCCTTGGCTTTTTGTCTATGTTATCTGCACAAAATAGTCTAAGTTTGGGAAGTGAAATGAGTAAATATTAGTGCTGTCAGTTAAACGCGTTATTAACGGCGTTAACGCAAACCCATTTTAACGCCGACAATTTTTTTGTCGGCGTTAAGCGCCCTAATGTTTTTCCCCCCGCCGCGCTCTCCGGACTGTTTCTTTTACCCTCGGCGCTTTCCGTAGTTTCAAGAGTGCTAGAAAACTAGCAAGACAGACCCGCAGCCGGGCCTGAAGAACAAAGTTTCTTTTACCCTCGGACATATGCAACTTTGGGCTTCTTTTTTCTAAAAGCGCTTCTAAATTTCATGAGTCACGGGTTGCGTTTTTTTTTTGGGCACGTTTCTGAAAGTGAAATCGCTTATTTGGGCTCTAAAATAAGTGACGAAATAGGGATTATTATGAGACCTGCCTGCACTACATTTGAGTGTATCCAGCTGAAATCTCCCTCCGCCATAGGAGCCGACGGTAGTCAGAGCAACTCTGCTCGTATTTTCTGCAGTTTACGGTGCAATAACCGGTGATAACTGCTGAAAGTAGATTAGTTGGTGCAGAATACCATGTCTATCTTTGTTTAAGAGGCAAAAAATATATATATCGGCATGAAAACAGGTATTTATTTACACATTTGTTTACACATGGTGTAAACATCAGGGCGTCATGATTAGTCATTTAGCCATTATAGTCCAGAGTTTAACATGTGGCACCAGGATGTTTTCATTCCAATTCTGAAAAGTGCTTGAAAAATAACATAAAAATATGTTTTGTACAAGCATGTATTTTATTAGTGTCATTTATTGCAAAATTGCACATTAAAATGCCCAAACAGGCTATTACACTTTCAGAAATAAAAGGATAAAATATGCAATTAATTTGCGATTAATCTCGAGTTAACTATCGACATTATGCGATTAAAATGTTTAATCGTTTGACAGCACTAGTAAATATATAATAAGAAATTAAAGTTGACACATGTATCCACTCCCTTTTGCTATGAAGCCCATAAAAAAGTTCTGCAGCAACTACTTACCTTCAACAGTCCCATAACTGGTGAAATTAAGTCCACCTGTGTGCAGTCTAAGTGTCAAATTTCGGTATAAACACACCTCCATGTTCTGTAAATTAAAACGGTTCAAACTCTCACACTGTTCAGGTCATTTCCGTGGTGTGAGGCAACAACACAAAAAAAAAATGCCGGGAGGAGGGGAATCCTTTTGCAAGGCCCTGTGAAACTGTTGGTTTCACATCAGAAACGTGAAGATGTGTTTTGTCGGGATGGTAAAATGTTTAAGCCAGCGCAGCCAAACTGACCTGAGGCCAGCGTCTTCGTAGTGGGGGTGGTTGACGATGGGCCGCCCCGTGGAAAGCTTCACGCTGGCCATGGTGGGCATGGCTCCGGCAAACACCGAATCTACACCGAGCACACAGAGAACCGTGACAAAACTACAACTAATATCGGAACCACAGACCCATCTTAATGTGGAAGAACTCCACGTTGTACTTTCTACCGTGAAGCTTAAAAACATCTACGGAAGCCAGAGGGGGCATTTTGCCGTGACGCACCGGGACGGGTGCTTTCCTGGATCCAGTTCAGCAGCTCCTCCTGCGGCAGGTTGCTGAACTCTCCGATGATCGCCCACTGGGCCTGCAGGTTGGCCACTCCCTGGACCGCCATCATGGCCACGAGTCCAAACACCACAGCCTGGTGCCTGAACTTCTCACCAACCCAACCAAACAACTGGAGAGAGGATGAGGAGAGCGCATTTTGATGCTCAACATACAGCTGGGTTCTCAACGCCGTTAAAAAATATGAAACTCTTTCAGTGATTAAATTCCAACATTGCCGATAGTAAATTGTATAAAGACAGAAATTGTTTCTGGCTTAATAAAAAAACCTAATTTGAAAAATTAAATTCCAACCTTAGATTAGACCAGTGCAGAAATATCTGCCTGTAGAGAAGCTTGCCCATGTAATGCATGCGTACGATCACAGTATATACCTTTAACATTTGCTTCACTGTCCTTCAAGGTTGTGCTTACACTGCAAAAACTGATCTGGAAATAAGTAAAATGTTCTTAAAGTTAGTGTATTTGTCCTTGATTTGAGCAGGTAAATAAGATTATTTGCCAATGGAATGAGTATTTTGACCCCTAAAATAAGACAATTAGACATCCTGCACTTGAAATAAGATGATGGAGATGAGTTGTTTCTATTTTAAGTGCAAAAATCTTGTTCCATTGGCAAACCATCTTATTAACCTGCTCAAATCAAGGACAAATACACAAATTTTAAGAACATTTTACTTATTTTAAGTTCCGTTTTTGCAGTGTAGCGGCTTTGCTTGTAAACCTTTTCCTTTCACCTGAGTTAAAATGCTCGGCTGTAGCACTAACTAAAGAGCCAGCTGATTGAGCTTACCCTGCCGCTAGAGTGTTTCCATGGGTTTTCAAAAGCGTTAAGCCATAATTGTTAGAAATAAACACAAATAGTGAATAACTTTTTAAATGTAGTTACTCAAATTGATGTGCAAACAATTTCAGAGAATACTAAAACCAGGAAGTTTACTGAAAGCAGTAGCTCTGCGTGTCGATTCAGATATACATTTAAAAGTGAATGATAAAGCTTTGAATGTTTTAGGTGACACATGATCGCTGTACTGTTCCTGGCAGAGTTAAACATCTGGCGGAGCGGGACAGTAAAGCTGTTCTGTAGGAACTCTGGCTGGGACAACGAACACAGAGACAACAGCGTTGTTCAGGAGCCGGTTTCTGTTTTTTCTGCTTGCTGAGGCACACCTGTCGGGAGCAGAGCAGCGACGCCATGATGCACATGTGCGGCGTCAGGAAGAGCTTCAGGCGCATGATGAGGATGGCCAGGACGGTGAAGGCTACCAGCTGTAAGCTGTGGTACACCAGCTGCAGAATAGCAAATTCACACAGAGAAAGGAGTTTACGACGACATCCACAACTGTCCATGCTTTCAAAATACAGAAACTATAATATAAAAACAAAAAGCTTCCTGTTTTGGGAACTTCAGGAAAACGAGGACTTCTAGGACCTAACCAGATAATGTTATGCAGAAAAAACATTTCCTATCTGGAGCAGGATACACCCCGGGGGCTTTCCTTTAAGGTTAGCCGTCAAACACAAACCAAACATAAAAAACTCTATTAAAAATAAATAAACAACGTTATTTCTTCAGCCATTATAAATGAAAAATATATGCAGAGTTGTGCCTGCAGGCCCATTTCTGTATGCAGTGCATGCTTCTGCCTCGGGTTCAGTGCAGCTCACTGCAGAAGATCAAGAGAAGTCAGAATGTCACGACACCGTGCCTTTATAGCTTTTATATAAGAAAAACATCGGCTAAATCTCAGCAGAGCGGGAGGCTTTGATAAGCTCCAATAAAATCTATATTCTATTACAGTAAAGCATAAGAGTACCCACAATAAAACTGCTAAATGAATGTAACAGTGAATAGTGAACTAATTCAGCTTTAACCTGCGTTAATGGAGTGCTGAGCTAATTCTTCATTTCCTGCTTCATGTTCCTCAGCCAAAAAGGAGCAAAACGGGTTTCAGAACATGAAGCTTCAAGGCTACTAAAGGTTTATTAGAAAGCTTAATTTGACTGCTTTCTAATTCAAAGGCTCCAAATTCAGATTACAAAAGGGCACTCCTAAAACAACTAAACCCTGGTTGGACCCTTCAGGTCATCAAATGTGTTTAAATATTAGACAATATTGGGTTTAGGAGGCGATCACTTTTTCACACAGGGGTGGATTTAGAATAAAAACAACACATTTTGTCTTTACTTGTGTTATCCTAAGCATTTGTTTAATGACTGGAAATATTTTGTGCAAAAAAATAAAAAAGGCTAAGGGTTCCACTGCAGCAGCTGGATACTGAAATTAGCATTTTTTTAACCCAATTTATGGGTCGCTGTTCGTTCTGCACAAAAAAATAAAAAAAAGCCATTATGTGAGGAATCCGCGGTGGTGGATGAACGTCGGAACAACGTTACTGAAAATTACGCAAGTCAGCTGGGAGGAAGATGAAAAAGTGGAGGTAGAGAAGGATTTCACAGCCGAGGACAAACCGCTTTTCATTTTTGAGAAGTGACAAGAGGGATGAAAATCACTTAGGGAGACAAAACTAAGGCAGACTTCAAAGCAGAGGAGAAACCTCTTGGACCAGACTTGCAGGAAAGGAAGAATGGGATCTAAGAAATGACTCGATCTGTACACAATTAAAAAGTATAAGAGATGCAAGGCATGATATCCTTACCTCTGCATTCGCAGCTACATCAGACCTGAAACACAAAACAGACAGTAATGAGACAAAAATCACTTATAAGAGGATCAAAACTAAATCTGAATGGGATTACTCTGAATATTTTGAACGTGACAAAGAGGACAGATAAAATCAAAAGCAGAGAGGAAGAATCACCCCGCAGCTTCATCAGCATCCTCCGTCTTTGCAGACGTCTTTGCTTCTTGTGTCAGAGTCCGAAACAAATCCTGCAACGTCTGAGAAGGACAAATTAGGATTAAGAGATCTTTGATGTCATGGCTGCAGCAGTTTATAGGATATTTTCTGTAATAATAACCCTCTTTAACAGCTTTCTCGTGTACTGCCTACTCTGCCAAAATGATTTAGGTATTCTTAGCTTAGCGTGGGTAGGGCATAATGAGATTAAACTACAAGAAGCAGTCACCAAATATGTTTCCTTTTATGTTTTCCATCAAGAAAAATCTTTGTGATCCAAGAATCTGGATTAAATGTCTGTTTTCCTTTCACAGTTTGGAGAAGCGAGGGTGTAATAGTTTCAGCAGAGCGTCCAGATTCATGTCGATGTGTCAAACTGAGGCAATGCGACCTGTTTCCTGTACTCTAGCAGTTTTTTTTTCTGCTCAGAAACAGCTTCAAGGCTTAAAAAAGCGATTTCATCTTTACGCCTGACAGCGTGCAGCGTCGCACAGAACGGTACAGGGTTTCTAGTGAGACCACTTGACCGTCTTAATGTTGAATTCATGACGCCGCACACCAGGAAATTCTGAAAATTACAAACGATTGAATAAGGCTGCAGAGAAGAGCTTTAATTCCTCACTAATCTCAGTGACTTTACAGAAGAGTTTAGCTTTGCCGTCCTTCATTAGTTAGTTAATACAGATCAGATTACATACATAATCTCGCAAACACACAGGAGATCATTTAACTGCAGAAAACACGCTCAGGGTGGAGAAAGACTCAATGCAATCTGTTGGCTTATTCAGATAATCTGATGTTCTGTTTGGAACTAGAATGAAATGAACGGGATGAACTAAACCGTTTCTGATCAGATGGGAACGGAAAACCTGGTTGGTTTCATGTACAGGTACATCCAGGTAACCTGGAAGTTCATTAAAAGGTTAACTGGTTTTAGTAATTCAATACAAAAAGTGAAACTCATATATATGAGTTTCATATATATATATATATATATATATATATATATATATATATATATATATATATATATATATATATATATATATATATATATATATATATTTATTACCTGTTTTCTAACTGACCACAATCTGATGTGGTCCTCCTTTCAAAAGTACTTAAAAAAGGTAATAAAAGATGTTCAAAAATTACAAACTGTGTTTTAACGAATCTATCTTTAGTCTCTAATATTTAATTCCTAGTATCTAAGTAGGTAAGATTTTCTAACCTCAGCTAATTAAAGGTACACCACATTCTTATAATACGAGGAATAGCCTTTCCTTCAACTGTAAAACAGTATGACAGTGGTGATGATGACGATAAAAATGCTAGATACAGCCTATTTCTTTCTTTTTATGTCGGATCAAACATAAATGCCTTTTGGTATTTTTAATATAATCAAAAATAATCTTCAATATGGTAATATATTTCATATAAAACATAAGTGTTTGCATTTTATTATTATTATTTTTTTTATTATTCCTTTATTTAACCAGGAAAAGTCCCATTGAGATTAACAATCTCTTTTTCAAGGGAGTCCTGGCCAAGATAGCGGCAAAAGATTACATTACAATTTACATTACAGTTTACAATAACATCTATCTAAATTAGAATTTCATAAAACAGTTACAAACCATAGATCTCATTTCCAAACCTTTGAGCAATCGTTTAAAATGTCCAATCGGAATCAAATTCTTCAACTTCCAGTATGCATAATTTCTGCGGTAATATGCTGCTATCAGTGTCTTGTTTTAGTAATTTCTATGAACCTCCTGTAAAACTGCACCCTTTAGCTCATCCTTGTGAGTTTTATCACATGTGATTGTGAAAGTCCACTGAGACAAACAGGAAAAAGGAAAAAAGCTGTTCTTATTTTATAGAAATACTTTGTATGATAAATTTATTTTTGCGGATTTCTCGTGACAGAACTCACCCTGGCTGCAACGAGCGCCACCACCAGCAAGTTGATGGGCAGCAGCAACGTTTTGAGGTAACGTACAGGTGTCTGAGGGAGAGACATAGAATAAGGAAGTGAGAAGGGAAAGAAATATGATGGCTTTTGATCAAACTAAATCTCAATCTAAGCCTCTCTACAAGATGAAATGAATGCAAAGTTTTCATGTTTATAGGTGGATTTGGGCTTTTAATTATTTATTTGAGCCGGTGTGGAATGATTATGCAACAAACAACTTCAGTAGCTTTAAAAAGAAAAACTAGTACTGGGTCCAGATATTTTTTATTTATTTTCCAAAATGCTCCAGTAAATACAGGCATCTCTGCTGATATTTGACAGTTGCACCATAATCATTTCATTAGCAATAAACAAGCTTCTTGCATAATTCTTGCTGGATATTCGGCCAATCCTCTTGGCAGGTTCGATAGCTCATTTCCTGGCACGAACTTAGTCAGTACAGTCTAAACTTTTAATTGATTGGCAACTCCAGATGACTTATGTTGGATGCTTTATTCGTTCCAAAAAACAATTCTGCTTAGTGTTTGGGATCAATGTCCTGTTGGAAAATCCAGTTATGTCCCAAGTTTTAAGCATTTGGCAACAATTGGGCCCCATTAGAGAAATATAAAGCTCGTTAGAAACTTCAGGAAGGACAACAGGAACCATCAAAGCTGAAACCTGCTGGAACACCCGAGCTGTTGTCCCGGTGGTGGCCCACAAAGACTCGCTTACACCACATGGCCAAGATGCCTTCTGAAGAAAAGCTTCAGGATCAAGTAAGACGAAGATCAAGATGTTTAAAGAAAGATTGGAGAAATTGTGGTGAGGCTTTTAAACCCCGGCACACTGTAAAGACTGGGAAGCATGGCGGAGGGAGCATCATGATGATGGTCTGTTTCGCTGCCAGCGCATTTCACAGAGTGGGTGGCATAAGAAAGGAGGCCGGCCAAAGCTTTCTTCACCTCAAATCAACTTTAGATGGTTGGTCTAAACCAAAACAACTGCTTATTCCAACCTGATACTCCAAAGCCACAATAACTGCTATTAAAGATGGATAAAAAGGCTGAACAGCCAAGAAGACAACCAGTTTTCTGAATTATCCCAGAAGCTTATGGATGGCTACAAAAAGTGTTACTAGGGCTACATTTGGATAATTCAGTCTTCATGTTGAATTTAAATCCCACACGGATTTGGGAAAAAAAATCTACAATAAACTTATTGCAGATCCTTCAATTGTTTTTTTGTTTTGTTTTGTTTTTTATAAATCAATGTTGTGGTTTGTTGAAGAATAATTGCAGAGATCAAATAGCAAAATGGCTAAAATAAACAGGATCCTTATGCTGATGATCAGGCTAAATAAACTTCTGATGGGAATCATAACGGTCCAGTAAATAAATGTTAAATGCAAAAACAACCAGAAAAAAAGCAAAAGAGGAAAAAGGTTAAACTCTAGATATTGAAGAGGTAAGACAAAATAAATCAACACAGATTAACATTTAAAAAAACTTTTTTAAAAATGACCCATATTTAATTTCTAAGTTAACTTTTTTCACTACAAAATCAAGTGAGACATCCTGCGTCTGAAATTAAACGCCTTTTAATGACAAAAATACTTGCAAAGTAAGGAATTACAATGTACTGCAAAAGGTTTAAGAACAGCGTGTGTGGAGAGTAGCGAGCGTGCTTTCCTCCGTCTTTTGTTCACTCTTAAAACTTCAGAAAAGCGTCCATTAGTCTCTCTGTGCCGTCTACAGATCTTCTAACCAAAATCAGATAATTGTGCAGCACACAGCTCCGCTCTGAACGAGCTGTCAAGTTCTGCTGCAGGTTTTTTTTTTTTTTGTTCCCTGTCGGGACAGATGTGCTTTCATCTGAACCCTGACACAAAGCAGCGGGCGTTTCAACATTTCTGACATCTAAAAAGAAAACCGAGTGACATTTTGTAGTGAAGCCATTTACGCTGAGCTGCTTCAGATTCGCAGTTTGCCAGCGAAGACTTGAATGTTCCCCTGATCAGATTCCAGCGTTCAGCAGCAGAAACATGAACATCGGCGCTAATGAAATAAAACGGTTTGGTTCCACTTGCCTCAAACTCCATGAAGTCAAACTCGGCGGCGCAGGTGTACATCAGAGTGTGGAAGTCTTTGTAACTTGTGAATTTGGACTTGATCAGTCCACTGATGTGAGCCTGGAAAAATAACAAAGATCTGGTTCAAAACAGAACGTGCCCGTTCTACTCTAATGTAGAACCCAGCAGCTTATTTTACATTTTTAACGGGTTTCCAAATATTCTGTGATTCCTTTTTCCCACATCGAACATTACAGAGCAGCTTTTACTAGACTGCAGCTTCAATATTTTCTTAAAATGAGTGCATTTGACCTTGATGTGAGCAGGTAAATAAGATGATCTGCCAACGGAATAAGATTTGTGCACTTAAAATAGGAACATCTCATCTCCAGCATCTTATTTCAAGTGCAGGATATCTAATTACCTTATTTTAGGGGTCAAAATACTCATTCCATTGGCAGATAATATTATTTACCTGCTCAAATCTAGGACAAAAACACACATTTTAAGAACATTTTACTTATTTTTAGATCTGTTTTTGCAGTGTAACAGTAAAATCTTTTAATAGAGTCAGAATATCTCCATCAAATGCAAAAGTAGAAGCTTTTAAACATGAAAACTGTGTATCTTACATCATCAGAGGCACCGAATACAGTGGAAAGCAGAAATTTGAGCAGAACCGTGGAGCCGACCCAAGCCAGGCCCTGCATGACCTGTTGACAAAAACACACATTATCCATCATGCACTAGTAACACAAGCCTCTCTGTAATAAGGTAAGGCTAATAGAAAACATCCTCTACTATTATTACAATAATATACTAATTATTATCTGCATCATTTCACCTCCCACTCTTTTGAGTTAGGTGTTGTATCACACTGAACGTTGGCTTTAACCAACAAAACAACAGCAAAAGCTACAATTAAAACAATTAATATAAACCAGGCCTGCTAAAAAAAAAATCCACAGAAATCACAGTAAATGAAAATGCAGAGGAAAGAAAAAACAGGTCAGAATATAAAAAAGAAAAGCCTGAGCTGGACTCAGAGAAACATTTTTCTGCAACTATATTAAATTTTTAATGCCGTTTCTTTTTTCCCCAAGTCAATCCCAAAATGAAAATGTCTAACAGCCCAAGGCTTTATTATTTTTACCAACAGGTTTCACTGGATATGCTGCATGCATTAGATCAACCACTTCTGACTTGTTATTACTACTTCAGACACTTCTTGTGTTTGTCTATTTCTGAAAACTCTTGTCCTCCGGCCATTTTTACAGCCGTTTATTCTCTGCAGGGTCGTGTGAGCGGCGGGGGTTCAACTTGGGACAAGTCACAGGTCCATCCAAACATGCACACACATCTAAGGCCAGTCTGAAGAGGCCATTTAACCTAACATGCACGGCTTCCAGCTGTGGGAGGAAGGTGGAGTACCCGGCGAGAACCCTCGCTCGCACAGGGAGAACATAGAAACGCCTCACAGAAATGTCAGAATTCAAAGCCAGGAGCTTCTTGCTGCGAAGCGACAGTTTTTAACCACATTAGTTTGTTAATAGATTTGACTCGATAAGTGTGACTTCCTACATGCACTACATCACATGACGGATGGTTATGATAGCACTTTTTTAAAGTAGTTTCATTAATAATAGGCGCACTAAAACTAATGTTCAATGCAACAACTATAATGTCACATTTAGCCACATTAGGAACAACTAAATCCTCTAACAGAACGAAGCGAACATACTTTGCTGCCATAAATGTTTTGTAAAGATGTGTGAAAATCTTAAATTTCATCTTACTGCCTTTTTATTAAAAACAATTATTTTTTTTTTAAATTTAACCTTTATTTATACAGGTTGTCTCATTAAGATGAGTGATCTCATTTACAAGAAACTCATTTTGATGAAACACAAAAATATCAAAAAAGTTACAAAGACAGTAACGATACAAATGATTAAAACTTTCAACTCAAATTAAATAAGCTAACAACCTACAAAATTCATGAGTTTATGGATTGTTACCAGTTGGTTCAAGAATATAAAGTAAGGGGAGATTTATATTGCGCTGTGAGACAGCGCTGAGGGAATAGGGAGACTCGCACAGCTCTAGCAGCTGTCCTGAGACGCTATGCTTTCACATGAAGCTGCCAAAAACACAGAGAAAAGTCACTAGTTTTGTTTCTAATCGCTTTTTTTTTTACATAAAAGTTGCTATACAGGTGAGAAAAGTCTCCAGATGAAGCGACAGTCGCTAAGTTGGTACCACTGGACTGTCGTCTCCAGTTTTCCTTCACTACCGAGAGCAGCACTTCTTTTGGTGTGGCGCCTCCACAATCAAATACATGTAGCTGAAGGATTTAATCAAAATTCCCTTTAAATCCCTTGCATTTCGACCTCCGTAACAAGTTTACCAGCTGCCTGTATTTATATCATTTTGATGGTAAAACAGATAGGTGTTGTGTTTTTTTTTCACCTGACACCTGTTCCAAACAACTAGCTGGCATGCAGACAGCTGTTATGGCCTCTCACATTGGAGGCAGTGGTGAATGTGGCAGCACATCCCTAGGACTGGCTGTTTGACTGTTTGACCCACCTCCCTGCTGAGGAGCATCCATTGGACCAGCTTTGGAACACCTGGACCAAACACATCTGCTGAGCCAACACCCGATCCTTCAGCTTGCCCCCATGTGCTTCCTAAGACATTGTGGTGGTGGTCAGTGGGTCCGATGGCGCCGACGTACGACAGCCTCACCTCTGTCAGTCTGCCCCAGGGCAGCTGTGGCTACTAGCATAGCTCACCACCGTCAGGGTGTGAATGGGTGAATTACTGACTGAAGTGTAAAGTGCTTTGGGGTCATTGGACTGGTTCAAGGGTCTGCAACCTTTACAGTCCAAAGAACCATTTTGCCCACTTGAATTAAACTCGCTCAGAGCCGCAAATGTTGCCTGGCCTTTTGAAAAAAGACAAGTTCTAATTTTTCGATAAAGATCTACTGTAGGAAATATGTTTTCATCTTTACAGAAACACCCTTTTATGTCTATTTTGAGTCTATTTCGAAGATGGACGGGATGTTAATATTTGTGGATAATGATGTAAAAAAAAATCATAGTTTCCAACATAATGAAAAGATATTGATTTAAAATTAAATATTACTGGCACTTTTAGCATCATTCTGTTGTAAAAAATTAAAAGCAATCATTCTAAGAAAAAACTGCTAAAACCTGCATTTATTATCATTATTACATTTAAACACCATAAAAAAAATATAATTTGTAGCCATTAAGAGCCACTGTGGAAGGTCCAAAGAGCCACTTGTGGCTCCAGAGCCACAGGCTGCAGACCCCTGGACGAGTTAAAGCGCTGAACAAATCAAGCCATTTACCATTGTGTGCTTTACTAATCTTCTCTTTCAGTAATCTTGTTTTGTGGTTTTTCGCCAATAGTTAAATTCTTATACGCTCTGTGAGGCCAAGAGAGACATTGTCTGTCTGAACCTTGTACCCTAACCCTGCACCTACCCCAACATTTAGTAAGAATGTAGAAAAAAAAAACAGTATTAAGTTATTTCCTCTCACCCAGATGACAACGCCAGGTTTGAAGACCTGAATGAACCGGTCCCTTAAAGCAATGATGACCTAAAAGAAAAACAAACCAACAAAAAAAACACCAGTTTTTAGTCTGTTTCTGTATAAAATACATTTATTCTCACAAACACAGCTCCGGTTAATTATATGCGTGCACAAAGGACTCGGAGAACTCACCCAGATGGAAATGAGCGAGGAGGCGTAAAAAGACGTGAGGAGCATGGAGTTCCCAAACATGAGGATGAAGCAGACCCCGAGTGTGATCTGAGGAAAACACAGAGAAAGAAGTGTTGATTATTGAAGCCCTGATATTCCCTCAGAGTGAAATCTGTAGCTTTGTGTTCGCGAACGGTCCGTGTAGTCCCAAATAACACTTTAAGGCTGACAGCAATACCACACAGTATCACTGTATTATTGACCCTGTAGGGAAATTAGCCTTGCAGCGATGTGAAAAGCTGACACACTCTCTCAACAGGAAAACAGAAAAGGAAACGCAAGGAAAAACATTGGCACAAATATCAATTAACATGACTAAAACGACAACGCAAATACAGCTCATCCAGTTTTAAATTTATCTGAATAACTTGTCTGAGTAATAACGATTTTTTCCCCCCCCTTCCCATCTGTTGGTCCTTGCTTCAGGCTGTCTGGATCTATAACCAGATTGCAGGAGCTTAAATTCTCCATGAAGTGGGTGATTAGGGGACTTGAGAATGGCTCCCTCCTTTTGTGTGGCTCTCTCTAAAAAAACATTTGTTATATCAGGTAATATAGTACCAACAATTTTCTCTTCACTATACACACTTCTCGTTTCAGCGGTTTCCTGTAGACCCAGAGAAACACAAACAGCAGTCTGCAAAAATACTCTCAGTGCCTCGGCACAGCAGCAGGGTGCTCACGGATCTCCCTGTGGAGTGATAATAATGCATCTAACCAATGCATTAAACTGTGAATTCAGGGCCAGCAGCAAAAAGTAATCCCATTCAACAAAGTCTTAAAACTTAATCCCAGTTAAGTGCAGAAAACCGAACCACCCTCCATTATGCAGACGCCGATTACCAACGGGGGTTGCTTAGAACTGAGGGGCTTTTTAGCGGCTGCCGGTGGGTATTTGATAAAGCGGCATTAAGATTACTGTAGCAGGTTATGAAAAGGGAAAAGCCGCTTCCATACTGAGACGGCTGCTCTGCAATTGAAGGTACAAGACTGTAATCGTCAACTGTAGTCGGAGAGAAAATAATACTAACCTAAACCAGTTTGGATGCGTTACAAAGGCGCTAATAGCAATCTATGCTCTCACAGGTGGCCAATCACAGCCCGACTGCCCTGGCTTCTTTAGTCTCTAGAGAAACTGTTTGTACCCTGGTCCGCCTGGGCTTTAAGGGGAGAGACCACTCCAGAACTAAAACCTACAACAAAACTGAGCTTTTATTTGGAGGTTGTGTTGACAAAAACACCTTGTTGCGTCAGAGGAGAATGGACAGACTGGTTTGGGTTGGTAGAAAGCAAAAAGCAGCTCAAACAGTAACAGATTGAGTGAAGATGTCCAACGAGTCTTAATTGCAGCTACGACTTTAAAGGCATACTGTGCAACATTTTTCAGTTAATTAATGTGTTCCATACAGTTTTGGATGATTAAATGAGTCATTTCAGGTCGGACAAAGGTTTTCTCGGCCGCCCTGGTGATCTGTGGGGGAAATACCGTACTTGCAATTGCAGGAGCCCTCGGCCCGCACACACAGAAGTCTCAAGCAAGACCGCGAGAGTCGGTCTTGCTTTACGGCGAGAACTCCATGTGTTTTTGCCCTGCCATTCACTATATGCACGCGCAAAAGCAACAACAAAGAACCACGTGTTAACGTAGAATAAACATGTAAGCATATCGATTTCTTTTTTTATTATTATTACTATTATTATTATTTTATTTTTTTTATTTATTTTTTTTTATGTTGGCGAGGTGTAGCGTGAGTTTGGTGAAGCGGCCGCCTCGCCAAGATAGCGCTGCGGGAAACCCTGATGTTGGGTAAAAAAAAACAAAAACCCTGATGTTCATACTTTCACTGTGTTAGTCATTGTTTGTACTGCCGTTTTTTCCACTTTTCGTTGCGTTCGCCTGTCTGCTAAGCTCAAAACAACCGCGCCTGGCTTGACGGAGAACCAGAACAGCTGAGCATCTTTATGACAGTGCACTTTTACTTTCGCCCTCTGGGGGGAGCCTCGCTGGAAAATCAACCCCGGTTGCATAGTATACCTTTAAGACCCACAGTCAGAATTTGGAGTAAACATAAACATAGATCCATGCACCCTGTGTAGTGTTGGTGGGTCAGGCTGGTGGTGTGATGGTTTGAGCACCTTCATTAAAAGGCCACAACATGGTGAGTGTTGTTGCAGACCATGTCCACCCATTTATGACCCCAGTGCACCAATCTTCTCATGGTGCAACGCGTCACAAAGCTCACATGATCTTAATCTGGTTTCTTGGACATGGCAACAGGTTTGCTCTACTGAAATCGTCGGGAGGCGGTGGAATGGGAGATTCTCATCAGGGTTCAGCAGCCGACAAATCCGCAGCAACTGTGTGATGCTACCACGTCAATATGGACCAAAATATTGGAGATATTTCTCCCAACACTTTGTTGAATCTATGCCATGAAGAATCAAAGCAGTTCTGCAAGAAAGCGGCGTTGCCAGTCCCTATTAAGAAGGTGTACTTTCTAAAGTGGCTGGTGTGTTTGTATGGAACCTTCTCCTGGGTGGGGTTCTGATTTTGTGCCCGTTTAAAGACATATTCAATGGTTAGAGTCTCAAATGTTTGGTAATGTTGATTATTCTAAGGAAAATCTGACTTCACAGACTATAAAGCATGTCAAACAATTTCTACCGGGCTCTTTTAATACGCCTCCATAAGTAAACAATGTTGCAGCTATTGTCTGATTTATTATCATAAAAAGCTGAGGATGTACATGAATTTATCACTTTTGCTTTTGAGCATTCAGAAACCGTATTTATTCTGACAACTCGAGGGCTTTTTAATTATTCAAACAAACACCTGAGAGGCTAAGCGCTAATCATATTATCTGCTACACGCAGCGGAGCATGCGGTAGAGGACGCACACATCAAACTGTGTCACTTCTATTTAAGCAGACAAAACCAAAGTCATTGCCAAGCTCTCTAAATTATGCACAGCCATATGCCTTCCTGTCCCAATCTTACCGCAAAGGAGCTTCTCCTTATCTGTAGCGGCCACAGACAGCAGCTGAGAGCCAGGCAAGGCTGAGGATTAGGACGACAGGAATGTGGACCAGAGGCACAAACGGTTGCATACCCATATTTTCTCCGTTTATTGAAGTAAAAATGGAACAGTGTGCAGTGATACTGTTAATGTCCAAGGAACTCATCCCTGTGTCTGCCGGTTCTGTCCTCTTGTCTTGTGGGATACTCTTTCAGCCGAGAGAGCCGAGTGGGAAAGCAAGAACTGAGCCGGAACAGGTGACACCAGCCGAGAAAAAGCTTGGTTTTATACAAATACTTTCCTTCACTTCAAAAAAAAATAAAAAATCGACAAATCAAAGCTGATTAGCTGCAGAAATTAGTAAAAAAAAAAATGAAGCAGCAAAAACATAGAGAACAGATTCACTGACTAACGCAGGAAGAGCTTTGGATCTACCGTACCATGTGAGTGACAAGGATAGACTGCATCTTCGCTGCAACAAGGTAGCCCAGGATGTAGGAGGCAAACAGGGAGGCCACCTAGAACACAAACAGGGCAGAAACCTTAGAGAGGGAGACCCACAGCAGCTCAGACAATAACATTAGCTCCAATGTAAAGGGACAAACCCCCACGGCTGGTGCAGCACCCGTCATGTCACATTTTGGCCCAAAGTGAATTACTGTACTTAAATGTTGACGTTTTCTACTATTTTTACAGTGAAATTATTCCACTGCAATAAAGATAAATATCTTTTAAGGCGTTTTACACATATTCACCAGGGGTGCCTCAGTCATAGGACCCAGCTCTCAAAGACGCCTGGATAGAAAAACACACATTTTTCTGAGAGACAGGGTGTGGGGGGGGGGGGGGGGGGGGGTTACGACACTGTCAAGGACATGTTGCCAAGGATGCTTTGCAAAGGGTGAAAATTGGTTTAAGCTCTGGCTGCGGGGAGCCGAGAGAAAAGAAGATGTAGTGAGACAAGGTTTGGCTACTTTGCTTCTTTTTCATTCTAATTTCCACACGTCGGACAATGAATTAGACGCAGTTGGGCTGAAGATAAGTTAGTGGGGATCAGTTTGGTGGAAACATACCACACATACCAGCAGCCTTTTGAGTTTTAAAGATACTGACTCTGGTACTCTGATCACCAGGCTGCTTCTGTCTGGTCAGAATTTACTGGAGTCCCAAGTGTTCGGCTCGCGCTGCGTCTCTCGCTGCGTTCGTCTCACCATACACGCCCAGACACGCACAACATTCCAGAGGAAGAGCCTCAATCGTGCAGTGCATAGGTTTTATACAATAGATGACGTGACAAAATGACAGTGATTGGTCATGAAAGGGTGGGAGGTGGGGGATCCCTCAGGGAGATTTTGTCGGCTTGACCTTGATCCCAGCAGGTCCGACCGTCCATTATTTCAGCTAGTTAGTTGATGTTAGGGCCGGGAAATAATTCACTAAAAATATGTAGCCATTGTCTAGAGCCAGAAAAGGGTAGAGTGCCTTCTTCGGGTTGGGGAGGATGTGCTGGGGAAGATGGAGCGGGAGATTGACAGGCGGATTGGTGCGGCGTCTGCTGTGAAGCGGGCGCTGTACCGGTCTGTCCAGAGAGCTGAGCCAAAAGGCGAAGCTCTCGATTTACCGGTCGATCTACGTTCCTACCCTCATCTGTGGTCACGAGCTTTGGGTCACTGAAAGAACGAGATCCCGGATACAAGCGATCGAAATGAGTTTTCTCCATAGTGTGTCTGGGCTCTCCCTTAGAGATAGGGTGAGGAGCTCAGTCATCCGGGGAGGACTCAGAGTAGAGCCGCTGCTCCTCCACGTCGAGAGGAGCCAGTTGAGGTGGCTCGGGCATCTGGTCAGGATGCCTCCTGGACGCCTCCCTGGTGAGGTGTTCTAGGCACGTCCCACCGGGAGGAGGCCCAGGGGAAGACCCAGGACACGCTGGAGGGACTATGTCTCCTGGCTGGCCTTGGAACGCCTTGGGATTCCTCCTGAGGAGCTGGCCCAAGTGGCCGGGGAGAGGGACGTCTGGGCCTCCCTACTGAAGCTGCTACCCCCGCGACCCGACCCCGGATAAGGGGAAGACGATGGATGGATCGGCAGACAGAAAAAAAGAAGGGTCAATAAGAAGTTCAATAGAAGAAGAGTTTCCTGTCCTTTTCCATTCTAGCCTATCATGTAGGTTTATACTACAGTCATTACATCCTCCCAACCAATCACAAACGCAGACCCAGGAACGCTCCGTCATCAAGCTCCGCCCCCTTCAAAGAGTTCAGAGATCACGCGTTCTTTTGTCTTTTTAAAAAAAACTTACAGTTTTGGTAAAAAGTTGGTTGAATAAAGGGTGGAGTTTGAATTCAGTGTTTGTGTGTTCTGTATCTAAAAATAGGTTGCTAAGCAACGGCATAAAATGGCCAGGGCTGTACTTAAAATATATGTTTGGAACTTTTTGATAATTATCAAAATGATTTCTATTTTATCAATATGCTTTTTTTCTATATTGTCCAGCCCTAGCTGAGGTCAAAAAATGACATTTAATCATTATGAGATCATTTGGTAACATTTAGGACTCAGAGCCTGTGTCATAGTGGGCAGTAATCAGCTTCCCTCACACACACTTGAGTTTTGGTCTCTGAACGAGCATTCACCTCACTGCAGGTATTTAACCCCCATCACACAACCATTTTCCAACTTTAAAAACGTCAACTTCAGACTTTTTCCAGCACCAGATCACATCCTGAGCTGTTTCTGCCTCTAGGCTCTAACACACTAAGGCGGACGTGAGTCTGTGGACAGGTACGTGCAGAGCTCAGTTTTTACCAGCCTGTACGCGGCGTCACACCATTAACTGCTCGGCGGGCAGAAATCTTAACCTTGAACTGTTTTTTCTATGTAGCACAGAGCTGATACACTGAGCTGCTCCAAGGCGGTCACACCTGCGGCGTCACAGCCCCTCTGTGCCACACGGACGTCTGCGCGGTGGGTGGAATTTGTCACAAGCGATGTAGCCAACAGGTGCGCTCACCTATGACGGCTAAAACGTTCGCGGAGAGTCCGCACTGCTCACAGTCTGCACCCAGTACGCCCAGGTGTGCCGGAGCCTTTAATGGTTCTCCTAAAAGTCGTCGCTGATCTACTTTCAGCTCAGAGTCACCTGCGTTCGCATGCAGGTAAACTCACACTCAGAGTCGTGACATATTTTTACCTGCTTTGGTTTTGCAAACGTTCAGGAGCACTGGGTCTGTTTGTGTGAATAGACTCAGGGAAAGGTTGCTTGTATCTGTCTTTGGTCTCTTCCAGGCTAATTCAAACACCATTTTCCTTACCTTTAACAATTTGCCATGCTTGTCCTGGGTGTTATTTGCTGGTGAAACAGTGGTAGGAGGCAGTGAATCTCCGATGTTCAGACTGTGTGCAGCACTTAAATGTTTCCCTGTCCTTACCTGCTCCCCCTCCTATCTTCTTGCTTCGTTTCTCTCATGCTCAGTGACAGCCCTTGTCATCAGTGTCCTTGCCAGAGTGTGATATTTGTTCCCAGCCCGTATTTTCTTCCTAATCTACCAGCCCTGCACACATGCTCTCTAAACGCGCTCTCTGTTTACCTGAGTGAGCAGCACAAACTGGGCGAACTGCCACGGCAGCATGAAGCACAAGGTGGAGATGCCCAGAGCCACCAAGGCGGTCCTGCTTGGGTTTCGTGTGCTGCGGGAGAAGAGACACAGAGGAGGTAAAGACGTTCTTCAGAGCTGGGAATCCATTTGGCTAAAGGGCGATAAGCAAAGCTGCATTAAGACGCCTGAGAAAACAGACACATTCAAAGGGTACAGGGAGAAAAACCCACAATGCCTCATTATGCATGATGTCGCTCAGACACATGGCACAGAGACCGTTTCACGTTTGCCACAAAGCTGGCGTAAAACGGCTTGCTAACAGGTCTCACCCAGAACAAAGTGTTATTCACAAGGTGACACGACATGACAGGATGACGTTCCGCTGTGGTAAGTGCTGTAGCTCCTCTGAGAGCTCCTTCCTACTGTCGTTTAGCTGATAACCAGAGCAGAACCTCGTTTCTTCGAAGCGCAAAAGACATTATATAGTTATAGGCTACCGAGACAAATTACACAAGGGCTTTTGTTCGAGCACACGCTGACGGCTTAATTAGAAACATCTCAGTATTACTGAAATACCCTGGGGCAGAGTACACTTGTTTCAAGGTTTTATGAAATGATAATCTGGTCTTTGTCAGGTTGTTAATATTTACGTATAACCTCAAGTTTATGAATCCACACCACAGATCTCACACTGTCATTAAATATTAAACATACAGAAAGCCAGAATGAAAGAAAACCGTGGGTAAAAAATTGGATCCTAGGAACCGACAGCTTGGAGGAGCCCCGGTGGCAGCGATGACTTCATCCTTCTCTCACATTGCGTTGACCCAACTCTTCATCAAAACGTTGCTTCAGTTCAAGGAGCTTTTCAAACATTTGTTTCTGCACAGCTTTCTTAAGGCCTTACTATGGCTGGGTGATAAATCGATTTAACTGATTCATTTGAATTTACAATTTATTAAGATTTAATTGTTGGAAAATCTGGATTTTATTTTGCCAATGCACTCATTGGACTTCCATGAAGAGAACAGCATGCAATGCTGAATATTTGTTTGGGTAAATATACTGTCAAAATAATGTAAAGAGTAAACTTTTTTTTATCATAAGACGAGGCACTTTTATTTATTAATTAAGTTTTTGAAAGTTACTTTGTAATTAAGTGACACAAGTGATGTGAAGCAAACATTGTTATATTTTTACTAATTACAATGGTTCTGGATTTGCTGCTGGGTTTGGGACGTGTTTGTTCTACGTGTTTGTTCCAAGTTTGAGCCGGGTTTCAGCCTTCAGACAGACGTTCTCACATATGACTCTAGAGCAGGGGTTTTAAAATTCATTGAACGTGAGCCTCCCCTTGGAATAGGTAAAGATAACCAAGTCCCCCAAACACAAACCTACCCCACACAGATCCCTACAGTAAATGCATCCTTCTTTTGTGTTCCTGGGCTATCAGTGCTTCAAAAACAACTGATAGCCCAACACATGTTTTTTTCTTATTCTATTTGTTTTAACAAACTACATTCAGAAAAAAGGCCTGTTAATAAAATATCCATCCAAATATTTCCATCTTAGAGGCTACTTTTACTGAAACGTCACAAACAGAGGGCCTACTTTTAAAATTTAACTGTCTTTGGAGCAAATTCATAAACGATTGTTTTCAACAGCAGACAGACTGAACTAAACAGACGCCAATGTCAAACTGAACTCACGTCAACAGGAGACGTCAACTAAAATAATAATAAAAAAAGATAACCTGAATTTAACAGACGTCAACATATTCCATATACCGATTTACTTTTTAGGCTAATTGTACACAACTTAAACCTGTTGCTATTTTAACAACCATGTTCTCAAGCATTCTCAATGCGAACAATGAGGATGCGCCTTTGACGCGCAAAGCTGTTCGATTTGGGGTTGTACAGAAGAAAGAAACAGTCGTCCTGCACTTGTAGCCTTGACCAGTATTTGTTTTTGATCAGGGTGAGAGCGGAAAACCCCACATTCACACAGGTAGGTGGAGGTGAAGAGGATCAGGACTCTCATGGCTCTGGCAGAAACATGTGGAAACCCGCTCTGATGACCGATTTCACAGAGTTGAGTCTTATATTTCTTAGCTCCTCCTCTGCGACTCTTTGGTGCCCCCCATGGGGAACCGCGCCTCACCTATTGAAAACCTCTGCTCTAGAGGACTCGGGTAAAAATATGGAGGACCTTAGAGACAACTCAATGACTACAAGGTGTAGCTTTTAATCCAAGATCTGGTCTGGTTTACATGCAAAGTCTATGGTGGACGTGCATCTAGGAGCTTCGAGAGGTCAGAATACGGCGTGATTTCAAGCGTCTGAGCGCCAAAGCAGCCGATGCTGAAATGTGCATTTACCGTAAGATGTAGGTGAGAAGCAGCATCTGCAGGACTAAAAATGGGTACGCAAAGCTCTCCCTCAGAGGTGGAGTCCACATCACACGAGTGCTCTGTTTTCATACAGAAAAAAAAACTATTTAGAGTAAACGGAAGCAAAACACAGTTTATAAAATGAATCATTCAGCATCTAATTAAAGAACAAACAAACAAACTGGCAGACAGGCAGTGTTCATGTACAGCTCTGAACTAAATTTAACCATCACACATCATGCATGCAAAAAGGAAACTGCAGCTAGGCTGAAGGTCCATCTCTGATTTTCAAACTACTTTTTCACCCTAAAACCTAAACATTTCCCAAATTTTCAAAAGATTTGCAGTCTGATCAGGGCGTTTTTCCTGATACGGTTCGTAAGGACAAGGAACTCACTTCACCGTGATTGAAGAAGAAACACAACGTGGTGACGATTCCTCCCAGTCGGCTCCCACTGGTTAGAAAAAGACAGAAAAAATAAATAAAAAAACATAAGAGAGCAGAAGAATGAGGGGATAAGATGTTGTTTAAAATCCAAAAAATAAAAACGAATGACTGACACATTCTTGGCATAAAAAAAGCTTTTTTCTCTGACGCTCCAGGGCAGAGAGCAGGGGGGGGGGGGGGCCTTACCTGAGGTAGGCGCCATAAATAAAGAACAGGCTCATCATTGCACCGTTCAGCAGGAAGACGCAGGCTACATAGAAATATGCCGGGTCGCCCAGTCCTGATGTGCAGCAGACACAGAAAACAAATCAAAGTTTTTAGTCACTTGATTGATTTGCAGTGAAATTATTGTGGTTTACACTGAGGAAAAAAATACTTTAAAGCTCAACTGATGACATTTTGAGTTCAGTAAGATCAGGAGCGCTTTGGGTTGGTGAAGTTCGGTGTCACTCAAATGGCTCATGAAAAAGGCAACATATCTGCAGAGCGCCGCTTTTCCAATGACGACACGCGTAACTCTGATTCATTGCTACAGATGATAAGGTTAAGATTTTAATTTCAGCTGTCGGGGCACTTTGTGTACTCGAGAGGCTGAAAACACAGATCATTATTATCCAATTTTTTGATATATGTCATTCAAATGCTTGATTATATATTTAGCAAATTTAGTATTGCAGTTTTTTGATCCCTCAGTAAAAATAACCTTGAGCTCTTAAACGATGGTGCTTTGGAAGAGTATTTATACTTCTGGAACAAATTTTGTTAAATTACATCAACAACCTTTGGTGTGTTTTGTTAGGGATATAAGTGACAGACCAAAGCAAAGTTGTTACAAGATCGCAAAGTTAAAAAAAAGGCAAACATGTGGACTAAAGTTAATACTAAAACTAAACTATTTGGCCTGAATACCAAATGCAAAATGTGGAAAAAAACACATTTGTTTGATACATGTGTGATAAACCAGGGGGAGCATCTAAAACATTCAGAAGAGGAGCTGTGCACCTGTGCACTGCAAAAACTGATCTAAATATAAGTAAAATGTTCTTAAAGTTAGTGTATTTATCCGTGATTTGAGCAGGTAAATAAGATTATCTGTCAATGGAATGAGTATTTTGACCCCTAAAATAAGATAATTAGACATACTGCACTTGAAATAAGATGATGGAGATGAATTTTTCCAACTTTATGTGCAAAAATCTTATTCCATTAGCTAATCATCTTATTCACCTGCTCAAATCAAGGAAAAATACACTAACTTTAGGAACATTTTACTTATTTTTAGATCTGTTTTTGCAGGGTAGTTTACACCTAAATATAGATTTATGTCACAATGGCTTAACTAAAGGCCAGACCTAAATGTCTAAAGAGACAGAAAGACTTGAAAGTTGGTGTTTACAGATGTTGTGAGATCCAATCTGACTGATTTTGCGCTAACTCGCAAAGAATTTTCCATTTAGAGAATCACAAAGCTGGTAGAGATGGAGGGCTGCAGATTTACAGCACGCTCTTTACTTGTAAAGAAATTAAAAACCATGCAACAGCAGAGTAACACAATGTTAACTACCGTTTACACACAACAGACTACCATCACCAGGATAAACACGCAGCATTTGACTCATTTCAGGAGAATAAAAACGAGCACCTTTAAAAAACAACAACATTTGCAGCAGAGTAAGGCAGAAAACGGTGCACAGCATTAAGGGTGTAATGACTAACGGGTTCTTTGTGCGTTGCCATGATCCTTTAACGCCCTTCTGTGGCTGTGAATCACAGAACCAGCAGCTGCTGCTCTATATATGGAACCGGTACGCTGTTCTCTGACGTGTTGCTCAAGATTCACAAAAACATGGAAACGCATTTTGACAGGTTTTGTCGGAAATGGGGGGGAGGAGAGGGGGGGGTAGCTGTGTAAACACTGTGAAAGCAGACTGTTTATAACGGCCCGGCTGCTTCCACTAATGAAACAGAAGCAGAACAGATACCGCAGCTATTAAATGGAGAGATGCTACAAACAGCTTTTACTCAGGAAATCATTTCAATGAATTGTGAAGCTTGTCTTCATCTTTTGTTTGTTGCCTATTTTTTTTTTTTAAAAAAAGGAGCACTAAAGAGGAGAGCGCTGCTTTGCATTTGTTATGATTAGCTTATTTTTTTTCTCAGCCATTTTTATCCACATCACAGCAAGAAAAAAGGTCCTCGTCATAATCCCCGGACAGCTCTCATCTTTAAAGGCTTGGATGGACTCCCTTATTAATTTCCTTTAGCAATTCTTTAAACAAAAACTTCATTATATCCTGACCGATGGGTCAATTTAAAATCAAAACAAAATTAATTTTCATTCTTCAGCTTCTCCTCAATCTTGGAAGAAATTGAGGAGACAAGCTCAGGAGGAACCATCTACACGTCGTACCGATACCTGAAAATAGACCCAGACATCGAGCTCCTTGGAGATGCTCTCCAGGGCGTTCCTGGGACAGATGGGATGCAAGTTCCCTCTGGTACATTCAGAGACTGCCTTAAGATCTCCTTTTAGTGAGATCTAGTTTGATTATAATGCATCCTGATCAAATACCCAGAACTACATCAGCCAATCTAGGTAAACTGGAGGAGCATCAGCGGCACACCTAGTCCTCCTCAACCCAATGGAGGGTTTTTATACCAGTATTGTCCTGAGGGCCATGGTCTCCAGTCTCACTTCACAGACTCGCCGCTGGTTAAGGGGTCAGACTAACAATGATACAGGAGTCTAGATGGCAAGAACCAACCTGGCACAGATTAGGAAGACAATGGCCAGTTCTCCAACCCAGACCTTTTAGGAGGTTCTGTAGGGAGCTCTTGGTGGCTCAACCTGAGTAACAGGAGGAGCCCCATCCAAACGGGCCTGGATGTTCCTCTATCTGTGGCGAGGAACATTAACATCAGTTGTTAAGGGCCACGGCGCACTGATCCCTGATGTCCGATTCTGGTTCCGGGTAGAGCTGAACGATTTTGGAAAATAATCTAATTGCGATTTTTTTTCTTAATATTGCGATTTTTTTCCCCAGTTTAATTTATCATGTCTTTTTAAACATATACAAACAACAAATCATTTTGTTTCCTCGCTGTGCAGATTAGTTGCTAAAAGACCCGCAGCATCTAAACTCAGAGCAGAAATGATTGCGTTCTGCCTACAATATATTTCAACCAAAATTGCAATTTTGACTTTTCTCTGCGTTAACCACAAGCAACAAAAATGGCGTCTAAATAAAGACGTTTGTAAACAAGGACTATTTAAAACAAGAATTTTTAATGTTTCTATTAATCAGAATATTATTCAAGAGAACAGCTTATAGTTGATTTGGACATCAATTCTTGTTGAACATAAAGTGCAACCAACAAGCAAGTCTATGTATTAAACTGATTGACCTGTACTTAATGCTTTGTATGATTATATAAACTCTAAAACAAGTAATACAATTAGATTATCTCACTGCTGCAACTGTCTTCCCTTCCATGTGGAGGCAAACCCACTTTAAACATTTTACCAACACCTAATGGACGCGTCTGATTCCCTAATTGTTACATAGCCAAAAATTGCAGAATCTGCGATTTGGAAATTGCGTTTTTTTTTAAATCGCGATTATATTGAAAATGCGATTAATTGTTCAGCCCTAGTTCCGGGGACACAGGACTTTTTATTTCTCTTAACACTTGTGCCAAACTGTGTTTCGGTGAAGGCCTTTGATGGTTAAGACCGTTTACCCTTGCACCAAAACCAACTACTGCAATGCAGCAGATCTGCTCTGTGTGTGTTTGACTGTGAGGAAAGCGACGGCAGTTCAGGACGGGTGGATACCTTCACAGCTATCCACTGGAGTGAGGCCCTCTCCTCTGTTGATGGACCAGCACATCTTTGTGGGAATCCCAAAGTAGCCCATAACACCCGTGTACAGGCGGTACCAGCTGGCCAAGACCACCTGGGGAGAGGAGACAGGCGGTGAAAAGCCTGTTCAAACATCACGTTTCAAAAGGGTTGTCTCTCTTATCTTGGAGGAATAAACAACACAGGATCCTCTTGAATGGCTTCTGGGTTTCTGATTCTGACCATAAAGGTAATCCTAGTGTCTGGGAACTTTTCATTAGTATCCTGATACGAGGCTGGGATTAAGCTATTCGACATCCCATAAAACTATATAAACAGAACCGCTTGGCCGCTGTTAAACAAGATGGAGGATCAGTGATGGTGTGGGCCTGTTCTCTAGTGAAGGGCTTGGTGACCAAGTTAGAGTGCATGGCATCATTTTGAACCAGAACATTTTGGGCAAAAACTCCGATGAGATCAGCGAGAAAACTGAAAATGGGTCGGAGAATGGTCCAAAACACATGGTCACATCAAGGCAGTAATGGTTCACGAGAAACAAAACAAATCAATCATCTTCTAAATGGATCTAATGATATGAAAATTCAGGCCGATGCTGATATCTATATTGCAGATAAGGCTGATCACTGATATATATTTCCATGCCTTGTCTGCTAGAGAACTGTACAATACACAGGAGTAAATTAAGAAATATACTTTTTTTCATCGACTAACAGCTGATACCGATGTATTGCGCCTCCTTGGTCTTTTAGAGCCTTTCTTTCTGCAGACCTAAGTCCTATAGAGAACCAGTGGGTTCTGCTGAGGAGAAGGGGGCATAATAGAGGAATGGAGGACCCAGAACTCCTGAAGGTTTGTACAAAAGGAAATCATTGATCCTTCTGTTTATTTGTGCAAACATCTTGAAATGTTTAGACGCCTAAGAGCTGTTGGATGGAAAAAAGAGGATAACATTTCTTTCCACTGTCGCTTCATGCATGCTCAGTATGAGGGATTGCTGCAAAGCCATCAACAATGCAGACGACTGTCCCTGTGGCTTCAGGAGTGAATGCTGCTTGTCAAGAAACCAACGGGTTCCCTTATATAGGAAATTTTTGACAAATCTGTATAATCTGATTGAATTTGACTTTGAAAAGTGCCTTGAGATGACATGTTTCATGAATTGGTGCTATATACATAACATTGTATTGAATTCAACATAAAGTATTTCAGGGAGGGTGCTAACAAGTGTGGATTAGGTCATTGTTTTTTATACCAATTAGGGCTGGACGATATATAAAAAAAAGGCTATCAATAAAATATGAATCACATTGATCGATATCGATAATTATCAACAAATTCAAAATTCAAAACATATTTTGAGCGCAGCCCTAGTCATTTTATGCTGTTGCTTAGCAACCTATTTTCATATACAATACACACAAACACTGAATTCAAACTCAACCGTTTATTTAACCAACTTTTTACCAAAACTGCAACTTTTTAAAAAAAGAAACAAATAACACGTGCTCTCTGAACTCTTTGAAGGGGGCGGAGCCTGGTTCCAGAGTCTGCGTTTGTGATTGGTTTGGAGGATGTAATGACTGTAATATTAACCTATATGGCTAAAATACAAAAAGAAGGAAAACTGTTATTCTGTTGATCTTTTTATTGACCCTTTTTTTCTATCATTGATATATATTGTTATTAAATTATCATCCAGCCCTAATACCAATTATTTCTTCTCACTGAATACCCCAAACCCCACATTGTGAATGAAATAGTTAGGCGACTATGGCTCAGCAGGTTGAATAGTTGTTTACCAATAAGAAGGCTGAGGGATCAATTCCATTTTCTCCCCGGTTAAGCCGGGCGTACACTGTACGTGTTTTCGCCCTTTTTGGGCCGATTCTTCAGTCGTGCGAGAATTATTTGGATCGAGCCGAGTTTCAGCTTGATCGTGCGTCCTGCGTTGTGTAGCATTCAGGGGGTAACGAGGGACGATTAGCCTCTCACCACCTCCTGATCAGGAATCGTACGGTCATATGAAAATCAAAGAGGTTTGAAATTCGGCCCTCGTGAGAAATCGTGAGTGATCGTGAGCGCCTCCTGCTGTTGAAGCAGAGCTACCAGCGTCTACGAGCCGATTTCCCCCAACCTCGCGCACTGAGCATGTGCAAACAAGGGAATTCTTCTTCTTCTTCTCCTCAGACGAAGACGAGAAGCATGGTGGCGGTACGTGTGACATGGAACCAAACTAAGGAGGAGCAACTCATAGAATTGCCAAGCAGCGTGTTTCGTTCTAGTGAGCCTCATATTTAACAGTGAGCATTGATACTTCTGTCTTTTTCTTCTTCTACTGTTGACATATGGCTTCCAGGTAAGCGAGTCCGAGTAGCGCCATCTCTCTACGGGGCTGAGTCCGACGTGTGGTTTTTGAATGTACAGCGTGACCAGTCAGGTCGCATCAGAGCGTCGGGCCATACAGAACAGATATGGTGGGCAGTGAACTTTTAAACCCTGAGGATTCATGGTACAGTTTGAGCTGTGTCTGAGTGCAACGACTGAAAATATCGTACAGTGTATGCCCGGCTTTACAGGTTGATGTGCCCCTGGGTAACCCCAAATTGTCTACCAATTAGGCGTATCCAATTAGGTGAACACAGCTATAGTGTAAAGTGGGCAGATGTAAAAGTGCAGCAGTTAAAAACGTGGTTAAAACAACAGCGTTACCTCAGGGTAGAGATTGAACCTTTTCAGCGTGTTAATAACCAGAGGATACTCCGTTAGTCGATCGTTCATGATCATGTGGAGTCCGTCCAGGAATGAGGGAGCCTTGATAATGGTCTTGTAGTAGGAATAGTACAGGCCCTGGAATCAAAATAAAAGATCAATAAGAGGCAGCAGGATGAACAAGAGGAAGGAGAAGACAAAAAGGACAGCCGAGCACAAGAGATCCATCGTGAGAGAAAGCAGCAGCAGCACACGGAGCCTTAATTAAACCCAGGGGAGATTTGTTACACTGGCTCAGAAGATGACAAGACTCTCCGTCTGTTTGGCAACACGCAGCAGAGGTGAGACGAAACGACCACGTCTGCACCTTTAACGATATCACTGAGACGCCGCGCTGTCTTAGCAGACACTTGTTCCCCGACGCTGCCCTTCAGCGGGGATCCGTGTCACGACCAAAGCAAGGAATTACAAAACATGTCACAGAAATAAAAAAAAAATGGTTTAGCTCAAATCCAAGTCCCCTTCTTAACATTTTCTGGATGTGTTCACAATTTTAGACACACGGCTGTGGCCTACCCAGACCGGTGAACACAAAGGGGAAGGCTGACCTTTGCTCGAACAGACTGATCTTGTTTGTTGATCAAATATAAACGAAGTGTTGGGAAACGACCAAATCTGCTGCCTCGTCATCAAAACCAGCCTCGGACTTTAGTTATCTTGTTGCTCAACATCCGTTTCTTTCCTGCACTCAAAAGCTGAGACCACATCCTTCTGTCAGGCGGAGGGGCTGCTCCTATCTGATCCATTACGCTCAATGTTGTTAATCTGATCATCGCTTGCAACAAATCCTACGACTGGTGAATACGTGCAGCAACATCGTGATGACACAAAAGATGTGAAGTAAAGAATCTATTAAATGGTCAAAGGAGTTACCACAATCTGCTTCAAGACAAGGAAGAAGTCTCTGTGCAGACATTATACAGACATTTTTAATACAAATCATATTTTTCTACCCAGAACAAATGCTACACACGCCAGAGTTCCACCCGATAACTGTACAGATATTTCCTTAAGAAAAAATGGCAAAAGTCAGAGTATAAACAATCAACTGCTATGTTAATTTTCCATATTTGCTTTGCAGATTGGTGAAGGCGCTGGGGTCACATGTCCTTTAGTCAACAGGTGAGCAACGACGGGGTACAAGGGGACACTCGGGAGAAACCACTGTGCATAAAAGCACTTTCACCTGAGAGCAATTTGCAGAGATATGCAAGTTTTTGGACATTGGGAGGAAACTGCACTATCCAAAAAATTTAAATAAATAAAAATAACACAAGAATGGGTGATGTGAACATGCAAAACTTCATCCAGAAATGCCCCTATCAGGATTCAGAGTCAGGACCTCCTGCTTGTGAAGCTACGTGACTTAACAAATGTCTATCAGTTCATTTTTCAATTTAGTTAGGTCAATTTTAAAGTTTGGTCAAATTAATAGTGTTAAAAATACTCAAATGTCTTGCATGACAAAATTGTACGACATTTTCTCGAGACCCTACTTTTGTTTCCAGAGGTTCTGATGCCTGTTTGGGTCAGCTGACTGTGGGAATATGGCCGCTTATGGTCTGTGATCAGGCTAAATGGTGCTATCTGATATTTATTAGTCAAATGATCACATTCCCTAACAGTGAACCATAAATAGATTATAGAAAAAAGATCCTGCAGGAGGTGAGTGTCTCTCTGCCCTGGATCTGTTTTAAAGCCACTGCTGGACCAGACCTGTCCACAATCAACAGTGAAAGGGTCCGAATACCCACTCTGTGGAAAGTTTGTACTGCTCCCATCAGGCAAACATTACAGCTACATGAAATACTGAACAACCTGACTGCTACATAATTCACTGTCCCAAGCTATTAAGGACAACAGGACGGTGAAATTATAAACATTACAGTCCTGCACTTGTTTGATGTTTCATCTGTTTGTATTTTACACACTGTTTCTTTCTTTGTTAAACTGAATTTGAAAACTACTGCAGGTCATCAAAGGCAAATTGTGTGGCTCGACAAACGTTACAGGTCTGCAGTGGTCGGTATCTATCAATCCAAATAAAAGGTCAAAAAAAAAACACAAAAAAACAACCGGACTTCTATTCTATTCTATCCAGGAAGCTTTCCCAGTTCAAAAATGTATTCAATTCAAGTTTTGACTTGAGAAAGCTTCCTGGATGGGAAGCGGAACGTCTTCAGGTCCGGTTGTTTCGTCTTTTTAACCTCTTTTTGGATCGATCGTAACCTGGATGACTGAGAATCTTCACCAGCATGCGTCAGTATCTATCGCCAGCGTAGCTCAAATTGCTTAAGACGTTAATGCTGGTTCTGGTAGAAAGGTGTGAGAATGCACAGCGCCTTCCTATTTGATGCATATGGCAGGATGTTCATGCTTTTCATCACGTTATGTCCAGTCAGTGTATTAATACTCCAGATCTGTTTGGTTGATTATTAAATCAAACTGTTGCTTTGTCCAGCATCAGGAAATGCAAACTGTATTAACAACAGTAATTAATCTATTCCAATATATCATAAAAGCAGAAAGAGTAATCAGCTTAAAATGAAAACATTTGGAGCATTTTCTGGAACCAAAACAAACAAAAACAACCATTTACCATTTCCGTTCGGAAAGCCATTTCTTTCTCCAGGTTCGACAGGTGTGAAAAGTGCCTGTCGTTCTCAAAGAGCTGAGACAGATGGTACCTGTGGTCACAGGGAGGAGGAGGAGGAGGAGAGGTGTGCAAACGGTGAGCGGCTTAGCACAGGTGTGCGCAACACAGCAGCGTCGGTGCCACGGCTTACCAGTGCAGGTATCCAGTCAGCCCAGCTGTGGACACAAGAGATCACCAACTTTAAATGTGCAAGAGCAAAACTGCTTCATCTTGGCATTAAAAACGAGTAAAAAAAAAGAAAAACCACTACACAAACCACACAGGTCACCATTCAAATATGACTCACTAGTTCATTGTTGGGTTATTATTAAATAAGATGCCAAAGCGTGAAGTTGATGTGAAAACCCATTTAACACGTGTTTAACTGCTGTATAACATAAGAAAAAAAACACACGAGAACAGATGATGCATACGAGAGTTCAACAATAACGACCACAGGAGTGCTAGCGTTGGTGTAAGCTAGCTGTTAGCACCGCGATGGTGAACTGAGATAATTTCCCAGGTTTCCGCTATAACGGCAGCGCTTGGCCAGGGTTAGCCCCCCCGTTAGCTTTGGGATTCACCAGCATGCTAGCAGGCTACGGCTCCCAACTCACCGAGCAGGATCGTTACGCCCAGCTTCCAGAGCGAAGACGAAGTTAGCCCGAGCTTGTGCCCGATCACCGACAGCCCGTTCGGATGAGAGAAAGCCTTGCTCTCCCTGCCCGGTCGCCTGATGTTACTTTTGCTGTGGGGCGAAACGTGGTGAAGGTTCCGATCGCGCTCGGTCGGGGTCTGACCGGGACTCTTGCCGGTCTGTTTCCTGGTTTTAGCCACCATGGTGATAAAGAGCGGAGGTTCAGGGAGCGAGCTGGGGGAATGGAGCTACACGGCTCCGCTGTCGCTCCTATCTGCTCCTCCGATCTGCTTTACTACCTAAAAGTGATGCTGCGACTGGACTCCTCGTGCAAGTGTTGTGACACCGCGCCCTCTGCTGGGGGGTCGGCGGCACTGCAGTTAGCTTTAAACTGTAGCCATGGAAACGCCAATGGCGCGCGGATCCTGCGCTCAAAGCAGGAGAAAGTTGTTATTGAGCAATGGCAAATCTACAATAAACGAACAATACTGTGCAGTTATTACTGTGAATGCAGTAGGCATTCACAGTTCTTGAGATCCTGTTTCTCTTTATTCTTTATTCTTCTTATTCTTATGGGTTATTCTTCCAAATGCGTTTTTACTGTTTAAAGTTTGATTCGCTTCTCCTCCTACAATTTTTCTCCGATTTCAACCATTCAACTTTTAAACTATTCAGCTTCTTCTGGAATGGATGGCTATGTCTTTTTGTACTTTTAACTCTTCAACTTTTTAAAATATTCAGCTTTTTCTGCAAATTTTCAGCTTTTTTTCTCCCATAGGAAATGAATGTAATTCACTAAAATTCCGCTCATTTCAGCTGCTTTTTGACAGCTTACTGCTTCAGCCTACTTTCAGCTAGAAACGCCATTCAACTTTTAAAATGTAGTGATATCTTTCAGCTAGTATGGTCTATTTCAGCTTTTTCATATCTTTTACCATTTTCATATAGTACCTCCTTAAAATAATTTTGGCTTTTCAAGAAATTCAGCAAATAACATGCGTTGCTATGGTCGTCAAGTGGCAGTTGGTAGAGTGCACACTCTAGAAATTCAACAAATTCTTCTTCTCCGAACAACTTCTTCTCACTCGCACTATTTTCAACCTATCCACATAAATTATACATCAAAACGTAGGAATTTTTGTCAGGATTCAGGAAATGTAACCCTCATTGGTGTAGCATTTATAGATTTTTCGCAAATCACCTCAGAGCGACACAAACCCGAAACCTTCCCCATTCATTTCCTATGGAGCGGTTTTGAAAAATGACGTCTGAAAATTCAAAACATCACACGTTTTCACATCGTCGCTACTCCTAAACCGTTTGATGTACAAGCATGAGACTTTCACATATGAATGTCCCAACCCTTCTGGCACTCACAAAAAAGGAATTTTGTGGATAACTGTTACGGTTTTTCCGCAGGAACAATTTGTTCGGGAGTAGCGAATTTGCAAAATCCTGAAGACGCTTTGGACCTCCATCACCCCAAATGATCCACTTTTTTACATCGTCGCTGTGCCTACACCGATTTTTGTACAAACATAAAAATTAGCAACATAGTCCTCAAAAGCCTGCTGATACTCACAGTGAAATAATTGTTTTGATATCTCTTATACTTTTTCAGCTAGAGCGATTTGTTCGGGACTGTTTTTAGAGGATTTTGCAAATTCCTTAAAAAAACCCTTTAGATCATAATTTTTTACGCCTTTATTAAACTTTTTCCAGCAAAAAACGATAGCTTTTCTTCTTCCCCTATCCGTTATGAACTAAACGCAGAAAAAATTACGTCTCTACCATTCAGGGATCAGGAGATATGAAGCGTTGTTCGGGGCAAAGTTCTCCATTATAATCCAATGAGACTTATTGTGAGCAAAGTCTCTGCACTTCGGCAGACTGGCCGCTGCAGGTGTGTCAGTGAGTTTCCATGACGACGGAACTCTGAGGGCCAGAGGGAGAGGATCAATTGAGATAGAATGGCAACTTTCGACGCTCACCGCAGTTGCTGTGATTAATGTAGGAATCTGAAATTCGCACAGTCACTTCCTCTTGACATTTTCAAATTTTCAAGTGACTTTCAGCTATGTGTCATTTTTCTGTCCAATTTTGGATTTCACATGCTTTCCTATTGGGCCTTTGCTTCCAACAGGACCTGGCATGATGCCCAGACACGACCCAATTGGCCAATACAGCACCACCCACCTGTGGGAAATGGCGCTACTGACCATTTTGGTCAAATATTGAGTTCTGGGCCCAGATGTGGTGAGGCTGAGTTGCTAAAGGAGGCCAATCTGACCCATGAACTTTGGTGACGTTTGGCGACATTAAGTATTGGCACCCCTATTTGAGGCACTTCCCAGTACAGGATTTGGACCAAACTGACAGAGTACAATCACCCGGTGATCCTGAGCACAACCATGTTAGCGGCTAATGGTTAGCATGTTGCTAATTGGAAGTAGCTCTAGGAAGCTCGGACAAACTTCTGCTTTACAGAGTCTGTACCTCCTTTATACAGAATGCTCCACAATAAGTTTGGGCCTCGTCACGTAAAGCATCTCCAAGTTAGGAGGTGTCAAACATCCAATGCTTTTCAATGGGGGCGAAACCCCTTATACTCCCTAGAAATGCAGGCCCACATATGGCTACAGTATATTAAAGTTTGAAATTCTACTTCCGCTTTGTTAAACGATTCAGTGTTTAGAATGAGTTAGGAAATGTTTGGTGCCTTTCCCTCAGTTTTTCTTCTTTTAATCATTCAGCTATTGTTCTTTCATGTTCAAATTCTTCAACTCTTTCAAATTCTTCAACTTTTTCAACTTCTTCAACTTTTTCAACTTCTTCAATGCTTTTCAGCTATTTTTTCCTCTTCTTCAAAGATCTTCTGCATCTTTTGCTTAATCATTCAGCTATCTGCATTCACAGTGCATTTTCGCAGGAAATGCAAATTTTTCTAGTTTAAAATGTTTTACTCGAATTTTTAATTTTTATTATTATTTTGTATTAATATCGTATTGTTGTACTCAAAATAGACTCGAATCATCTTTCACACTGTCAATGGCGTCAGGGAGGGGGTGCCATAGACATATATATATATATATATATATATATATATATATATATATATATATATATATATATATATATATATATATATATATATATATGGCAGACAGAGAGCTATTGATCAATGTTTTTAGATATAGATGTGCATATATGGATTTTGAAGTATTATAAACAAAAAGGTGTGTGTTTATATATAACTATATGTCCAGATTATATTTATATATATATATTGATAATGGTATTGCTATTGATGTATATACATCTGTAATTTGGACATATAGTTATATATAAACACACACCTATTTATTTATAATACTTCAAAATCTATATATGCACATCTATATCTAAAAACTTCAATCACTACCTCTCTGTTCTGCCAATCTTTATCAATTAATCTATATATATATATTTCTTTACAAATATATATTTATATAAGCTCTATCAATATCTTTCTATCTAAATACGTAAAACATATATAGGAATAAAGCATCTTCTCTGATCGACGTTCACTACTCTTTGTCACATACAATACGGCGGTGATGTCGACGTGCAAACCTGTGCCCAATGAGGCATCTACGTATGTATGTCTGTGGGTGGTGCCTTGTTCTGGCCACCCCACTGGCCAGTGTAAATTGTAGTAGGATCAGTTTAGCATTTCATCCCCTTATGCACCACTAGCAAGGCAGCTGCTCTTCTTGACCTTTTATCGCACTTTTATTTGTATCTGCCAGTATCTACTTTCTCCTAGTAATTAGACTTAGACAACTTTATTTGTCATTTTGTATGCACAGAGTGCGTAGAAAATGTTTTGTTTTTCAATAAATTAATAAATGTACACCTTATTCCTAGTATAATTACATAATATAAAGGAATTGTTGTTCAACTCAAAGTGTTAACTGTACTGTTGTTGGTCTATGCATATTAGATCACTAGTAACATTAAAAATCAAACAATAAACCAAAAGATATTAGCAGGCATTTACTTAAGTCTCTAAGATAGTTTTCTACAGGCAGCTGTACTACAACAGTAGAATAAAATCATGAAATTATGGCTTTTAGTTTCAGTATGCCACCCCAAGAGTTTAAGCGGCCCCATCTGCCCCCCCCCCTAAAACATTTCTGGAGGTGCCACTGCACACTCACAGGGCAGTGGCAGTCTTGCTGCTATAGACAAACTGTTTTCTGAAGCTTCGTCTCGATCCCTGTTCTCTACAGAACAATCAGCAAAGCACAATTAATACATCAGCTCCAGTCTGTCCTGTCTCCAACGTTTCAATGTGTAGTGACTAACACAGTGGAAAGCTATTCAAAAGCACAAATTTTGGTATTTTGTGTGTGGATGTTGATGTGTTCTGCTCCAGGCTGCTTATGGAAAAAATAGGACATGACGGTGTAGAAAACTAGCAACAAAATAAAGAGAAATACTAGAGTAAAGCACTTTTTAGAGCACACATTTATGAAAAGCTTCAGACTATCAAGTAGCCAAATAAATAAATAAAATGCACATTACAAAAACAAAGAGTAAAATCTCATTTTGTACGTAAAAAAAAAGGAACAAAAGGGAAAAATAAGGAATAACTGGCTGACAAAAAGAGCAGACCGAAATAATTTATTTACGAAACATGACCACAAAATAAATAATTTCCACAGATTAAAGTATTTTAAGTGAGCGCAATCATGTCACAACTCCCACTAAAAGGCTCTGGTAAATCAAAAACTATAACTCTCTTGTGACAGCCATCGATTTGGAAACATCATGTCAGTGTCTAATTCTCTTTATTTTTGAGATGCGATGCACATTATTCTTTACAGCAGCAAGATGATCACATTGGGGGGAAAAAAACAAAAAAACGTGACAGGGTAGCAAATCTGACCAGTAGACGTCACTGCAGCACCACAAGCTGGACTTGTTTTCTCACTAATGGTTCTGATTGTATGTTGCCCGGTTGACTTTTTTTTTTTTTTTTCTTATTTCTTTACTGAACAAACAAAAAAAAACCCGAATGATGTATGGATAGTTTAGGAAATGGTACTTCAGACGTGAAACAAATGTTTTTCGGCTCATGCTCAGAAACATGAAACTTGATCTTTGGCAACAGAGACTTGATCATCGGGAACATCACGGCTGCATAACTGTGAAAAAAGGAGGTGGAAAGTGTATTGAATCAAATTGTTTTTCAACGTTTCAGAGCATCCAGTTCTGAGCTAGAATCTGATATTTGGGTGGTTTCTGAATGCTGTAGCTTCAGATAATAAAAGGACATTAACCCATTGTTTTTTTTTTTTCTTTTTGTATTTTTTAACACATAAACTCGGTTTGAAGTCAAACTAAAGAAAACATTGAATGTGCAACAACTTAAACTGGATATACTGTATGTAGTTGGTGCCTTGTTTAAACCAGTCAACGAACTCCATCATCAAACTGCAAAAAGATTTCTTACTTAGTTAATCTTATATTTATTGATACACACAGTACTGCTAAACTGGGTTATCAATTAAGGGCTATTTAAACATGAGAATGCACTTTTGTTTTAATCAATGGAGGTTTGGCACTCTCAGATTTTAAATCTGCAGAAAAAGCAAGTAAGAGGTAAATTCAGACTAAGATTCAAATACGGGTACCTTTACAGACACTTCGGAGGAGCACATCTGTTAAAATATCTTCAGCTAATGCAACCCAACAAATCATGCAAATGAACTCAGGATACTAAGGTATCCGAACAAAACATTATAGCATTATTGTAGTAAGAGAGTGAAAATTTAGGCCATAACAAACAGCATAACAAGAATCTCGCCAATTATTTTTGGAAAGTTTTCCTTCTTTTTTGTTGTCACTAAGATTCCACTGTGCTTGACCTTTAGACGTCACACAATATCGCACATTTTGCACTTCATTATCTTAAATAAGGAGACTGAATCTATTAAGATAGCTACCCATGAGACAGTTAAGTTACTGTTAAGAGGGTTCTCAGGTTTGTTGGTGTCTTGCTGTGAAATTATCTTCTGAACCACTTCTTGTGAGCCTTTATACATCCTTCATTAATCACACAAACATGCTCAGCAAGTCCCACATTTGGTTTGTTCAAAATAATGACACTGTAGCGCATAAAACAATTAGAAATTCACACGTCTTTTAAGGAAAATTAAGTAACAATAGACCTTAAAAAGCCAAATTGGCTAATTAAGCCCTGAAGAAGTTGAAACCATGACATTTGGAACAAGTTTCTGCATTTTCATAAAGCTTCGATCAGCAGATGTTGGTTTTAGTTAATTCCAGTTTCTCTTTAAGAGCTATAATGACAGCATTCAAAGTGTTTTTCAAACCTTCCTGCTCCAAGGAAAATGTTCTATCATTCCAAGAAGTGAGTGAGCCGTTAACGCAAAGCTGGGTGTTACTGCTTAAAAAACTTTAGCATCATATATTAGCGAATAGCTAACAATTCTTATGCAGACACTCACCGTCTTAACACTGAGATTTTGTGAAGGCATCCAACATTTTCAAATCTAACGTGATCCTTTGCTGGAAGGTGGTTGAAGGTCCAAAGGATAAAACACAGTAAATGTAAATACTCATTATATCCTTCCTGTTATCTGCTGAAAACCTTGCTCTCTCTCACTCTATATCCTGGCTTGAATGAGCCACACACATGACATGTCATAAAAAATACAGCTCCCTTTTATATGTATTAATGAATAATTAAAAGATGTATTTCATACTTATAAATAAACAACACATGTTATTAAACATATGAAAATATAACAAGAAACAGAAGCAATAAAAAACAAATCTCAATAAGATTTCAGATTATCTCTATCATTCAGATTATGTAGAATAAAGTAAAATCCTACCATTTCTTATCCAAAACGGAGTAGGAGTAATGAAATACTTATTAGATCCTACCCTTGTAGAATCCCTCGTGATGTACAGCATACACTATCTACCTCGTTGCGACTTTTGTGCTTCGTCTCAGTTCATTTTTAAACACCCTACTGATACTAAAAATGCCAAACGTGGAGTTTTCACTCACTAACTGTGTCCACTCCAAACAGTGTTGCTTTCAGCACAACCTGTCAGCACTTGGTTGTGTCGGGTTCACTGATCGGAAAAAGGATTCCCGATATTTGAGTTCCTCACAGTCCTCAGTCAGGGGCGAATAAAGCAGAAAACCACCAGTTTCTGTCAGGAGGCCATTTCTCAGTGCATCTCCGGTCTCTAGACATTTTCACACGTTTTGCAGGTAAAACAAATAAATTAAACTTTTTGATTAAAAAAGACAGAATAGACGAACATCCACACAAATGCTAGATTGTCTTTAGAACATCTTCTCTGGCAGATCTGATCCGTATTACTGTTCTGTATTCCCTGAGACTGCGTCGTCTCTCAGACTGTTTGGTATCATCGCCTTGGTCAAACAGGCGCTCTCTCAGCCCACACACATCTGACTCTTTGCTTATTGTTACATCCTCAGCAGTTGTTGTTGGAGCGCCAGGCGCTGTGCCTTTACCGTTCCCTCTGTCCAAAGCCAACCCTACAAAACCACCGGTACATGTGGACATCGCATGGGATAGAAAATCCTTCCCTGCATGCCATATCTCTCATCATCCAGCCTTAATTCCATCCCACCAGGAGCCCGATTCCTCGCCCTTCTTTGCTACCACAACATTATTTTCTCAAACTCCCCACAGAACCAGAGCAGCCAGTTTAAACTGAAACACAATAACTGTGGCTGAGTGGTCGTCGCGGCTGTCAGAAACAGGAGGTGTCGCTGGACTGGACTCTGGTGAGGGACGAGCTATTGAAAACTGTTCACTCAGTGTGTGATTACGCTGAAGGGATTTGTTTTAACAGAAAACACGGAATGCCAGGGTGGGTACTGTCACTGGTTTCCAGCTTGGTCAGTGAACCGGTGCTGACAACACTGTCCATCCAAGACGTTTGGAGTGTTATTGAATCACAGAGTGGTGTGTAATGGACCTGCTGCTGATGAAATACAAAAATGAAGGACATGCAGCAGTTTATATCCACAAAATGTCACGATCGAATTAAAATGTATTCGGATTAAATAATTGGATTGTATGTTCATATGGGCACACAATCAATTAGTCCGATCATAATGCGCATATTTATGCACCTGGGTTTATTCAGAATAGAACCACTCTGACATGCGCAGTTATCAAATTCCCCTAAAAAAAATCACGGAAAAAGTACTTCTGTCTTTGCTAAACTACAACAACAACAACAACAAAAAAAGCAAACATAGGAGTATTATACGAGTTTGTTTGTCTTCCAAGTGGCCAGGCTGGACTTGCACAATGTTCTAATAACGGTTGAAACGTTACTGATTAAGCAACAGTTTTGAGCTCTTTTATTTTTTTGAACAGAAAGGTCATATCATATATTTCCGGCATTCTCTAACGTGAAAATATGTCTTGTTGACGTCAGGCGCACATGCGCACTCGGGTCAGTTTGCCATATTTGGAACAACTTAAGCCTGACAAGCGATTATATGCGCGTTGAACGGATTATCAATCGGCATAAACCAACCCTCTCATTTGGATTACAATTTAATTCTGATTGAGTTTAATCCAATCATCATATTCCTATTAGCTTGTTTACATGATGCTTTTTTCTTCAGATCGGCCTTTTATTCCGATTACTTTGGTCCATGTAAACGTAGCTAGTGGGAGACTTTATATGACAAACTAGACACTTTCTAATCTCCAATTTCCTGATAATCTGCTTGGAATTTCCAACATACAATATATGAGCTTTAAAGTTCCTAATGAAAAGAATAATTTTGTACACATTTAGAGTTTTTATTTTTGCTTTTTACAGAATCCTGCATTAAATGATAAATATTTTCTACTGTAACTGTAATGTATATGTTGTAAAATAACTATGGCACACATTGTTACATTCTTCCACAATATTTACATTTTAAATACCATAAACTCTGTCCCACCTTGTATACATTTGTGAGTCAGAATATATAATTTTACCACGCTTCAGCATAACATCTCATTGTGTTTGTTTCGTCACTATTGCAGTTCTTGTTTCTAACGCAGCAGCTTTGTCTGTTTGCTTCCTCCTTTATAAGTTACATTGTGTTTAATTGTGTTCTGTTGTTTTTGTTACATCACTTTTATTGCTGCTGCTGCCCATAGGAAGTTGTTATAACAGTTTATTTGTGTCAAAGAAAAATGACAGTAGTCGCCACAACTTATTTGTGGCAATAAATTTCTCTTATCTTATGCTAAATGGGTTACATTAGTGTTAGATTGTATTAGATTTACAAGATTTGTACAGTGCTGTGCAACAGTTTGCAGCTGCTCGTAATTTCTGCATACATTTTCATCAAACATTGCTGCAAAACGTCCTTAAATTATTTTAAAACTCTGCAGAAATAGTCTTGCAAAACTTCAAAATGATTTTCCCTGGTCTCTATCAGAAAATGTATTATTTCCTTATGAGTCACTTTCTGCTGACCATTGTACTACTGACCAACAAACATAAAATTTACTTTACCCAAATACATCAGCAGTTTTGTGTCTGCATGTAACAGCCAACTTTGTAAGAAGGAGCTATGTTTGTGTTTTTGGTGCTTCGTTACGAACAGCTTGTCACAAAGAGACACCATTTGTCATCATCTTTGTGGTTTCCCATTCAAAATATGCCAAAGACAGCACAATATAGGATAAAATATATGTTTATAGTGCTGAAATTCTTAAAGGCATAGAATTGGCAGAAATATTTGCAAATCTCACCATGGCGTGCAGTGTGTCCGAGGAAACTGGATGAATGAAGTATGAAAAAGGATGAGAGGCAAACACTCTGAAAACTTCTCTGTATGAGCCCCATTTGGATTTTACTCAGGCTGATTGGCAATAAGTAGGCATGGGCTCACAATAGATTTCTGGGATCCAAACATATACAGGTGCATCTCTATAAATCCAAATATCATAAGATGGAGTTTATTTCTGTTATTAAATTAAAAAGTTACTGTTCAGTTGTCCAGCACACAGGCATTACTCCCCTCAACCAAGGTGAGCATTCACACAAGGTAATCGCACAGAGTGCTGTATGCAAGCATATAAATGGAAAATTTAGTGGAAGGAAAATGTGCATTCGAAACAGTTGCACAAAACAGCAGAGATAATCAAAGTATGGTGAAGAAAGGCCCTTTTAAAAGTTTGGAGATTACACCGGTGTGGGCTGTGACTGGAACCAGCGCTGGAAGAGACATTAGAGGGCGTTCCTGTTTATTGAGAAGCCCACTTTCACTCCCTCTGCATAAATCCTGGCTGGGCAAAAGGGCTAAAAATGGTTGGTGCATATTTGTGTGTTTGTGAGGGAGAGGCAGGATGTGTGAATTAATTTACATGCCAGCTGGCCACTCCTGTCACTGTGACATGTTCATTACGAAGCAGGAACATATGTTGTCAATGCTCACTCCTTGTCTGGGTGTCAGTTATCTCAACATTATGGGCCATCAGTATTCTCGGGAAACAAATTCAATTAGAGATCTCCAGGGGCCACGGGGCCCTCAGCCCCACCTCTCTGAGGCCGCAGGACTGAACGGCTGTCTGATTAAAGTGCTGTGTGCTGGTTAGAGAGAATATAAAACTGTATATTGTAAGTTATAGTAATGAGAGCGAAACATTTATACATCAAATGACGATATTTAACTTTAGGGTATTTTCAGTGGATTGCTAAACTTATGGTACATGATGATTCAATTTAAGGCAAGGTATTATATAAAAGCTATTTAAAAAATTTTCTGTACTAATTGATTATTGATAGGTTTTTCATTGTATAGTGTAATCATTTTGTTGGAGCTCGCTGACATTTTGAGACAGGAAGAAGTTTCCAACTGAGTTTCCAACTCATCAGTTTAGGAGTTGAGTGTCATCAGCTGTTCATTATTATAAATTGTTTATTTTAATAAAACGACATAGCCATTAATAAAAAAAAGTAAAGATATAGAGATCCTGTTTCTGTATCTCGATCTTTTCATCCAATAGGAGCTGAACTGTTTAGTTTAAAGCTTGTAGGCTTTTAAAAAAAAACAAAACAAAAAAAAAACATATCACATAAAAAACAAAAAAACTAGAAGTGATGGGTTTTTATGAGGTTTGCTTTTCCTAATTGGAAAACATCATCTGTTTACATCAAAGTACGCAAAGTACAAGACAAAAAGCACTCTAAATTACAAAGCAGAACATGTTAACATGAATGTACTAATGTGATACACGCATAAACCTCTACAATTATTGGCCACAAGGCTTAATATAAATGTTCTGTAGACTTGCTGACACTGAGGTGCCACTCTTTTGCCGCAGTTCTTGGACAATATGCTTTGAGGAAATGTTTGTCTTCCTTACCGTCCTTCTCACTCTTCATGAGGGCCTGATGAACACGAGTCTTTGTCCTGGCGTGACAGTCAGTTCCAGTTGCTTTACACATTTTAATTGTTTCTCTGACTGTAGAGTTGGGGAGGTTTTGGTGAGCGGATGTTTTATTGCAGGATTGAACAGCGGGCATTCATGTTTTTCCTGCTTTTTTCATGGCAAACCAACCTGGACTGTTTCTTGTCTAATACTTAAATTAGACAAGTTAAAGTCCCATGAGCAAACCTCACATCTTTAACCATTTACATTTGTGTTATTAGGATGGAAATGCTTTTTTTTGGCATGCTGATGAAAATGTTTGTAGTGGAGGCTTAGTGATCTAAGCTAGATTTAGGTAAATATGTCCTGACTGATACAGATCAACATGCATTACACTATGCTTGAAACGCATGTTCTCTTGTCTTTCCCACTTTGAAGAGTGGTTAAGAGAACCGGGTCTCTGTGTTGGGTCTTATTGGTACCCTGGGAAAACGGAACACTAATTTAATTAAAAGCTCTTTGACATCCTGATCCATTTACTTTATATTATAGGAATTTATGCATTTTAAATCAAAATCTGTGAAAGGAAATTAACTAAAAGCAAAAGCCAACAAAGAACAACATCTGTAGGTGAAGGAATGCACCTAAAAATGGACAAAAAAGTTTTTATTTCAAAATTGACAGTCACTTTGTGGTTTCTAAAGTTTCTAATGCATCAGATGATAAATCGTTGAGTAAATGGTACATACAATTTTTAAATCTGTACCGTACGACTGCAGCGGCTTTTTCCGCTCTGTTGTGATGTTTTGTCTTTAGCTCCAACAGGTGCTCCGGGACCTTTCCTTCACCCTTTGGTCGTTGTCATGGAAAAACTGTTTTACTTGGACACAGTGATGCCCTTGGACGGATCTTAATCCCAGTAACACAGCTGCCTGGATTACCAGCGCACCTTGACCTGGTGGGTTTCAATCCCTCTCTTCCCAGGACAAAGCTGACAGCCTGGTTCACCTGCCGCTCTGCGATGGAGAGATAAAGGCGAGCATGAGGCATCAGGAAGAACATCAGACACGCATTCTTCTGTTCTTTCCCCCTCAGGTGATCAATTTGATTAAGAATGATTTTTATCATGTTTGGACATAAATCAATCAGCTGTAAAGTGGTAACAATAAACATGATAAAGAGTGACTCAACCACTCCTTGCTAGTTCATGGTGAAGCTTTTTTAACACCGTCCTGTCCAGGCAGAATGTGCAGAAGGCTGGGTCTGGTTGCCTTGGGGTACCAGCAGCAAGATTTGTTCTAGCAGCAAAAGGCTTTGAATAATATTATCCTAGTTTTTCCCCAAAATAATGTTTTTGAATTTTATTGAAGAATTACAGGAAAATAAAATGGAACAAGGAAAATATTAGCATTTTCTGGCATTAATACTAATCCCATTACATACATACATACATACATACATACATACATACATACATACATACATACATACATACATACATACATACATACATACATACATACATACATACATACATACATACATTTTTTTATGGTAGACCTTTCTATATTTAATGTAAAAAATGTAAGCTTGGAAAAAGTATATTTTCACATTGAAAATGTAAAAAAAAATAGCCCATAATTATTCATACCCCCTGGGCAGGTTTGTGAAAAGCAATATTTCAATTTTAACAACACATTTCTTCTAACTGGAAGTAATATTAACATTTAGGTGTTGCCCGGCCAGAGTCCTGACTTGAATCTAAAAGTTTCAGCTGACAAATCTTCATAATACTTGTGGAAATAAACCAAGCAAATGTTTTTCCTGCCATTTATTGAGAAAGATATAATACATTTTTAGCATGCCATTTCTTAGTGAAACAGAAATTTGCTTCTTCTTTTAACATGAAGGTTTTGTCTTTTGAGGAGGCCTGTCTCATTTGCCATCAGAGACAAATTTATCAGGTGAATGGAAACTGTTTAAAATCTAAATACACAGCAAAGAACAATTTTGTTCTTAAATGTATTTATGAACCCCGTCCTTTGTGATTCTGCGTGGGGTGTACCACATCATGTACACAACTTGATCATGATAGCATTTTCCCCCCAGAATGTTCCGACGGAGGATTTTCCAGGAGAGCAGTGTGCTAAATTGGCCTCTTAAGCAGCACACATCTCAGTCAGGCCGGGCATTTATACAGTGGAGAACAGAAGATACGGAAATAATAGCATTAAATATAAGAGAACGTTCTGTTGACATCTTCACGCCTGAAAAAACCTGATACTCTAAGATGAAAAACAAGCAGAATCTAGATATTTTGTTCAAAACAAAGGTAACATAAGCTGTAACTACTGAAAACAGTTAAGTAGCATAAAAGACAAAAAAAAAGGAGACGGAGGGCAAGCAAGAGGCCAGGCAGTGAGGTGAGAGAGAGGACATGATTGGCTTAAGGTGCTGCAGAAAGATTGTTTCCTTTGGTGCTGTGCTGCGATTTCCTGTCCTGTGATCTTCTATTCCATATGATTAGGCGATGTGCAGAGCGTGCAGTCACATGACGGGCTTTGCTCCGTGCTGGCTGTGCAGACAAATGAAGCAGAGCAATGACAAAGTTGGCAGGCCAGCACACAGGGGATTAGCCGCTGCAACGAGGAAAACACACGAGCGCTGTGCTTGAACCAAGCAGGCTGCTGTGGCAGGACTGAGCGTTACTGTTACTAAGAGTGAGTATGTTTAATTTACTCCAGTAGCAGAACAGCTTTTGTTTTGCCTTTTTTTCTTTCACTCAAAACGAAGTTGCTGAGAACATAAAAAAAAAAAAAAATTAAGTTAAAAAAATGCATTCTCACTTTCAAGGTCGTAAACTGGTACTGAGAAGACAAACATACAAGAACACACATAACATAAGCACACACACACACACACACACACACACACACACACACACACACACACACACACACACACACACACACACACACACACATATGAGAGACCCTAAGGAGGCCTGAATAGGGTCTAAGTAATACAATTAGTCTAAATCAGTGGCCCCCTATTCAGAGCTGACACAATGCTACAGGGGCCCTGCTCTCTCTTCCTCTCTCTCTCTCTCTCTCACACACACACACACACACACACACACACACACACACACACACACACACACACTGTTATACTAAAATCAACAGAGTAACACAGCTGGGACTCTCTAGATAATGCACCAAACAACAATGGCGGACCCAGGGTCAAGCGGCGACGCACAGATAAAACACAAAGAGCTCAAGGTTTTATAGTTCGTCAAATCCAGAATTTGGATCTAAAGGGTGTATATTTTTTCCTTTTGTAAGCCACGAAGTAGATAATGTATCAGTCCCACTCAAAACCAGTTTAAACATGCTGAAATGTATTTTACTTGGTTTATTTGGAAACAGCTCTTGTGGCCACTTTTAGGCATGGGGAGGATCTGTGATGCTATGCTGTTGGTTCTCTAATACCCATAGAAAGGTTTTAGGTATGAATAATGAGCTCTCTGAAATCCCAGAAGGTTTTAAATCAGATCTAGTCGACTTTGACTATCTCTTTGCAGGATAGTGATGCAAAACATCCAAAACCAGAGAAATGGTTCACTACATATTAAGACAAACAAAAAAAAATTCTAATTTTTTCCATGGCCACCTCAGTCCCAGGATTATCTCCGATATCCCATTCTCTCCCCCCTGTTCATCCACTGGTTTTTCATTGTTGCAGTGATCTACGCCTAAGCTTCTTACCTCTGCAGATTTGTTCAGTTCAGTTTTGGGGAAGCGGTCAGGAAATCCCATTGCTTTAATCAAGTTGAAGAGTCACTGATCATTTGCAAAGAAGGTGGCTCAAGCCCTGCAATGCTTTCTGTGAACGAGCGTGTCTGGCTTCGCCTGTCGCTTGTCAACACCTTGACGGTTTAATCTTTTCTGCCTTGTGCGAGTATTAAAAGGTTATAAGTGTTTTTCATGGCTTTTTGCACACGGCATAAGGGGCTGGTTCACCAGTGGCAACTTGGTCAACTCTCAAAGAGGATAAAGTGAAGGCTGACCAGAAGAGAGGCACACAAGGGGAGGGATACAGAAGTTAAAGGAGCAATAAGCGAATTTTTATTTTATTTTAGATAGAAAGAAGTAAAAATAGTTTTGTGAAGAACTAAAAATTTCTTTTTAGACGGACTATGGTCAAACGCCACACACTATCACTCTGTGTTGTTCCACAATCTCTTGTTGACATAGCCGGGCCGACCGCGCGTACGTGCATGTGAACAGCTGCCCTCTCCCTGCCCATAAAATGATACCGCCAGACACAAAATGGCGGAGAGCATGACCATCAGATCAGACCGTTCTCTTACTAACAACATTATAAAGTTATGAGTTACTTACTTCCTCACTTTACAAGGTGATGCTGTTTTGCTGTGTTTTTATCCTTTGATGAGATTGAGAAGGGCGTGGCTTAATACACGTCTTGTTTTGGTCTACAGACAGTGCTCAAGCTTCACCTAGTGGCGAAAAATTACGTTTTGCTCCTTTAAGGGAATGTTGGTGTCAAGAGTATATTTTTTTTTCTAATTTTCCTGAAAACTAAAGGAAAGTTGGTGGGGCTGCTATGTTTGTTTCTTGTGTATCTGAGATTTTGACTGTTGTGTTGGATTTTTCTGTGCAGAAAAACGACCATTACAAATGCACAGATTTACAAGTGTGTTTCTTCTGTGAACCTCTGGTTTTTCTGCAGTATTTAAACAACTGTCCCATGAGCAGTAAAATCAAATGTGTAGTGGGCCTTGAAAATGTAATTTAATGCCTTGAACTTTTCCAGATTTTAATCACGTTAATCACAGAAATGTATTTTATTTGTATTTTATCAGATTCTGTGTAGATTTAGGTGTGGACTTAAACACATAAATGTGTTTTGATCTAAACCATTCTGTTGAAGTTGTGGATCTATGTTTAAAGGGGACATATCATACAAAATCCACTTTTAAGCTCTTACAGTAAACACCCTTTATTTCTATCATCTCTCAACCTTTATTTAACCAAGACAAGACTCCGTGGATTCAAAGCTCTCTTATACAAGAAAGTCCTGACAACAAAACAGTTACAAAAACACACAGAACAATATCAATAATATCATTAAGTAATGCCCACGCTCCTAAAATCAATTCAAACAGTGGCATATAGATTTTGTTTCTGCTAAATCACTTATGAGGAGGTAATAAAGAGACCAGCTCTTTCAAATGATGTTTCATACTTGGAGTCTCTAGGAGTTAAAAATTAAATGTCTGTCCAGGACCCGAGGGTTTAGCATTAGGAGCTATTGGGAGTTTACCAGTTTTGTGGCAAACTGGTTTCTGATAGGAGAACTTGCTCCATCCAAATGCCGACACTCTCCCCTCTTTTGGAACTAGCTTCTACTATCCAAAGAAGAAGTATTTGATCAAGTGATTGAAAGGGAAGCTTGAGGTTTAGCCCACAGCTGCAGGATCAGCTGCCTGTTTACAGTATGCCCATGCAGCACGTGAGGTCTAATGAATGATGTTTATATTTCTTCCAGCCTTCGTGTGTAAATGTGTGTCCCCATTACTATGAGATCCAGGTACAGAGGTGGGCTCTAATAGACTCTTTCAGCACCTTGGCAGGCTGGCGTGCTGCAGTGATCTTTCAGCGGCTGGAAGCCCCGCTCACACCTCTCTACTCACTGCAGTCCTTCAATTAGCAGTTTATTATTGCAGGGGCCCTGCACTACCCCCCCTTCCCTCCCCCCCCAGTGCTGAAAGCTACATGCCAATACAATAACTGACAGTGTATGAGTTGTGCGTGTGTTTGTGAGTGTGAGAGAGATGGAGTGCCAAAGCGCAGAGTGACATATTTCAACAGGAGACTTTGGAGCTTGAGACAAGATTCAGGACAAATTGACCAAAATAGTTTATTTGAAAGCTGCATCCAACACTGACACTTTTATGTTTTTATTTTTCATGCATGTGTGTGTTGCAGTACTTGTGCCCTAAATTACCTATATCTTGTCTTTCAAAGTGTTGGTGGATAAAATGTATAGAATAAAGCAATTAACTTTATTTAACACTTATTTTCAAAAGAAGGAAGTTGACCAAAGTACCGTAAAATAACCCCACAAGCCAGTGGTCTGCAACCTTTATATTCCAAAGAGCCATTTTTGCCCTCAGTTTAGATAAATAAACCCTGTTTAAAATTGCAAGTATTGCATGGCCCTAAAAAGACAACCTATATTTTTTTAATATAAATATCTACTATAGGAAATCTGTTTTACCATTTTATCATAATTTTTAAGTTTTAAAATAAAGAAAACCTTTGCAAAAAGAAAATGAATATTTTTTTCAATGTAATGTGGATATTTGTGGAAATGGTGTAAAAGCATACAATTTCAAACCTAATGACGAGAACAAAATACATCTAAAATATATTATTGGTCTATTTAGTGTAATTCATAGGAAATTTAAAGCAACTATTTAATGAAAAGTCTACCAAAACTGTTATTATATCCATATGTAAAAAAATATGATTTCATCCTATATTATTTTTTGTGTTATTAAGTTATTAAGAGCCATTATGAAATGTCAAAAGAGCCACTTTTCGCTCTAGAGTTTCTGACCCCTGCCTCAAACAGAAAAAACGTGTAAAGAAAATTCATAAAATCAAAAAAAGCATAGAGAGATTGCATGACAATTCATGCTCAAATTTACATTTTTAATGAACTGAAATTTTAATAACAACAAAAAATTGTAAAAATTACATTATCTCTCCTATTGACTGATCTAGAACAGGATATAAAAGGAGCTTTTTAGATGATCAAAGCGTTCTAATATTAGGGTGAAGAACAGGAAATGTGGAAATATATATCTCAGTGCCAATGCCATCCAAAGCCTATAAAAAAACCCAGAATGACTTAAAATCTGTCCTGTGCTTAACAGGAATCCAGTGAAATGATACTACCACAAGGGAGATACTGTCTATTTTTCCATGTCTGAAGTCCAGATGGAGAGTTCGGAACCAGCGGCAGACGAGAGATCAGAGCCCTGCTGATTGCAGAAAAAAAGTGAAAATGTGATAACAACTTAAACTTAAAGGGTAAATAAAATTATAACAAGTAGCATATAAAGAGAGCTTAGGGAAAATCACACATAAGTAAGAATAACTTCACATTCTGTTTAAATGAGTCAAGACTGACACTGGCTTCAACTCTACAGTGGTTATTCTTTTTAGAGAAAAGAGGATTTCTCCTGTGTGTCTTCCAAACGGAAAAGGATTTGCAGCTGTCTTAAAGTCCAGCCAACAATATATGTTTTGCTGGTCTTCTTCACAAACAGAAGAATTGTTGATATTTTCATCAGTAACCAACATTTCCTGCATTGTGATGGTTTTGATGCAGCACTTCATGAACAATATTGTCCTTAGTCATCATCGTTTGCACCTTACCATCCAGATGTTTGAACTCCACCACTATTTAAAAAAAAGTAAAAAACAAACTATGTTCACACTGCAGGTCTTGTTGCTGTTCACACTGCAGGTCTTGATGCTCACTCCTGATTTCTTGCTGAAAAGAGATTTTTTGGGGTTCATAATACTATTAAATGGGACCTTCATCATACTGCTGTCTGAACAGTTCAAGACTGCGATGCTACCCGTAGGCTCAGATAACAGGAGATGTGGCACAGCAGCACACTGCTAATTACACTGCTAATTACTGTAGAAGTAAGGGTGGCTGTAATTGTTTCTACAAGTGTTCAATAAATCTTAATTAAAATTTTTTTTAAATAAATACATAAAATTAAATAAAATGGTGTCTCTCATTACTAGGAGTTATTGAGCAATGGGAGCTGGCAATATTAAGTCAAGTCAAGTTTATTTGTACTGCACATTTCAGCAGCAAGGCGGTTCAAAGTGCTTTACATCATGAAAACATAAAAAAAATAATAATCACATTGAAACAGTCACTGGCTGTGAGACCAGTAACAAACATATAATATATTGTGATGGTTTTAGTTGTCTGGCCTGTTTCTTGTTTTGTAGTTCACCCAGCTCTCCCTCCCACAGCCATTAGTCACACCTGTTGGTAATCAGTCAGATGCATTTCACCTCCTAGTCTCCCTATTTAAGCCTCCCTCTGTCTCACTCTTGTGCCGGTCCGACATCATTCCACACCTCTCCATGCCAGTTCCCGTTTTGCCTTGGAAGCTTTGTTTCACTCCTGTTGTTAAGGTTAGTCCTGCCAGTCACTCTAAAGACTATTCGTTCATTGTTTGCTCCTGGAGAGGTTCTGCTCTGTGTCCTGGTGTCTCTCAAGTTCTGCTAACCTGACTAGCCGCCCTGGAGAAGCTCAGCTCTATGCCCTGGTGTCTCTCAAGTTCTGCTAACCTGACTAGCCACTCTGAGAAGACTCGGTTCAGTGCCAAGCCTTCCAGCTTAGCTGAACTCTCTCTCCAAGCCGTCAGCTCCTGCCTTCATCTACACCCCTGTACCTGTGTGTTCCTGGATTTCTGGTTACATCACCCACCATCCCATCAAACCTGTCAATAAAACTCCTCAACTTTAGTCCTGTGTGTGTGGTTCTGGGTTCATCAAAGACAAATCCTGACATATATAACATATATAATTGCAAGAAGAATAAATATATGAAGAAAGCAGCACAGCTTTTAATGATCTTCTATGGAACTGCTACTGCGTGAACGTGTAGTAAGAGACGGGAGAGTTACATGAAAGAGGGATAAAATGCGACATGACCGTTCAGACTGGGGACGCTTTAAAAACATCTGATACGTATCCGAATTACAACCACATATGGAAGTGGCACAGATTGGATTTTTTGGGGGGATGAAAAGATAGAAATTGGGCTGTTCACACTGGCATAAAAAAAAGAAGGATATCTGTTGTATATGGGCAGAAAGTTCGGATCTGGTTCTCATTTCCCCGCAGTGTGAACGTAGCCCACCAGCCTCTGGTAATCCTGTACCTCTGACTCAATCATGTGAAGCTTCTGTTCCTGTCATGGACAGTCTTTCTAACTTTTGATGTTACTGAACTTCAATTTGTTTAAATATGGCCTAATAATCCTTAATGAATGGCAAGCAGCCATTTCCTCCTTCATCTCATTGCTGTCGTCTTTCTATCTTAGTATTGTGCTAATGCACACCAGTAGGCTCCAGATCTGCAAACTTCCTAAATTTCCATTTTCATGTAGCTGGTCCCTGATGACGGTGGCTCAGTAAATCAGCTGCTTTTGATTAGAAGCACTCGTCTGTTAGATTCACCTTTAAAACACATAAAGTGTGTACTTATGTTTCATCATCAATGACCATGTTGTAGTTTTGAAAACTGTAGTTTTTTTCAGCAACTGAATATCCGTGGCTTTGCATTTAGAAATTGTATATATAACAAAGGTTCAAGGACTCCTTATTGTCCACTTAGGGCAATTAGCTTTACAGCTCGCAGTAGCAGACTAACAATTAAACAACAATAACTCAGACATTGCTGACAATAACTATAAAATATATGGCTATTTATGCTGAAATTATAAAGTTTGATCTTACAGTTCTCAGTTTCAATCTGAAGTTTGTAAAACATCTTCGTTAGTTATTTGTGTTTTCTGGTAAAAATGAGCTGCGAGATGAAGTCGTATTTATTGCACTTTATTCCTGAATCCAAGGGTGACGCTGGTTTAATACAGCAAACTGTGAGGCTCTCCCTTTTCTCTTTTGGGCTTGATCAGAAACTATGTAAGCACACAGACAGATCTGCTGCCCGCTTAGTCTCTTTTCCTGCCAATACGCCGCTGGTTAGATATTGTTAGCATTCCATTTGCCATTTACATTTTCTCTGCTTGACATAATTGAGGAATGGATGCTCTTATGAAAATTAAACTCGCAGTCCTCCTGGGTTACTGTAACCCTGTTAAAATGTAATGAGATTCTTTATGCGTCGTCTTGTGATTTTTTTATTAAATAGAATATCAGTATGACTAATTCCCCCGGCCCAAATGTGGACTGGGACACCACATTATTGATAGGCCAGTGCATAAGTGGTCTCTCTTGGCCTGCCTCTAATGGCCTAATAATGCATTATACCGGTATCAGTGGGCCTGCGGCTTGCAGTGCTTATTGTCGTTATTGAAAACACCTGGGCGGACCATTCATCAAGGTTAAATCACCAGGGCCCATCCGTTCATTAAGCTGTCAGTAAACATCTTTATTTAGTTTTGGCTGCCGATACTGACAGAATGGAGGCACGAGGAGGCCTGACGAGCAGCTGCGGCCCCCGAGAGTCCAGGAAGACATCAGGACACGAAGACGGTGGGTGTGGCAAGGCTCTCGATACACGGTTTTGCCCTGTCGAATGCTCCCCTGTCAACCGGACGAGTGATGGAGCACAACTGATCGGGGTGGCCTTTCCTGGAAGAGTGGCAGCCTTTTTCATGGCGGCGCTTATTTGTCTTCTCTGATGATTGTTTTGAGTGAAGGCTGCAGCGGAGGCTGAAAAACTGTCGGGAAATCTCAGCTTGGAGGCTTTTTTCACCGTTTGACGGATGGATCAAGAGGCTAACGAAGAAGGATGGATCCACTGGAGGAACGATTAACCTCATTGACTCCCAGTTTTAGCTAAAGAGCAACTTGACAAATCATCACTGCACACAATCTATTAACATATTAAAACAGATATTAAACAGCTTTCATTCATAGCACACACCTGACAATGTAGCGCCAATGATGAGTAGTAATGTTTGGAAAGGTTTTTTTTTTTGTCAATGTAAATAATATTAGTTTAATTAAACCCTTTTTACTCAACCTGCTTATTATTTCAGCATGTTTTGTGATAAATTAACTTAAATAACCCTAATGGAATCAAATTCTTATAGCTGTTTTTCATTATTATTAATTATTTCCCAAAGCTATATATGAAGAGTTTGTAATTGGATTCGGTTTGATAAAATTGACGTCATTTTGCCCTGGATAAAATATGCATCTCTCTCTAAAACTTTCCTGTAACAAAACAAAAAAGAACAATGAAGCATCATTATGTTTCAATTAAACACTCGTTCCCACTCCTCACAATTAATTTCCTTACGGTCACTGGACTCTTGCAGCAGAATCGGACAGTTTAATGAATTAATTAGGATAGCTCGGGGACATTAGTGACATCTGCGGCCGTGCACTGTGAACACAAATGAGTCCTAAAAAGGTTAAAAATGACAAAACCATAAATTCAGAGAAAAAAATAAAGCAAATTTGGCCAATAGGCCAAAGTCTCAGGCCTTAATTTGAATAGATAATTACATATTTACAGATATATCTGCATAGATAAAACAAAGCCTATGCTAACCTTCATTGGGTTGGATTTTAATCAGGAAAATGGGCCAAAAATCAAACGCTGCCATCACTGGCTTTTAGCCGCTGCAGAACAAATGATGCGGGAAGGACTCCTGAAGATTACAAAAGCATGGCGGTAAAGAATTTGCTGACTTGTGGCTCAGTGAAACAAACGATGTGTTGCTTTGTCAGTTTATCACTGGCTGTCAGGAAAATGGCCGTATTTACCAGAATCATCAGCAGATATCTTAACTGATGTCATTTCTTCTCCTTTTCTTTATATAATCAGTCTTTTTTTTTTTTTTTTGAAAATGACGCCGAGTGGTGCCGTCCCATATGATTTGTCTCTCATTATGTGGGTCTACTGTCTACTGTTTGCGGAATAAATTACTGCTTTACAGTAAACATCTGTGTCAAAGAAATATGAATATATCAGAGTGGGACAACTAATAATTGAAGATTTATTTTAACACAGATTTATGTCTTGGATGCGGTTTCATCGCAGTCGCGTTCCTCATAAATCTGACCTTCCGCAGCTCTTTAACTCTGTGGTGTCCCAGCGTGCTGGATTACTGTGATGGGAAACACTGAAAACATGAAAAACAAAAACAAGAAAAGTGAAAGAAGAATGAATCACCTAAAGATGTTTTAGTCTTAAAACCTAACATTGAGGCCACTGCCAAACTACCCGTGCTGCTGCATAAATCCCATCAAAGGTTTAAGCTCCAGTTTTAAACAAAATATACATTCTGAACCTATATTGTGTGAATTTACAGGCCTGAAATATTTTATTTTATTTCCATTTTTACATGTTTATGGAGTTCTTAGTTTGTGTTTTAGTCCCAAACTGTTAAAAAAAGAAGAAGGGCCTAGCTGTTTAAAGGACACGGCAGCACACAGAGTGGTTTAGTGTTTGCAGTTACAATGTGAAATCTGAGTAAAGTTTTAATGCGAAATCTGCCTCGGAGGCTGGACTTGCAGGACATGTGATGTGCACAATGGACAGAGGGCAGCGGAGTGCGGTCAGCGGAGAGACTCTGAAGGCACACAGCTCACTCTGAGCTCTGAGGCGGCGCCACATGTGAGACGCGCAGCTGCCAGTGTTGATACATTGATGCAGCAGGCAGCTCGGGACACACAGCTTGAATTCACGAGAACCAAACAGCAACGGAGCATATATCTCTCACAGGCTGATGGGGTGGGAAGGAGGGAAAGGTGGGTGGCTGGAGTGTTAAAGAGCTGCGCATGTCTGTCACTGAGCTAGCTGTGGGCCCCGGGCTTCAGACCAAACACAAACAAACTGCAACAGCTGGATCCAGAGACCTCAGACACACCTTGAAGCAACAGACCCTCGCGCTCACACTAGCATGTCACGGAGTCTTTGCCAATAAAGTTTCACAAGGTTGGTGCAAGGCAGAGAGTGAGATCTTTTGATCATTTGTCTTTGCTCAATCTCTCTAGATCTCCCAGAGTCATCTAACAGTTTTTCTACAGGATTTAGGCCCACAGACCGAGACACCATGAACGACTCGCCGTGTAGAATTGGTTTTATGTTTTGGATCATTCTTCTGCCGAAGGAGTCTGTGTCCAATCTACAGTAGTTTAAATAAAAATGAAAGTGCATTTGAGAATATACTATCCTAAGCCCATAAAAAGACTCCCCACTTCTTTGAAAGGGCTGTAGAACAACCCCACAGCATCACAGATCCTCCACCATACTTTTTAGGCAAGATGCCCCTCTCCATATATTGAATCTTTGTTTCTATCCAGACCAACCAGCAGTACTGATGGCAAAAACACCTTCATGAAATATAAATTTAAAAACTCCACATTTGTTTTGTTTTTTCTGAATATGGGTTCCTATCCCCACTGAATAGATAAACCTAAATGAAAGATTTGTTTAAATTTCTCAGGGTGGGATTATGTTGCTGCAATAAAAAATAAATTTGTTTTACACATCAGTATCTATATGTGGCCAACGCTGTAAACAATATTTACCCTTTTCTTATAATTTCCTTGTGCCACTTTTTTATCATACGTTATCTTTATCTAACCTTCATCTAACACTGTGAGCAATTGGGTTAATTAGTGTCTTTTTAAATAAATTTGAATAAAAAAAGAACAAGTAACGAACATACAATATATCTGGGTCTTGCTCTTTGCATGAGACCCATGACGGTCAAAACAGACAAAAAGGGTCTTGAAAGAGTATAATAGAAGAAAAAACTCATGGTTTGCACTGAAAAAAAATACATTCAATTAAGGTATAAAACTGCTAAACTCTTTGATTTGTTTGATGCAAAAGCATAAAGAGTAAATTGGACAATCTTTAAACTGCCAATTTCTTCAGTTTAACAAAGACTTATCATTATTCTGAGGATCTTACCCAAAAAAAATTACAGTTTGTTTAACTTTTAACAAAAAAATAAACTATCTGTGCTCACTGAAGGAGCCAATTAAAATATTTAATTTAAAAATAATATTAAATATGCAAAGTAGTTAACATCTGATTGATGTTAGTCCCCTTGAGATGTAAAGGTAAAAGTGAGCTCTCCAACCTCTGAATGAGGAGAGAAATAATGCAGAGCTCCCAGTTTGTAGTTTCTGTTTGGCATCTCTGGATATGTTGTTCTCCTCTGGACCTCTAGGGGGAGGTAAGAGCATTAAAAGCACTCTGACCTTCAAAGTTCTGCAGTGAAGAGAAAGGAGTGAGAGAGGAATCACTGTGTTTTATATAACATTTTTGTAATGTTAATCATTGGGTATAATACATTTATACATCTGGAAATTGATGCACAGAAAGAAACAGAAATTGCATTCATGAAAAAATAATGTTGAACATTCAAAAAGACGACCTTTCTGAAAGAAATGACGTGTTAACAGGCAAATAGTGTCTGACAGACTTCACCAACAAAAATCCTACTCCGATAGATTACATTTTTAGAAAACTATAACAAATAAAAACATGAAAACATTCAAATATTAAATCTCTTCTGTAAAATAACAAACTAATTTTTTTCTATCTCTCCTTTAAAATTGTTTACTTCTATATGACGTGGCTGCTGCATTTAGTCATAAATTAAAAGTGCACACGTTGCAGAGTTACCAGGGGTCATTTTCCAGGCATTTTGTTAAAGCGTTTATACTTTGTTACCAAGCAGTTTTTTTTGCAAGTGTATTTAGTACAAAAATACATTATAGTACCTTTAAAGCATTTACATGCAAAGCAGGCAAAGGATTAAACTAAAAAGTAAAAAAAAAAAAAAAAAATGCTACCAACCAAATTTTAAAATAAAGAAAATTACCTTTGTATCAAACTCTTTGAACATTTTTCCCAACTTTTCGGAATTTTAAATGACAGATTTGTACAATAAATCAGCTTTTCCCTATCTGACAGACCAATTGGGCCCATTCATTCCAGTTTCTACAGTGATGGGACCAATTAAAAGCTGTTAAGTGACCCAGTTTGGCAGCAGTGACAGCAGGCAGCTCTCCTGGCACAGCAGACTGAGGGGAGAATGAAGCCATCTCAACAGCGTTCGTCATCCCGGCCGGCCCCGAGAACTTCTGAATGAGTAAAATGATTTGATTATGTTGAGACTAATGATGAGGGGCATACTTAAATCCATCTCAACAATTTTCCTTGCTTCTGCCCCTGATTCAGCGCTCTGTCAGCAGCTTGTTAGATTGTTTTTTTATTTTACTGAAGCTCTTCAGATAAATGCTGAGAACGGAAAAGTCAAAGAGAGACAAGAAATGATAAGAAGAAAGGATCAGAGGGAACTGAGTCTGTTATTTTCCTAAAAACATTAATCTAAAAAGCAATTAAAAACGCAAAACATTTTCAACAGCATGTATTGATATTTAATTCATAAACATCCAAAAACAATGTAATACAAAACGTTCTACTCCATTCCATTTGCCGATTTCTGGAGTATGCTGGGGGATAATGTGATAAACAACTGATGATTTATCCACCTGTAGCTTCGGCATCCTTCAGTTTGGACTACAAAATCGGGGCAAGAAATAAAAATGGAGGATTCCCGAAATTGATTAGCCGGAAGTCCATGGCCTGGTGTAAAATATGACCCAAAAAGAATATAAAGCTTTCTGTACAACTCCTGGACAGACTACATTCACATTTTCTGTATATCTAGAGACTCTAAGTACCTGTTTTAGGCCTACAAAAGAGGATTTTGCATGTGTCCCCTTCACGAAGCAAGGAAATCAACCACACTTCACAGAGAGTTTTTGAGGTTATTTCCCCCTCCAGATCCTGGAGTATTTGTTACCAAAGAACCTCAATCTAAGTCTCCTCTGATCAAAGCCATATTTTCCACTAGAAGTCCTATTAGAACTAAGGGACTAACTAAACTCTTAATTTTTATGTTTGTGATGGTAGGACAGAAACTGATTTTTTTCCCCCCTGGTATGCCTTCCAACAAGCTATTCAGGTATAGATAGCATCTTAGAGTTGTTGTGAAGCTCTTCTCAACAGTTATTTTACAGTATTATTTCAAGATTTTAAGACTTCCTTCACCATCCTTCTTACTCATTCTATCTTGTTTGTCACAGATACAGTAATTTTAAGATTTGTAGCTATTGCTCTTACTGTAAATAGGGGCAAGTTTGGGTGAGTACCTATTTTCTTCACCCATTTCCCAACCTATAACAATCACAAACGTTTGAATTAAATGTTCATTTTTCTTTCCCACATTACAAAAATGTGCCTGTCTGTGTGTTACCTCCTATTTCTACCCCCAGGAAACAGAAAAACTCTGGGTTCTTAGTTAAAAGCTTCCAACATACTTTAAAAATGTATATGAAAATCACAAAATGTTTCTGTTATATTTATTTTAATGGAATGAAAGTCTTGGATTGTTAATTTTGTAAAGGCAACTTTTTGTGTTGTGGGAGTTTATTACACACCAAATAAAAGCAGTCAAATTCACTTTAAACCAGGTTACAACTTAGATTGTAATATAAAAATAAATGCATACAATTACTTATTTTTTGGGGGGACCAGTTAGGTCAGATTTGTTTTGTATATTCTTAGAAACAAGAACGGGATGTGGGCGTTCTTTCTTTGAGAATGCTTGCTTTGTTTAACATTAAGATTAATGAAGTGGTGCACCCCAGAGCAGACTTTTACATGTGCTTTGAAAGGCCATTCATCAATAAAAAAGTTTACCAAAATAAAAAAGCAAAAGGTTTGGTCTGCAATAATCGCCTTTGTTCAAGGTCCAAATTTGTATTGTTTTTTTTAGCTAGGATCATGGGTACATTGGACAATACTGCTATTAATCCACTTTTATTTACAGTACCTAAATGTTACCCATCTGTATTAATGTATTTTGTTGTTTTTCTGTTTTCTTTGTTGTTTTGCACTAAAAAAAACCCACAAAACAAAATAATATACTAAAAACACAAAAGACCTATAGAACATTAATGTTTGATAACATATTTAAAAGTCTTAAATAAGTTAAAACGACGAGGACATGCCTGAAACCATCCCACATACACTTGCAGCAGAGACATGCCATCCACAACAAAAACCCAGAAAATGATGTGAGCAAGGCCTTGCTAATTGACCGTGCTTCAGTAGGAGTCAACACTAGCCATATGGAGGGCATGCGGTGTTTTCTGTTGTAATTGACATGATTTTAAAAACCAGGAACAAAGCTCAACCATCAGCAGCGCGTGGAGCTCCACTTTCACCAACATGTCAAAGCAACAGAACAAAAGCCAATGACGGACAGACAGCGACCTCTCCTTCCTGCCTGTCAACACAACAAAGACGTCGGCTGCGTGTTTACAGACAGCTGCTGCTCCGAACACAGCACTGCAGCAAATTACAGAGAAGAAAAGAAAATCACGTTAGGGCCGAGAGTGAAAGAGACGAGAAACCTCAGCCTGTTGTTCTAATATTAGCCACACTATTGCGGGAGTGGATGCCGGGCCTGTTGGGAGCTCTGCCTGTATTTATAGCTCAGGACAATGCTTGGGATGATGTTTCTGTGCACTATCTTGCTTTGTGTATCTCCTGAATGCATCAGGATCAAAGACGCGTCCCAATCTGCTCCTCTGTATGAAATAGAAAGGGACAAGATTAGGCCAGACTATTGGACTTTAATTCAGCATTGAACAGTCACAAATAATGTTACGGATCATGCTAATGTAGTAACTCTGTTGTAATTTTAATTCCTTTTCCTTTAATTTACAATTAAATTGTAGCAGTAATTACGTGCATGCTTTATTATGTTTTATTTTGATGTTGAGTGTTACATAAAGAAAAACTGCAAATTGAAATGGCAGTCACATCTTTAAAATAGATGCAATATTGTGGAAAAGTAAGCAAGACGACAAAGAGCTAGTTTTGATCACCTCATTTACTCGACTCCAACTGAACTGGGTAACGGTACACAGGGTGATGATAAGCACTAAAAAAAAAGAAAAACATCCCGTCATCTGGGTGCGAGTAAAGCCCCCCGGTGGTCCGCCACATGCGCCCCTCTGCACCCCAGGACCCTGGGTTTAAGCAAACATCCAGAACTGCTGAACTTGGAAACTGTGGAACCAGCCTGGAACCCCCTGGACTGAGGACGAGGTTGAGGGCGACAAGCAGGGCCTGAAGCAGACCTCCGTTTAAATGGCCTCCGATAGGTGAAGGTCTCAGAGGGGAAGACAGCGGTCCATTAATACTGAGGAGGAAGGTCTTATTCTGCAAGGAGTTTGGGCTGTTACCACCTGATCATCCGCCAGGACATGGGCAGGTTTGAGCCAATACAGACTGTCTCCTTATCCCCCCCCCCCCCTCCCCTCCTGCCCCTCCAAATCTAAAAGAAAATGTTTAGGACCTAATTCGAGGACTTTGAAAGGGCTGCAGTGGTGTTCCGTGTGCATCGTGTCGTACAAAAAATAACGTAGAGGTCTGTAAGTCTCTTTGGACAAATGCCTGAGGCAAACAATGGTGTGAAGAGCCGGGAACATGAAAAGAGTCCCCAGTGGTAAAAAAAAAATGTTGCACAGGTGGACTGAACTGTGGTGAGAGGACATCAAGTAAAAAAAAATTCACGAGAGTCACACACCGACTGACCAAAAACCAGCTGAGCTGTGGAAGCGCCAAGGTCCTCTTTAGCGGCTGAGCATAAACCAAAGATGATCCATGAAAGATGGCCAACCCAGTTGCCATCAATCAAAGCAGCGCAGAGCGCAGCTTTTAATGGCCCATGAAACCGCTCGCACAACCCATTAGCCTATGGATTGTCTGCAGTAGTGCAGTGGATCTTGACCCCCAGATCTTCAGCCATGATGGACCATAGCTCTGAAACAAACTGTGGGCCTCTGTCAGAAGTATTGTCTGATAGGGGGGTCAAAACTCACTACCCAGGTTGACACAAATACTTGGACCTACCACTGCCGACGTTATGGATCATAGGGGGACCACTTTAGGCCACCAGGTGGTACGATCGATTATTGTCAGGAGATGTGTGAAACCTTGTGATGGATGCAGAGGACCCAACAGGTCTATGTGCACATGATCAAACCAGGAAACGGCTCAAAGGGTGCTTTAATGTGCCTTGTGACCTTGGCACGCTGGCAAGGGACACATGCCGCAGCCCATTCCCTAACGGTTTTGCAAAGTCTAGGCCAAACAATTTTAGAACTGACCAGTTTCACGGAGGCTCTAATGCCAGGATGTGAAAGAGAAGGCGACCATACACTGGTACTTTGTGTCGTCTGAGAAAATCTAATTGTTGTTGAAGAGCTAATTGTTTCAACGTGGACAAACCATGAAGGGGAATCATGCAGCTAGAAGTCCGTGATTGTAACAGCCTCAGAAAAAGAAGCCGGGGATGCCAGTGGAGGTTCAGCAGGGGCAGGTATCGCCTGGGAGGAGCTGGCTTCATCATCAGAGGTCGACATGTTGACTTTCAGGGTCACCGATGTGGAGGAGTAAGAAAAACGACAGAGGAGTTGGGTTTGATGACCTTGTTTACTTGACTCCAACTGAACTGAGTAATGGTACACAGTGTGATGATGAACACAACCCCCCCCCACCCCCAAATAAACCCCCAAAACAAACATTTGTTAAAACAAAACTTCCCGTCATCTGGATTTGAGTGGAGCCCCCTAGTGGTCCACCACAGTATAAGCATTTTATATATCTGGCTGCATTTTAAGTTTGGTCGGTCAGGTTCAAATGTATTTATCCATTTTTGTCACCTGTAGCAAAAGCCTCATGAAATGTATATGTTGTTAATAAATTACAAAATTTTCTTTGTTGCATCGTTGTCTCCTGTCTTTTCGATGTTGTCCGACTCTTCAGTTTGCACTATTATGTTTAAAGGACCTACGCACCTATGCTGCCAGGATTGAGACTTTGATTGACAGGTATGATGAATTAATGTGATTGGATAAACTATGACACACAAAGTACTGATTATCCACAGGTGCAGAGAGCTGGAGAATCTTTAAGCAACCAATTAAAGACCAACATAAAGTCACATGGAAGCCAAAAGTTTCACAACATACATACAAACTCATTTGGTTGGCTCCTTTAGCCACTGACACAGTAAAATTAGGCCCCTACACACAAAAAAAAATCTATTTGGAATGGGAATGCCATGAAATAAAAAAAAATAAAAATAAAAAGTCAAACACTTTTTAAGAATGAACTGTTGTGATAATTACTTTTTATTTTGTACTTTATGTTTACTGTGTTACCGTATTTACCGTTTTCCTGCGTTTTTGATGGGGATGGTGCCCTAGCACCCTGGTTAACAAGCTACCACTGGTAACTGGGGAGGACAAGGGGACAATGACTGACGAACAGCAACTACTTCCTCACACCTGTCAACACCTGTCTTGCCCCAACACAGTAAGGATGAGGATATGTAGGGGTAGAAAAACAAAACCTGAGAACAATGATTATGCATCATCTAGATGCCAACTGGTAATTTGGGAGGAATACAGTGAAAAAATGTCTTCTGTCTAACTATCCCAAATGTGAATATGTGGAGCTTGCTAAATGCTACTTGCACTTTGATTTTAACTTTTGGTCACATGAGACTCAAACTGAAGCAACAAATACTCCTGGTGGGTATGGGCAAAACATAAATTTGTAAAAGTATCTCAGGCTCACTGTTAAGTACGGTGGATGATCTGTGATGCTGGGATATTTAAAAGAACAAAACCCCGGTAGCCTATGCCAGGTTTTGTCTCTGGGTTTTTCAGCGGAAAAGTAATCAAAAACATGTGGTTAGAACAAAACATAGGAACGTTTCACAGATACCAACCATTTTCCATGGTCATCTCAGTCCCCAAATGTAAACTATTTTGAAAACCTGTGGAGTGATTTAAAGAGAAGAGAGCATAAAAGAGGACGCAGGACAAAAGAATAGTCTTTGTACTTTCCAACCTTGTGAAATGTCATAGGAGACTAAGTGCTGTCATAACGGCCAAACCACAAAAGTATTAACAGGGCTGCTGAAGCTTGTGCCAGCTTTTCTTAAAAAAAAAAAAAAAAAAAAAAAAAATTAGTTCTTAACAATTGATATTTTGGCCCCACAAAATAAAACATCAAATATGTTGTTATTATTAGATTGTGCTGTCACAATGAAAAATCGTATTTTTTTTTTAATGCTTTTTTGACATTTTTAGCAAGGGCACCAAAAATGTGTAGGGCATGCATTACTAAAATCAGAGCTGCAAGCAAGCCACCTATCAAACACGTCAAATAAATATGTCTCTTTTTCAGATCTCTCAATTGTTTTTTAAATCTCATTTGATTAAAAAAAAAACACAGAGAAGTATACAATTTTTGAAATTAAGCAAGAGAACAAATGGATTTAGTATGACTTAATAGTGGAGGGGGGGGGGAGGAGTAAAAGTGCAGTTTTACTGACAGGAAAATGTAAATCCTCCAACGCAAGGATCAATCAACCCTTCTGCATCCGCTTGCAAACGAGTGGGCATCCTTACATCACAACCTGTTAGTCTCTCTGTGTTATCGTCGCTTCCCCGTCCGCCCCTGCCCGCTCCCCGTGACCTGCGACGGTGAAAAAGACAAAGAGGGAGTGAAATGGAAGAAAAGGAGGAAGAGGAAAAACAGGAACGTTTCACCGCTTTCAGAGAGACTCCATCGGTGAGGACCTCCCCCGCCCCGTCCTAATCACATTACCCCAGAAAAATTTTACTTATGGCTAATGGAATTCACTTAAAATTGAACCACTGGGACAAAAGTAGATTTGCATTGATCCAGATATGTATAGAGCCAAAGTCAGTCTATCTATCCTGTGAGGGAATTAAAGGCCGCTAAGCCTATAGAGCCAGACTGTATAATCCTATGTTAAAAGATCAATACTGGCGGGAACCCACGTGAGAGCTTTTCATAGTGTTTGTTTTTGCCTGTCTGTCTGAAAACACACCCACTCTGTGTGGAACAAGTTTGTTTCCTTTTCCTTTAAAGAATCCATGTTTTTTTCCATACGTCTCTCCATTTGCCAGGGTTGTTTGCTGTTCTGCTCTTCTTTGGCGGAGGTACATGAAAAACAAAAGGCTCTACTGCAGATGTTGAAGAGAAAATAAACCTGGGTGTCCTGCATTTATTTAGTCTGACACCCACCGTCTACATAGCACACCCTCAGACAGCTTTAACGCCCAAGAAGAGCGAAATGCTTGAGCTGCCAAAATGCAGGGAGTGCAGATTGTACAGCACCTTGCAAGTACTCATACCATAAATTATTCACACTATATCACAGCCTTAAATATAATTAAATTTCATATAATTTTGTGAGGTAAACAATGATGACGTAATAGATAAGTGTGAAGTAGAAGCAAAGTTAGACATGGTTTTTAATAAATTCTATCGATAAAAATATAAAAGTCTAGCATGGATTTATTTAATTCAGCCTCACTGAGTGAATACTGCATAGAATAAGTTTTCTAACCTGTAACCTACAAATACAGCCACAAGTCTTTTGGGGTATTAGCTTTGCAAAAACAAAGACTAATTTATAATAAAAAAAATTTGGGCCACTCTTCTGTCCAGAAAAGCTCATGCAGAATTTTAGCTGCATCACGCCATTTAAACAAATTCATATTTGGTAATTTATATATTTTAGATTGTGGCGTGGGTGGGCGCTGTCTTGTTTCAAATCTATATTGCCATGTCTTCCGAGTGCCCAGGCAGGACTTGCAAGAGGTTCTAATCACGGTTGAGTCGTTACTGAACAAATAATAACTTTGAGCTCTTTTAAAGTATCAAACAGAAAGATATTGGCAGTTTTGCTTCTTGTCAAGCCTATGCCAGGCGCACATGCTCGCTTGGGTCAGTTTGCCACGTTCGGAATAACTTGATCCTGACAAGCATTTACATGCATACCGATGGGATTAGACCACCCCTCTCATTCGGAATGGAATTTCATTCTGACTGAGTTTGATCCGATCACAATATTCTGACTGGCTTGTTTACGTGACGTGTTTTTATTCCGATTACTTTTGTCCATGTAAACGTGGCAACCGACAGTTTCGTCCACCTAAGTTATGGATCTATGCAGCTCCTCCAAAGTTACCATGGACCTCTTGGCTGCTTGTCTGATTAATGCTCTGCTTTCTCCCCCTGTCAGTTCACGTGAAAGGTGACGTCTTAGGAGGTTTGCAGTTGCGTCATGCTCTTTCAATTTTCAGATGATGCATTAAACTCTAGATAATTAAGTCATGAGAAAAATATAAACAATGTGATGTTTGGATAATGATCAAATAATCTTACTTTACTGTTTAGTATCAAACACAGTTTTAAAGTATTTATTTGTGTTTAGGTCTGTTGACACTAAAAAAAATTGGGGTTTCAATTTAAACTTTAGCACCAATTCAACAATCTAAAGAGCATCTTTGCACTTAAGTATTTCAAGTATGCACTAATAGAAAGGTTTCATAGGTAACATCACTACAACAATTTGCAGTCAATCAGAACTTTCCTGACAACAGATGCAAAGGCAGTCCAGCAACAGAATTACCCTATTAGACACAAACTAATACACATTATGCTTTGAGACAGTTAAATATCAGCTTGGTGCCTAAGGTTAATTAGAAAAGCAGCTCTATGAGATTTCACTCACATTTCACTTGTGCAACATTTACTGAGTTTAACACGCTTATAATGTTGGTATTATTTGCTGATGTGCATTGAATATTTATAAAATACAAAGAAAGCATGACATGGTTGTCATGGTTTTCAGGTGACGAGCCCACATGCAGATACGATCGGGAGGCAATGCACAGTTTTAAGATGTTTATTTTGGAAACAGGCAGATCTACGGACGGAACTACGGGCGATTCGGCTGGGTCAGAACGTCACGGCTGGAGAGTCTGCAAGAAAGAGGGAGTAAGTAACTCTGAAAGTAGAACCAGGAGAATTGCTGGAAGTTGCGCTGCTTACCATTGGGCTGGGCGGACCTAACCGGGAAGAAGTAGCGTCGGGAGTACTCTATGATTCTACTCTGCTGGAGATAGGCGGCTAGTGGCTGAGGACGGCTGATGTAACTGGCGAGGGATCCTGAGCGAGCCTCGTCGGCAACGGTTGACAGATGGATTGACCAGAGTGAATGCAGAACCAGCAGAAACCGGGAGAGGGGATCTCAGGCCTCGCTGGGTAACATCCAGGAAGTATGAGGGGAGCGCCAGAGCAAAATCTGAGCAGACAGTTCTGCTGGTCTGTTTCTTCGGACTAGACGTCAAGACAGGTGAGTGCATCCAAGCACCAAAAATCTGAAGCAAAAACAGAGATCCAAAAATTAGTCAAAGTCAAAGAGCAAAAACTCACAAGCTGGTTTCCGAGGGTGGGACAGAGGCCACGTCGTACCACGACTGGTTAAGGCTCTGGCGTCTTCCATCTGTCAGCGCTCTGCTTAAGAAGCCAGAGGAAGCCGCCTGCAACGAGCTGCAGGTGTGGGCCACGCCTCCTCAGCCAACTAGACACACCTGAGGAGTAGAGTTAGAGTAGAGCAGCACAGAGAACCCTGACAATGGTACAACTGGTGATCCAGTGATTCACATGAGGAGTTTTAGGGATCATTATTTTAGCGGGAGGGCAGAACATAAAATGTTGAACACATCATTATTTTTGAGGTGCTCAGGTCTTCACTAGAAACCACAGGTTTTACTGGGTGGTGGTACCAGTTAATATCTAATTATGTAAACCACTATTAACCAAACATGTAATTTACCTTATACCGTATTAGAAGATGCTACAATTTTTGGCAAAGTTCATTTTCATATATTTACTTACTTTATTGATATTCAATCAAAACTAATTAAAGATTTTTATCCTACACCCATTTGCACTTTAGATCATTGCATTCTCTCTTCTGTGAAAGCTTGTTTGTCTGTTCATAACATGAAATCAAAGACGAACTGCAGCTAACTGCTCAGACCTAATCGAATCACAAAGGTTTAAACAGGGCTACACTGACATATGGGCCATGATTCCTACTGGCCGTCCTTTATTCTCATCCATATTTATTTCTCTCTCTGACATCTCCACGGTTCCCCCTCCAAACCCTGAGAATGTGCCAAATGACCTCACACAACGACAGTGTCGCTGTGCACACAGTCAATAGTGACCTCCATTGATGAACACACACTTACTAACTCAAATGCACACACGCAGAGAAGCCCATCAGTCAGGAGGTCACAGCGACCCCATCATCATCACGCTGGCTGGAAAGGGCTGCAGCTCCGCAGTGACATTGGTCGTCGGTGGCGAATCTGATGACTAAGAATTCCAACTATGAGATTAGTCCCCCTGACCATCCTGCTCTAAGTGCCACTCCACACAAATGGGGCCCTAAGAAGATAATAACTGTACAATTGCTTTTATCGGCAGGGAGTTATTCAATTTATGAGCCCCTGCAGTAAAATGTTGCTATAACGGTACGCTGGCCGGACACAACTTCCAGAGTGGCCATTTTTATAGCATCCCAATAAATAGAAACCAGAGTTGTTGTGTTTTGGTTTAAAATGCAAGAGATTTTAGCCCAAAATGAAATGGGTTAAACTCTTACAGCAGTAAAATCTCAGTGGTGGTTTTATGCAAAATAAAGATGCCTCTCAATAAATTCGAATATCGCTGAAAAGTTAACTCACTGAATTGGTTTACTGGAAAAAGAAAAGGATAAAAAAAATTGATCAGTAACTTCAACACAGGTCCACTGAGCGTTATATTTATACATCAGTGATAAAATGAAACCAATAAGAAGTCACCAGAATATTTGTTTTAATTGTTTTAGTAAAATATTGTAACCATTGGTTCCCCAGCCAGTTAGACCAATGGACTCCAATGGTGGAGATGGGGGGTCTCAATTATGTGCTGAATACTAATTAATGCATAATGGCTTAAAAAACATTCCCCTTCATGACCAATGATTGTGAACCAGTTTATGTTTAGGGTTAATAAAGTTTCGAAAACAGAGTTTTCCATTTTTTTAAGACGGCCAGAGTGTCTAGAATATCTTTAAGTTGTCTGTTACTTTCTCCTTCCCAGTGGCCCTCACTGATTATGCAGAACATTATAACTTTGGACATGCAAACTGAATACTATAATAATAAATTATCTCTTCATCGTGGCACCTCTTAGTTTGTGGGATATTTTGGGCATCGAGTGAATATTACGTTTACAATGTTGCCAACTGGCCATGTTAGAGGCAGGGAAGAGAACAACTTCAAGCAAAATTGGACTGGGACCAAAATGTGATGTCTAGCTGACTGGGTCAGAGCATTTTGAAACATTTTCTATGTTTGGAAACATACAAGCAAATGTACAATCATTTAATGTCTTGTTGCCACACACCACATGTCACCTAAAAGGATTTATTGAAGTCCATGGTTTGATGGGTCAATTAATGGAACGTTACTCCACACAGTGTGCAATTACATAATACCGAGGTACTTTTTGTTTTATCAAGAATCCTAATTTATCTACCCATCATGCACACTGAGGACTATGGTTTGGAAGGTAAAAATAATTCTCCAAAGTTCAGTTATAGAACAGCAGCAAGGAAACAACTTTTAGACATTATATATATAAACCATAACAAAACCAAACATTTTCTGTCCTGCCATCACAAAAGGAAACATGTTGAGCTTTCGCTAAGTGCTTTTATCAGATGAGACCAAGACTTGAGATTTTTGGAACCTCCAGTTGGGTCCATTGAAAAGATGCCTTACATGCTGACTGTGAAGTTTGGAGGAGTATTAGTGATGCTGTGGGCCTGTTTTTCTTCAGAAGGCCCTTGGAACTTTGCTAGAGTTTAAGGGATGATGAACTCCTTAAAGTCAAAATAAAATAGGATGTTCTTTATCATACAACTTAAAATGGACCATCACTTGTAAAGCTTATTCAGCAGAAATTTCCTCTTAAATTTATTGATTTAAAATGTATTTTACACCCCCCCCCCCCCCCGGAAAAAGAAAAAAAAAAGGCAAAAGGTAAACATTTAAACATTTTGCACTGCATTATAAAGGTTTTTAAATGTTTACTGTATTTTTTGGGGGGTAATTATAGTTTCCAGGCTTGGTTTTTTGTAAAAACAATGGGATTTTTGCAGTGCATCTTAAAAGGTATTAAGAGCAGAGGGGTCAATAATAATAGCAATTATTATACTTCTGGATGAGATTTTTCTTCTTCTCTGAATAGATGCATGCATGTAGTTTTATTTAAGAGATATAAGATGTTTCAATCCTAGCTCACCACATGTAATGTAGTCATGCAGTTTAAAACAGAAGTAACATTAAAAGAGGTTGGGTGAAGTGTTCTTTGTAAAATCCTGGTTTTTAAAAATGTGATGTCACTCTGTAGGGGAAACCGCCATCTTGCTTGAGTCACATTTGGTTCAATTTACATTTCAAGAGCCTTCTTAATGTCACAAAATGTAATGTCTTGGCCACATTTACATGTACATAAAGGTAATAGAAACAAATCACAGACACAATCATTCCCAAACCTCCCCGCTTTCTGCAGACAGCCTCTTCCCTGCTCTCCACCAATGAGAATAAAGTGCAACTGGATGTACAACGGTTAAAGAAATGAGAAAGGCCGACCATTCTTCCTCGGCTCTTTGGCAGCATCCGCTCAGAGCTGTTGAAAGTCGAGAGGCAAACTCACCCTCTCTCCCAGCCCACCGCTTCCACCTTAATCCTGTTTGTCTCCGTTTACCACGATTGAAGTGGAGGGCCTCTCTGAATTCAACCCCACCCCTCACTGCCTATTCTGCTAAAAAACATTTCCTGAACCATATCTGTGTGCCCTCTTCCAGGACAACTCCTATTACTTACAAATTACAGGACCAATAACCCAGTTAACCGTGGGGGTTTCAGTTCTCCTAGAAATCCACAGGATTTGCAGAAGATGGCGACTCCATCAAGGCAAAACCACCGCGGTGTGGACTGTTCTTACACACTGCCAATCAGAGTTTTAACATCAAACCTTAAATAGATATAATATATGTTCTAAAAGACAGCAAAGCACTAAATCTTCCACTTTCCCAGGTTTTTGTTGTAAAATCAAAATCAAATATCATTTAATATCTTGTATCCCAACTGCTATAAACAGTATGGATTAATGACACAAAGTAAAAGAGTGATCATTCATGAGTGAAGGGGTGTGTCTAAGGTGAAACTAATCTGTTCTAATGAATGAAGTGGAAAATCTGTCTTATTTCCTCTGGATGTTGTTGTGAATGTTTCTTTTTCAGTGATAATGTGGAGAAACGACCGATGACATGAACATAACATCCCCCCCCCCCAACAAATGGCTTTGCGACCACACACTTGGAAACGTCCATCAACATCGGTGCCAGTCCGGCACCACAATACCTGGATGCTGCAGTGTTTTCCTAACAAACAACGCAGTCAGGGCAGAATCAGCTCGACCCAGTGGGCCTTAAGCTCTCCCTACAGCTACTATTTTTATACCCAGCTCACTTTTTCCTTCACATGGTGAAAGCTTGACTTGTGCATTCCTGATCAAATTTAGACTTAGAAGCAGTATTTTATTTTTAAAAATCTGAACATTTTACTACTTTCTGTGCAGACTATTACTACATTAAGCAGCTGGAATACAATACAACGTGAGAATGTTGTTGGAGTGATGGATGCTCTAAATGTTATAATGTGCTTGTAAAAACACATTGTATGTGTTTTTACAAGCACACATCCCAACTAAATGCTGCTAACTGTACCCAATAAAAAGGAAGGAAACACATCTTAAACTAAATCTCTACTCCTTGGTTCTGTTTAGAAATAAACTGGAGTTAGCGCAGCTATTTCTTTAGTTCTTGTACTCCTGGTCTGCAATAGTTATTGTGGGTCTGCTCACAATATGGTCAGGAATATGATACTGTATTTGTAATGGTACTTGTACAATTATTGTACAAGTACGAGTAACATTATGACAATAAGGAGCAGGGAGGATCAGAAAATTGTATCTCCTGATTTCTTTTTAACTGACGCTGTTCCTACAGTATGTGCTGCTGTAAAACACCTGGAATATTAATTAAATAACTGATGATTTGTCTGATGACATGGATATTTACAGACAACGTCGTTTAATGTATGCACCAGCTAACATGCTTGTAGACATGTCCAGGATGTGCTCTGTCTCAGTGAAAGTGTCACTTTTTAAAGCATACTCTACTCTTTGCATATGACCCACTGGAGGAGGCGCTACAAGCGAAGCAGGAGGCAGAAACTCAAAGTGGCACATAATGACGGATTGAGGATGCTGTTTAGGATGCAGAGATGAACTAGTGCAAGTCAGTTATTTGCTAGTGTTTCCACTTTTTTATGCTGCATTACATAACTTTGTGTCCAGATGTGTGTGTAGATTAGCTGACTCTACAAACAACATCATCCTTTCACTGACAGACCCTTTACAAAGCTCGGTCAGATTTAAGTCTAGGATTTGAAAATGTTGCCGTTTTTGACTCTTTGTATATTTATGACTTTTCTTGTTTGCATTTCTTATTTATTTACTTAATTTTTTTTCTATGGACCTAAATGTGTCTTTAATACAGTCCTAATAATTTATTTAAAGGTTTTATCAGATTTTGTTTTCTGTGATATGTTTCCTAATCTTTGGTAATTATGCGACCATGTGTACTCATTTGGTATACCTTGTTTAGCACATGTATAGAAAACCTAAAGGTGTTAGTTAATGTAATTTATGTTAGTTAATGTATTTTACACCAAATTCCGCCGGCTGCAGCTTTAAATGACCCCAGTGCAGCTGGTGTGCACACGTATAGCTAACCCACTGTTTCTGCTCCTCATGTGAGCATTAATTTTCTGATCCAGGGCAGCCCAGCTGAGGCTTTGACAGACTGGCTGATATACGAGGCTTTGATAAGTGCAGAGGTGTGGAGATCTCAGCGCACACAGCCTTACGAGGTCTCCTGAGCAACTTACAGACCCGCTCTGAGAGAGGATTAGGTTAAGCCAACTCTCGGTCATTTACAGTTTATCACAGAGCGGCTGTTTCTGCCAACTACTTTAGAGCACTTTTAGTGGAGGGGTCAGGCCTGGGAAATTTCACACAGATTAAGGCCTCATTGCTGCTGTTCTTGTGCAGGGAAACAGTGGAATGACCATGGACTCCAGTTTGATGTTAAGTACATGCACGTAGTCAGTTATTCTCCAAACTATCCAGACAAATTATTCATCTTGACCTGAGAGAGCTTATCGGCCTCTAGCAACAGCCTGACACACACAAAAAAAATTTTTGTGTGTCAGGAGATGTAACTAGTTCAGACAACTATTTGAAGAAGTGGTCTGAATGTAAGTTGTTCCATGATCATCTTCAGGAAAATGTAAAAGGTGCATTTTTGTCGTGTAAGAAACCACAACTTAAAAGCATTTTTATGAGAGGTTATGTGATGGACCAACACAAAATGGTGCGCAATTGAAGGGGAAAGGAAAAGGATAAATTATTGTTTAAGTTTTTTTGTTCGTGTTTTAAAATAAAAATCAAGAATAACTTCCTGTGTCAGCGCTTTGTAGAAACATCCACATTCTACAATATTAGCCACAAGTCTTTCAGGGTATGTCTCTACCTACTTTGTAGAAAGCTTGAACTTTATAGTTGAATTAATTCAAAGTCATGCAGACCATCTGCAATTGTCGAGGCCCATATTTTAAATTGAATGCGTTGCATTTTTTTAACTGAACGACCTACCTGAGCTGAAGATCTCTGCAGCACTTCTAGAGTTATCACGGACCCTTTGCAGTTGTTCCAAACTATAGTTATGGATGATGGACTGATGTACAACGCTTTGGATAATAGCTATGTTTACATGCACAACATTTCACAATTGGATTGAAATGTATTCAAGGACTTGTAGCAGCTTCGGTTGAAACGTTACTGAATAAATAACAATTTTAAGGTCTTTTAATATTTTGAATAGAAAGCTTGTGTCGGGAGCCCTGACAGTTTTTGCTTCCCGACATATTTCCTGCAACTCAACAACGTGGAAATACGTCACGTTTACGTCAGACGCACAATCGCACTCAGGTCAATTTGCCACATTCGCAATAACTTGATCCTGATAAGCGTTTACATGCATGCCGAAAAATAGTCATAAGAAGATTATATTCAATAATCATATTATTATAATATATTCAATAATTAAATGATATCAGAAGACATTGAAGTTTAATTAATTATATCTGAGTAACAACTGACACTTCCCTTTTCAGATTGATTTTTCAGATTTTTATGAGAACCTTTTCTATAAACAGGTGCTTTCAAAAACATTTGTTTCCCTTTTAAAGTTACTGTTGTCTTCTGAACAGCCCATCCAAATACAGTTCTGTCAAAACAGTTGTCAAAGCAGAGTAGAATGTGAAGCAATGCAGACAATGATAATGATTATAATAAATAATAATAATGTCAACTTGTCAAAATATATATAAGTCTTAACGCTGCTTACAACTACAGAAAAAGGCATTTAGGGAGCTTTTACTTGATTAAAAAGTAGAACATATTTTGTAAATCTTACCAAAAAATATTTTACACACACACACACACACACACACACACACACACACACACACACACACACACACACACACACACACACACACACACACACACACACACACACACACACACACACACAGAGTAATTAATTCCACACCCACCTTGTGTCTCCTTCAGTTTGCGTCCCCGCCACCAGGCCTGGGGGCAACAAGCCCAGTAAGTAGCTAGCTAATTAGCTAATAACCTGCAAATCTAATTGGCGGCCGGCGGCCCTTTGAAGACTCAGCTCGGTCCATTAGCATCAGCGACTGTCGTCGGAGCTCTGATCTGTCTAATATTCGACCGAGGAGCTCGACGTGTCCCATCCAGTGTTGCACCTTTATCCATTCACAGGCCCTGCTGATAACAGCCCTTCTGTCTGAAATGAAGCGTCCATTTAAATGTTTACAGTAAATGAACCAACTTGTGTGCACACACTAGTGCACACACGTCCAGCAACACACACTCCCTTTACAGAGCTCTCCTCGCCTCCCCAATTAGGCCTCTAATTTGGCTAATGGAGCATTAATGGAGAAAGAGGCTGCTGAAGACCCGAGCTCAGCACAATGTCCTCCAAACCAGCACAAGAACAAACCCCGGTACCACACATACAGATTAGATTTCACTAACAATAGTATCAGAACGCCCCTCCCTTGAGACATACTATTTAAAACCAAACCCAAGCTGCTCTGTGATGGGAACAAAAACTTTAATGTAGTTGTGAGTAGGTGAGTGTATTTCATTAAACATAGAAAGGAGGCTGAAACCCACCTGAGCATCTTAATCAGACTAAACCCTATGTGCTGGCTGATGGGATGAAGGTGTTTCACAAACCAGAAACTCTTCGCCGGAGCTGCTACAGTGTTAAACTAACAATCACAGCTAGCAACAGCGTCAGGGTATTGCTTAAAATTCAGAGTCCATTAGCATCAGAGCCAGGTCAAGCATAAATTACAATTGTGAAGTTCAATTTTGATTTTGCCATCAAATGTAAAACACATTAATTATCAGAAAATTTGCGTTTTGGAATATTCCTCTTTGCAGTATGCTCTTATTTTGTAAAACATCCTGACTAAATTACATTTTGTTCCTCTTTCTGAAGCTAAACATCAGAGAGGAGCGTGACAGCAATGTCACCCATGTGTGTCTGAACGGATTCATGCTTGGCACAAAACATCCCATGGCAGGAGGTACCCTGGAAAAAGTCGTTAATGAAACAATTAAATCTGCACAGGTAAGAAATGACAAAGCAGGAAAAAGTCCAGCAAATGAATCATTTAAACACTGTCATTGTCTCGCAAACTAAAAAGTGTTTTCTTCATGAGTGTGAACATTGAATCTAAAGACAAAGATGGGATCAAAACATACTGGTTGCAATATCTAATACAATTCAATTAAATTCAATTTTATTTATAATACTTTTCAGGTAAGACAGTAAAGTGCGTGACTTCTTTATGCAGGTTTTTTAATAGCCTACACTTGAATAACTACATTCAATTCACTCATTTAAAAGGAAGATTCAACAGGAATGGTTTGGGGAAAAATTATGTTACAAAGCAATTCACTGTTCTTCAGTTGCAACAAACTGCAGTGTTTCCCAAAATTAAGTATTTTACATAATTTTTCCCATAATGTAGAAGTCCTAGTATGGAAAAAGAACAAAAAAGGTTAAAAAAATTGCAATAGCTAATCAGAAGAGCCATTTTAACAGATTTTCTACAAATCTATAATTTAAAAGTGTGTAACTTAATCAGTATTTACCACATGATAATTATTCTTATTAACACTTAGCAACAACACCGGTAGAGATTTGTCTTTTAATTAGCTACAAAAAAACATAATAATTAATAGCTAAACCTCAAGGAGTGAAAGGAAATTATTATTTTTTATATTTGAAAAAACTAAAAAAAATTGCCAAATAGTATTTATAGAAACGTTGTTGGCTGAGAGCTATTGCATGCAGAGACATCAAATACATTGACTCTGGAAGCCTTCAGATCACAATTACATGTGTTGGCTTTTTACTACAGGCAGTTTTTATTACAGATTTTAAAATCTGATTTTATTGTTTACTTTACAAGTAGGACTTATGATGTGTCGATAACAAGCAGCTCTCCTCCATCTCTAGCACAGGGGGAGATGCTCAGAGGCCTACAGCCCTTAGCAAAGGTTGGGTAGTTGGTTGGAGACCATCTGCAAAAAAATCTGTGTTGTTATTGTTTAAATAAGATATTGAAAACATCCACTCGGCTCATCTTTAAATCAAAGTTGTTTGATGTCACAAAGGGTGATTATTAGTGCCAGTAACCATGTTAACTTTCTGTAGCTTAGGCGACTTAACGGTACAACTTTAAATATTTCTAGGTGACAACAATACTTAAAGCTCAATTTGTCATAAGAGCGAAAACAACCACCATACAAATAACTTTGCAGTTTCATTTACCCACCTTTAGAGCAGCGCTGGACACTGATGACAAACCCAATCTTGTCGAGGCAAATGTACTCAGACCACCTGACACTATTTCTATGGACAAGTGATCCGTCCTGTATCTGGCCTGGGTTAAAAAAAGTCATAAAATTCAACAACTTGTGTGCTCTCAAAATCAATCCTGAAAAAAGCCAAATTAATGAAGTATCTGTATGCAAAGCTTTAGTTGAGTTAGTTACATGTTCCAAGCACTTACTCTGGATTAAAAATGAATCAGGCAACATTCAATAATTAATTTATCACAATCAGTTCACGGCTGTCATGAAATGGAAACTACCAGACAACCGACGTCACTTTCCACATAGAGGCCAGGTTTACAACCCCATCAGAGGATGCAGAGCAAGAAAGAAGCCTCTGTTCCCAAATTGTCACTTTCAAGCAGGACTGAATGGGGAATCTGCACATATAATTTTGTTCCTGTATGAATTAAAGAATAACTGAAATAAACGTATATGTCAGTAAGTAGTCTTTAAGTAAATTTTATTCATATAGCATCGTTCCCAGATTAAAAAACTGCTTTACAATAGGGAAACTGAAAAAAGGATAAAAAATGTTATATAAAACCTAAAGAAAGCAAACTGAATACATAAAATACAAGTATAACAGGATAAACACCTAAATAATCAAAATCACGTTTACTCAGCCATGATTTTGTACACAATCAAGAAATTTGACTTTGTTTACACTGCTCACAGTCTACAGACATTTGGTAGACATACACTATGTAAACATTATCTTATTTTATATATGTAAAGAAAGAAAAATGGGTTTATGAGTTGTAAAAAAATAAAATAAAGTTAATCTTATGTGGAAGCTCTGCACTTAATTGTTCTTTATTGAAGATGTGTTGATGCCTTAATAAAAGCCCTGAAATGAAGTTCTAACAATTAAAAAAAGCAATTTATTTTATGTTTTGCACTTTTAAGTATTTAGCTTTTATCCGTAAAGTCGTTAGATATCTATTCCGTGCCAGTGTACTAGGTTTGGATTTTTTGGGGTAATAACAAAACTTTAAAATGATTAGAAACTGATTAACAATAAAGACTGACAACTCATGCCCTCATTACAGTAGGTGAAGACCATGGGAACTGCTGCAGCGCTGCTGAGAGGAGGATCACCCTGGCGCCATCAGACGGCTTCTTATCAACCACACACACAGTCACAGTGCTGCTCGTGTGCTGGACATGTTCACAACACGTGTAGTCTTTCTGATTCTTTTAATCTTCGTCTGTAACAGTGGAAACGCAGCGCTAAATGTTGGGTAGAAACGTTAAAGTATTTCACATTAAAACTTCCTGGAAAGCCAGCACATGTTGCAGGGACGGGGTCATCAGCCGAAGCCTGCAGGCTGAATATTGGCCCAGTGCTGTGATAAGCATGGGCTAAACTCCTCCCATGATGCCATGCTCCGTTGTGGAGGAGTTTCCAGGGTATGACGGCGTTGGCGACAGCCATATCTAACTCTGTGACCCTTTTCAAGTCTGCCGCTAGCACTTCAGTCTCTCTCACACACACACACACACACAAACGCATGCATACACACACATCCTCCCAACATCTGCAGATAGTGTCCCTGCTTCAGTCTCCAGGCCTTCGATAAGGGGAGCCCCTGAGGAGGGGAGCAGCAAGCGTTGAGTCAGAGAGGAGAGTCTGAGAGTGGAAACCCAGAGAGAGAGAGAGAGAGTGTGCAGTCATTCTAATCTTCAGGCCGGCTCCATAAACACGGCTTTGGCCTCTCTGAGCCAGATCCCGAGCAGCCAAGCGGCTCTGCGGCTCCAAGTCTGATGTAACACATCACGTCACGCGGCCACCACCAGCGCAGCCGCCGCTGCTGCCCTCTGACAACAGGCCCAGATTAGTTTGGACCCTGTCTGGTGACGACATGAAATCCTGTTTCTGGTGATGAAACTAATTAAAAGTTTCCTTCTGATCTGCACTCTCACAACTACTGAAGGCAATAAAAACCCTAATGGCATTCATTTGAAAACTAACCACAGAAACAAGTAGAGAGAACATGCAGTATCTGCACGCACAGAAGAAAGTCACATGACCTCATGAGGTGAGGTCACATGACTACATGGTCATTAGTTGTCACTTTACATTTTTATACCACTGCTGATAGTGTTTGAATTAACTCCAAAATGTTGTGCACCTTTTAAATTGTTATTATGTCCTGAGTTTAAGGATTAAACGTTTTTAAAAGCATGTTCCAAATCTGGTCAAAGAAAAAGCACTGAGCGAAAAGTTTTTGCAGGACTTTTACATCCACAGGAGCATCTAAGATGCAGTGCACTGTGTGATTTGAGCAAAGGACAGAAGGCCTGCTGGACTGGAGTACTTAGAAAATTAAACATTGTTAGAAATAAAGGGATGTCTAAGTAGCACCAAAGGTCACCTTTTTTATTGTAGGCTTTTTTAAAAATATTTTAATAGTGCTGAACTGTAGAACTGTAATCGGCATCCCTGGATAATATCTATATCTTTATATCTAGATATAGATATAGATATAGAAGCATTGATACAGGGCGGGATTTTTCAATGCTTTCATTGTGTTTACAACTAATTTTGTCAAACCATCTGAATGTTAAAGTCTGACCCATATGCAGTCAGTTTCATGTTCTTAGCTGACAGGAGAGGCAACCTTCTGCTGCTGCAGCCTGTCTGCTTCGAGTTGTGTGTTCACAGATAATATTTTGTGTGCTTTGGTTGTAATGAGTGTTTATCTTAACCGATTTTTTCATTCAATCATCTGAAACCAGGCGGGCCATTTTATTTGACCTCTGTCATCAACAAGGCATCAACAAAGTCCCTTGAAATGTTGCTCAGCGAATATTTTTTCTTTTTTGGTCCATTCTCTGTTAAAGCCCATTGCATCCACAGTTGCAGCAATACTATGACCTCCCTGTCTGACACTGACAACCATAGTCCCCAGAATCCACTTTCCTCCCCTTTTTCCATGTTCTGATGCTCATTTCAATCTTCTGAAAGTCATCTTTACCACATCTAGATGCATTGAGTTGCTGCCATGTTATTGACAGGTTTGCTCCTTCCTTCAACATCCTAAAATGAGTTAAGCTTCACACTAAATATTTTCTAAACGGATCCAGAAATTACAAGAAAAGTCGCTCCAAGACCCCCTGACAAACAGGAACTATTTAAATGCAACTATATACAATTAAATGCAGTCAAAATGTAATTCTGATTAGATTATTTAATTACAATACAATTCAACCAAACAGTCACATTCAGATCCAATTATGTACTATCCAGTTGGATTCTAATTCTAAAGCAGCACAATCTAAATCAGTTAATCATTCAGATTGATGGAAAAAAGGAAACATGCACTGCAAAAACAGAACTAAAAATAAGTAAAAATTTCTTGAAATGTGTGCGTTTGTCCTTGATTTGAACGGGTAAATAAGATTATCTGCCAATGGGATGAGTATTTTTACCCTTAAAGTAAGATAATTAGATATACTGCACTTGAAATAAGATGATGGAGATGAGTTGTTCCTATTTTAAGTACAAAAATCTTTTTCCATTAGCAAATCATCTTATTTACCTGCTCAAATCAAAGATAAATGCATTCATTTCAAGATTTTTTTTTATTATTTTCTTATAATCTTATTATCTTATTTTTAGTTCCGTTTTTGCAGTGTGATGATGACGAGTAACGTACAGAAAAATACACTGAGAATCCCACAACGCTTATCCCAGTATATGTAGGCTATTCAGGAGAGGAGCACTTCCTCTTTGTGCTTTTTCATACACCAGCTCACATGGCAGGTCAAGAAAAAAAGCTTTAGGTGTTAACCCACAGAAGTTATGCATTAATTAGACCACTTCCAGAAACTCGTATCTATGTTTTTATTTGTCTGTCTGTGTTTGATTGCCATTCTCTCTTCCTACCATGTTGTGTAAATTTCTAACAGTCATAACCAAACAGAACTCGCTACTCCGTAAGCACAGGGTTAGCCGTTTGCTTGGTAGTCTTTTATATTACATTCAGAAATACAATCTGTGGAATGAAAAACATTTCCACGAGTTTACAGATTGACAGGTGACAGATGAGATGCAATGCATTAATGCCAAACACAAAAAGGCTGCTGTTAACATCACTGCTGTGTGTACCGTTTACGGACATCATGTTTGTATCCATAACTTTTTCATCTTATCTCCGACTACATTCCTTCTGACATATTATTATTGTCTACACTTGATTCCTCATTTAAAGGTCTAGTTTTCCTTTGAATGCGGCTGCAGCGTACGCAGTGATTGGTCACAACTGAGCGAAGAGTTGGCAGAAGCCGATAAGAACCAGAGCCAGACCAAATAAAGACCAGCAGTCTGTTAACATTCCTGACGTTTCTCGATACCTCCTCTGCCACACACAGACACATACCTCTGAGGTTCTCAGACAACCACAAATACAGTCTTCATGTTTTTTTTATTTTTCAACACAAGTTGAAAAAGGGTACTAGGAAAAATAGACACCCAGCAGAGGGGATTATGGATCAAAAGGCCTAATATTATGCTAACAACCATGAAGAGGAGGATGTTGATGCTGCTAGTGTCCAAATTATCGGAAGACATGGAGGAGGAGCAAAGAAGAAATGACAGAAATGCTGAAGATAAACACAACCTGTCCTCGTATGTGTTTACACCAACATTTCAAAGTATGTTTATCAGATAAGTTTATCTCAGGTATTGAAAAAATTCCTGTCTACATTTAAAAAAAGGACTGTTCACCTAAACATCACAATGCTGACTAAAAGTATGACACTTTGTTGTGATAATGATGTAATTAGATTAGTTATTTATCAAACTTTTGTGTGGATTTTGCATGCTATTTTGCATGTTTGTTATATTTAAATTCACAAAACAGAAATTATAGTGAATTAATTCCCCCTGTCAGTTTCATCCTCTGCAGATATCGTACAAGTAAGACAGCCAAACAGGAATCAGGCAGGTTTAGAAAATAAAAAAATCGGCTATTTCCAAAACAAAAAAAACTCCACCACAGACAATTGAGTACTAAAATTAAGTCTATCATAAAAGCTGGGCATAGGACTGAATTTAAAGCCCCAGTGTGTAAGCTTTTCACACTGGTGCACCATCTAGTGAATAAACAAATTACAAATTACCTTGCCGTTAAGCGCGTAATAACCACTACAGAAGCTGCAGAGTATCATAAATGTGACAATGTCAACAAGTCCCCATAAATTAGCTCCTGCTAATAACTACGGTTATTGTTTAAAACGGTTTTCTGCACTGGTGCCAAGTCCGCATGTTGGTTTGTTTTTTAAACTCACTTGAAAATTCCATGAGTTGCAGTTTTTGGGCTCGTTTCTGAATGTGCAGTCACTTATTTTGGCTCTAACCAAAATAAGTGAACTAAACATGAGTAAAGAGACCCGATCTTGATGCTGCACTATAGACAGTGAACGGGGCTGATATCCCTCCGCCCATCCACGTACACACTTCCTGAGAGGGAGACAAACAAATGAGCCGTCTCTAACGAGAAGACAGAGTAGCTTTTTCCAACATAACAGCAAAAATAAACTTAATATATATATATTTTGAATTAATTTACCTGTCCAGCAGAAAACTTGCAACCTCTGCATCCGTTTGGGGTCCACGCTCCCTCATGTTAATAATAGCTGCCCCGATATAGACTCTCATTTTCTCCGTTTATTACTTCTTTTTCTTTTCTTGGTTACTTTCTCTTCCCTCTCGCTGGGCAAAGAGTACGGATGGTCCACCATTTCAACAGGAAACGACAAATTAAATGATCTATGGTCGTCTTTGCTTGTTTTCTACTCTTCCACATCTTTTTATAGAAGACAGATGGGGAAAAGGCTTTTGGCTAACAAGTTTGGCCCATTTCGGCTACTGAAATCAGAAATAGTTTGTATTTATAAACTACTAATTCTAAGTAATGATAATTCTTTCATTTTTGATGTGATGTTATCACACTTTGCCAGAATATGTATTTATAAAAGCAATACTTGATTTATGCTAATTAAAAGCCAAATTAGTTAAACACTGTCCCTGTGGGACAGGGTGGATTAAAACAAGGAGGAGGATCTGAAAGAAAACAAAAGACTTTGTTTGGATATATGATGAAGCTAAAGGATAAATAAAGGCAGGTTTAATGATTAAAAAATAATGACCAAAAAGAAGATCAACATATACAGATCTAACATGAATAAACCTAATGATGAAGTTGTACTAAAAAGCTTGTAATCGACTTGATAATCCAACAAAGGATTAATGACTCTGGTTATGTGCGATAGATTCAAACCAATTGGAGCTGGGTAGCCAATCACACTAGAGAGGCTGGAATAAAGCGGCCCCAAAATATGTAACAGTCGAATGCACAAAGATATAAACTTACCAATATTCCTGCCAAATTGTTAAAGCATGAATTACACAAACATTTTGTCATTGAAAATGACTAAACACTGCAAGACTTACCTGTTGGATGTCAGAACACCTTAATAAATGCAATAAACGATCTACACACAAAAAAATAGCAAGTGGTTATATTGTAAATGTTATTAATTTTCTACTATCCAGTCTCTGTAATGTCAATGTCAACTTATATAGCACATTTAATATAGATACCTGTGTAATAAGTGTGTACACAAAAAAACTAACTAATTATATAATATAACAAACGCACAACATACAATAAAAATTATCAAAAATAAAAAAATGACAAAAGACATAATAAAAGATAATGAATGAAAAACCTGAAGAAAACATGTGTTGACTTGTTTGAAGTTTGCTGTAGAAGGTGTAGACAAGCCAGTGAAATGCTGGAAGAATATCATTTGGTTTGATGAGACCAAAGCTAAACTGTCCTTATTGTATCTTTGCTTTCTGAAAGCAGAACAGGGTCAGACCTCTGGGATTATTAAAGCATTTCTGATTCTGATTCTGACCCAATACTAGCCCAGGGTAGCTTATAAAGATGCTGGGAAATGTATTTCACTAAAGTGTCAAAACAGTGGAAACCACCAAGCCTTTTGCTGGTGAAGATTCTCAGTCATCCAGGTCATGGTCATTCCAAAAAAAGGTAAAAAAACAAAGCAGCTGGACTTGTTACGTCTTCAACTACGGAAAACAAGTCCAGCTGCTTAGTTTTTTTTACCTTTTTTTGGAATCACCAAGCCTTTTCTACGGGCATTCATGCAAATTAGACTTTTCAAATAAAGTGAAAGCAATTTTATTTCAGGCAAATTTTCATAGAAAACATAGTGTTTCAAAACATGGTGGTGAAACATTTTCCTTGTTTTTGTGCAGTCCGATAAAACAGAGAGGTAGTAAGAGTCTCCTTTCCTTTTTTACACACTGTTTTTGCAGTCCATGTCCCGCCTCTGGTCCGTTCGGCAGGATGTGGTTTGATGATACTTACTGCGTGCGTCTACTTCATGGATTAAATTCAGCATTGACTTCTCAGCTTTGATGGAGAAGCTGTCAAGTTCGGGAGGAAAGTTGGCCGGTGGGAACCACGAGCAAGCTCAGCGTATTGTACTGACTCTCAGAGCTTTCTCTTCCGGACCAAAACAACAAGCCTCAAACACAAGAAGGAGCCACGGCAATAAAATGTCTGATAAAGATGCTCGTGCCCTTTCACACTTTCGCCCATTCATGCCATGGGAAGTGAACTGCAATTTGTTATGAGCTGTTGTTTTGGTTGTGTCAGATTTTACAAGCAACTGAGGAGATGTCAACTTCCTGTTCCTTCAGCGAGACCACCCAGAGCAGGCAGTACAGGCTGCAGACCCCCAGAAAGGTGCAAACTTTTTTCCATTTAACACCAAGGTGATTTTATTCTGAGTTTATTCACACGTTTGTTAAATGAGGCAGGTGTTTCCTGAAATGCATTTGAACAGATTAGCTAATAATCCTCATTAGCAGATGCTAGTTGGTTGCAGTCAGACAGACAGGCCACAGCATCACTTCCATTAACTTAGTACCGAGCTCCCCGTCCGCAGAGCTGAAAAACAGTGGCTGCTCTGCACACATCCAGGTTGGTTCTTTGAGATTTAAAACAGCGCATCGGACCCATTAGGACCATCTTTCTTTGTCTTGCTGAAACTACTCCAGGTATTGTGAAGTTTGATGATTCCAAAGTGTTTCTGAAATCCCAAATAATTTCCTCTTCTAGATTAAATTTAGACAACGTGCTGAGAATTGGGCCATAAAATATTTATTTTCCTGCAACAAGAGCCTAATGACCTGTTTAGATCACCTTAGATGTTAGTCTTTTAAAAATGTATTTTATAGTAATATCAATCTCTCTTTTAATGATAATGTGCAGACGTTGGGTTGATGTTCATGTTGTCTATTTTGTTTCCACTCTTTTTGTTAATGGTAACTACGCACATATTTTAGTTGATTTATAATGAATTACCTTTTTCGTGATACTTTTTTTTAATATAAATTTTTGTATATTTTAATTGAAATATATATTTTTGCACTGAATTTAGACTGATACTAAATTCTGAGAAATAAAAGGGGATCTTTTTAGTATTATTTCTATTTTAATATTACTCCTGAGAACCCTTTAGGAATGGTAATATAGTTTAACTCTGCAACAGCCATAACAATTGTAAAAGCCAAGTATTTGTTATATCCAAAAACTGAATGCCAACGAGAAAGGATAATTAAACTGCTAAAATAGAAAGTTAAAAAAAGAAATCCAGCCTGAGTTTAATCTCCTTAGAAAATATCAAAGCCTGTAAAACGAAAAGTGATTTAAAACTTTTCTCATCCTTTTTAGATGGAGCTAATTACTACCTTTAGGTGGTGACTTATTTCTGACAAAGACCCTGGGTGTACCAACGGATCACCTTTTTACACTGTAACAGGACGTGGCTATGTGTGCAACAATGTCTCTGTTCTCTGAGGTCATAGGCAAGCCACGACTTAGACAGTGTTTCTCCCTTTGATGTCCCAGGTTATACCTCAGAGTTCGCACCTCTTCTGTGAGCTAACCCACATTGGCGGGGTGTTAACAGACTGAAAGACGAGACATCTCACAGGGCGCCGCTGGCATCAGATGATCCTTTCACTTCAAAGCGCATAAACACTTCTGTTGTACCTGTGGCACAAATTGCTATATGTCCCTTTTTTTTTTGGTATTCATCTCCATGGATCTAAAAAGATGTGGTCGACAACACAACACTACCTGTGTTGTTAAGGGTGTAACTGCGGCTGCAGCCCGAGGGAATCCACGGGCTGAGAACCTCAGAGCCACACAAGAGGAGCTAAGCTCTGCTGAAGGGAGGCTGTCATCCTTTCTAGGCTGCACCTGTGGAGACTGGCCTGTCTCTCTAAAGGCCTTACCAAGCGGGAGAAGGGAGCTTTTGGAGGATTTGGGATAGAATGGGAGCCCACTTAGCACCTTGCCTTGGTAAATGCTTTGAATGGGTCGATGATGTTCAGTACTGGGCCCCAAGGGGAAGGGATGGAGATGAAACTGGAGCCATGGAGCTCATACAGCTGTGCAGAAAGGAACCTGAGGAATAAGCTCATATTATATCTGTGAAGTATTGGAGGTATCAGTTGATTAAGGAAGTCAGATGTTCTTCAGATGATTTTGATAGCTGATGACTTTATCAGTGTTGCCCAGACAGCAATGTATAGCACAAGCAAACTTACGATCAGTTTTGGATCTGCAAGGCTTGTTTTGGTTCTGGGCCTACTCTGCTCTTTGGTTCTGGTGGTAGTCTGATGCCTCATGGTTTATTTGTATATTTGCCTTATTCTTTTCATTTTAATTTATGCACTTGCCATTTTTTTACGGACTCTGTTGTCGGGACCCACTGATCTGCCAGGTGCCATTGGACCTGATGTGGTTCTGCATTGCCATTAGGAGTGGTATGGATGATCTTACCTGTTGTGGGGACATGGGGGATGTGATGGGATTGGGTGTAGAGCGGGTGTGGGGACCCCTCTGGTTGTGGTTATGTTTTTTTTTTTTTGGGGGGGGGTCGGGGTGGGGGAGCGGGGTCTTTTTTCCTCCCACATGGAGGTAGTGCCACCATTTGATAGATGTGCTCCTGTAAAGCAGCTCCTGCTGGGTGTGTCGCTTGTCCCTGGGTGTTTTGGGATCTAGTGGACTGTGAGGGAAGCCTTGTGGGGACAGGCTGATTTCTTGCATGCAGGGCTTGTTTAGGGATGTTTGAGGTTCTGGTGAGGGTCTGGTAACCCATTGGATCTTAGCCCATGGTCTGCTATGTCCTAGCCATACATCCAGCCATTGCAGATCTGGTAAAGTAAATCTACTCTGTAATGATATGGTTTGTTTTTTGGAGAACAAAAAAATAAATAGAAATCAGACACAGCCGGAAGGCCTCACCAACATGATTTTGTGTAGTAAAAAAATTACATTGGACAATTGTCTTGTTCACGCAAAATACACAACCAGTGAAAAGTTTGGAGTCACCTTCTCTTTCAATGGTTTGTCTTTATTTTTATGATCCTTCATGACAATTGGAAAACCATTTAATGAAACTCATTGAGAGATGGCCAAGACTGACCAAAACAGCAATCAAATGAAGGGTGAAGGGGGGGGGATATTTAGAACGAGCTGAAATATACAAGATGTTTTACGTCATTTCACAATTAAGTGCTTGATACACAATCTTTATGCTTTTGAGTCATAATTTTCATATCTTCACTGTGTCTGCAGTTTAGAAAGTCATAAAAGTAAGCAAAGGCCATTGAACGACAAAGGTGAGTCCAAATGTTTGACTGGTAATGTATCTTATAATATCTACCAATCTAAAGCGGTATCTTACAAAAACTAACAGTTCTCATTTGAGTTTTTATAAGTTGCTAAAACTGGTGCCTGATCAGCTGTCAGCCGTGCACCGCTCTGAGGGTTTCTTTATATTTGTTTAAACTCACCACAGCATCTTTCTACTATGGGTAAGGCAACAATTACCGATAATGACTTCACCGAACCTTATTTAAGAAAAGTACAAACTATCCCCTTATGGGTGTCCCGTTTCAATCCAAAGTTGTCAAAAATGTATTGCAAAAAATTTGTAGGGAAGCAATTCTTACTCAAATCTAATGATGTTAACAGTTTTGTTCCTTGTGCAGACAGTAATTTTAATTTATTTTACAAAATGAGACTAGAAAAACAGAGCAGGAATTTGGTCATAGAGATGTGTTGTTTAATTACCGATTTTCTATCACAGATAAACTCTGTGGCTTGAACTTCCCCAGTTTTCTTGCTGCACTCTGAGTCTGGTACAGCAGAAGTGTTTACACTCACTTAAGCCTCATTGTATTTATTACCAGCGCTGTTCTCTGGTACTTATTCAGTTGGTCCACCGTTTGAAAGCACACTCTCATACACTTTGACAAATAGGCTCATACATTTATGCACACTTATGGATATTCTGGAGATCACGTTATACACTTGCACATTTTTTTCTCTTCACACGAAGCTAAGTAGGCTGCTCCAAAGTACTTAACGATTAGAGAAACAAAACAGATCTACCTCTCAGCACACTCTCTAATCCTTAGGCATCCAGCTCTGGGACGGCGTGAGGGCGTTTAAGGTTGAGCTCCGCAGCCCGGCAGGTCTTCAGTGACAGACAGCGCTCTCTCTGCAGAGCAGCAGATCACAGGTTGAAGCGACCCAGATGTGATGAACCACAAGCAGAGATGAGGGCTGCGCCGCTAATCCAGCCATCCTTCTTCAATGCACAAACACCTCCCAAAAAAAAACCCGACGTTTCAATCTAATGTACCAGAATGTCCAAGTGAAGGTAAAGATGTATTGGTTGAGAAGGCTGGAAAGAAAAATGCTGTGACTGTGGCTTGTATATGTATTCAAGAAAAAGTTTAATTTATTTACAATGTGATTCCAAACAGAGGGACTTCCTTGGAGTTTTTTAGTGCTTTTGAGCAGTACATTTGTCAGGATCAAAATTAGCTTTGGACTTTGCCTGTAATCATATCATTTTTTGTTATCTCTAAATTTTTCAGTGTAAGAATACACAGCGATAACAGACACATTTATTTCAATGCTTTATACACAGATTTAACAAGTTCTTTTATCAAATTACAGCCACAAATGTCGGACTTAGATTTGTTTTCAGGGGGCCTTCCCATGGCAGACAAACAACAAGTGGTGTTTAATTCTGCAGAGCAACAAAAAAGGATACATGGTTTTCAAATTGTGTTATTAATAAAATTCTAAAAATGTGCATTTGTTCTCAGTCCCTTTTGATCAGATGCCCCTAAATAAAATCCAGTGCAACCACATGTCTTCTTTTGTTACTTTATTATAGTACAAAGTGTATTTGTGTGTTATTGAAATAAAAAAAAAAAGAAGTATTTCACCGTTGTGAAGTGAAAGGAAAAGGATAAATGGTTTTCACAGATAAGTAGCAGTGGTGTGGCACACATTTGGTTTCAGCTCTTGCCGACTATGCTTTGCTGAGCCACCTTTCGCTGTTAGTGAAGCAGCAAGTCATTTCGGGGGTGTTTCTAAACACATGGACCCAGTAAACCAGTCCAATGCAGCTGTGGCTTAATGTTTTGCTGGACGGTGAACCTTCAACTCTGCCTGAAGTCTTTGGTCCTATTTAGCTCCATCCTTCTTTCCATCAACTCTGACCAGTTCCCTGTCCCTGCTGAAGAAAAGCATAATGCCACCACCACCGTGTTTCACAATTGAGATGCTGCAATTTAAATGTGAAAAAGTGCAAAGAGCAGCTGGTTTCAACTCAAGTCCTCTCATCTTACAGTTGGTTGGACTAGACGAGGATGTTAGCTGGATGAAGTGTATGGAGACAGCTTGAGAAATGGAGATTTTAGTAATCTTTGCCAGAAGAAATGGGAGACCGTACGAGTGCTCAAGAGTATGCAATTGATCACAGAGCGGCGGGGGCAGGAGGACAAGAGCGGAGGGAATGGGAATGCGTGAGCGAGAGGCAGAAATGAAAATGGAGGGAGTAGAGGAGTCTTTTCCTGGGCGGCAGCAGATAAAGCTGAGCTCTGGAGGATTAAACTTGTCTTGAGTGTGCTTCAGAGCTGGCGTGGTTGAGGGACAGGCACTCTGCTCCAGGCGGTTCTGGAAGTTTTCACCAACATCCAGACGCCTTGTCTGTAGTCTGCATTAACACAAACAGAAACAACGCCATGAACACAGCAATAACATCATAAACACACACATATGGTCATGTGTACGCTTACTGCTTGTTCACGTTACGCAGTTTTAAATCTATAATAACTGTAAGACGATTGCAACTAAAAGCAAATAACTAACAGACAAGGATAATGATGTTTCAGCTGAACGTAGGCCTTTAAGTTGTAAATATCACATATACTTCATAATTACTGAGATCACATTTAAATGTTGATTTCTATAAAACTAAAAACCCCATTGATAAAAAAAAAACTGCACATTTTATCACATAAACAGCCCATGGTGAGGAGCAACAGCTAATTTCTCTATTGCAGGGCTAATCACTCACTCATGTCTCACTATATGTGCTCAACAGGCTTAGGACACGAGTGATTTTAGGACCGGCGTTCTCATCACTTCAGCAGTCTTACAGTAATTCCAGGATGTTTCCAACGTATCAGACCGCTGTATTCTTTAATCAGCCAGGCGACACGAGTTAGCGGGTCTGTTTCACAACATAACGCTCTCCTCTCTGGCTGCTTCTCAGGTGCCAGCTGAGGAAGGTGACAGGAGATGGTGTGAAAACACTGATAAGAGCCCGTTTTTCCAGAACGTTCCCATCCAGAGCTTCTCCAGAGCCAACGACGCTGACAGCACGATGGGTGATGAGCCAGATGACAACATTTCAGCGTCTCCAGTGTACAATACTCCTGATGACCTGATGAACCAGTTAATTTAAATTAAGCATGTAAAAATCCATGTAAAGTCTATTTATATAGCATTTTTCAGATATAAATTGCAAAGGCCTTCACAGTAAGAACCAAAGCAAGATAATAAAAAATATATATATTTTTGATTTTGGAAGAAACTGGGAAGACAACAACAACTACACATCCAGGAAGCTTATTTAAAAAAAAAAAAAAAACTTATAATGCTTTAAACGTTACAGTTGTTCATTAACTGTTTGCCTTAGTCAAATTTTTTTCCGAATAACAGTGCAAAAGAATTCTTTGTTTTTACAGACATTTAAAAGTTTACAAAAAGACATCCACAGCCTAAACATTGTTTTATGACTTGCATGTCTGTTTTTGTGCGTTTTTTAATCCTACCTAGTTCTATAGCACATTTAAAAATAACTTCTGTTTACCTAGACACTGTGGAGAGTATAAAACCTAAATTCTTTAAAAAAAAGTTTAAAACAATATAGTAAACCATTATAAAAGTGTATATGGGTGTATGATGTGTATCCTTGCACGTCCATGTCATGTGGGCTGTGTTGTTTAGATTTCATTAGTACAGTCATGTTATTGTTAGACAGATGTCTGAAGAGCCTCAGGCTGTGCCAGCAGTGTCACAGCCTCTGCAGAATCCATATTCTAATTTACTGAATATGACTGAATACTTTATATTTAGTTTAAGTTTAGCTAAATAATGCAGATTATTGATAATATAAAAAGTAGAGCATGTTACAATTTTGAATTGATATGAAGATGGGGTTGCACAGTGGTTTTTTTTTCTCATAACAGACTATCTGGCTCAAAATAAAAGGCAAAACACAGCTCACACTGAAACGAGGAAAGGATTAGGAATCATTACTGGGATATGTCTAATGTCCATAACACAAAAATCCGTGAAAAATGTGACAATATCTGTGTTAAATTTAAAACGCCATAGTTATACTCTGGAGGCAACAACTAACAGTGGAAGCCGAGTTGCATGTTCTGCCTTTGAGAAAGACTAAACCACTAAACTGCCTGACCTCTTTGTCTTTGGATTCAGATTTTTATGACCCGACTTTGAGACAAATGGGTTGAAAGGAGTATTTTATCTGCTTGTGGCATCTTTCTTACCAATTGTGCTTCACTTTAAAATTGACATATCAAAGTACCACAATAAAGACTCTTTAACCTTAAGGCCTTTGAATCCGTTTGCTAATTTTCTTTTACGCACCTTACAAGAATGATCTAATGAAGAGCATAGCGAGGTCTTAAGTCTTGTATTCTGCTGTCATGAATGTTAAATGAAGTGTCAGTCGCATGTGACGCAATTTGTCCTGTGAAAGGTCAAGTATGATTTTAATTCAAATTTATTCCAAACAAAATTGTAAAATCAACTCAAAGCTAAATGACATCAGATGGACTTGGCTCTACCATCTTACCTCTTTTTCAAAATGTCCCCTTTGATCTACTTCTGACTGTAAAATATGGTGAGAGAGAAAGAGCTTCTTGAGGCCTTTGGCAAAAAGATCATTGCAAATTATGAGATCTAAATGAATAAAACAAAGATTTTGAAATTAGGCATTAGACAGTACAGAAAATAAATCCCAATTATGGGACATGCAGAACAAGCGTCAGCAAAACCAGGTCTGACAGTCTAAGGAATTTGTCTTCAAAGACAGACTGCAGCATGCTAACTCCAGCAGGCAACTCCAGCAGGTTCTGTAAAAGAAGTAAAACTGAAGGGGAACTGTCAACAACTCAAAACATACCAGTAAATCCACCAAGGGCCAGCTGAGACAAAGAAATGGAGAGTCCTGGGCAGAGTCAAAGCCCGGATGTTGATCTCTTTGAGATATTGTGAGGTGACTTGAAATGTGCCGTAAATGTAAGAAACGCTTTCAGCAGAAAAGTTTGGAGTGGGGCAAACTTTCCTTGGACTGTTATTAGAAATGGTAGATGTCTTCAGAAACATCTCCATCAAGTTAGTTCATCCAACAGGGGGCATGATTAGCTGTAAGATGGTAGGTGGTTCTAACAGTTTCCAAGATTAGAGGAGACATTTTCGTTAATATGTTTTGCTTATCGATTAAAACAAGGTCCAGTTTTGTTGTGTTTACTTTTAATTACATCATTTTCTTTCGAGACAGAAAAGAGTAAATGTCAAAATGTAAATTCCTTTCCATTGACTCTTATAAATGATCATCCTAAAGTCTAAACGATTGTCATTATTTTGTCTTTACTCCTCAAAAGATGTTTTGCCAACTAATTTTTTACACCATTCTGCTCCTGGATCATTGACTTCCTAACTAACAGGCCCATGTGTTTAGGATTGGGAAACACACACCTGTCCCACTGATCCTCAACACTGGAACCCAATTACACCCAATCCAAAGATTAGGTCCACAATCTGACACAGTGGTGCTCCAGGAACAACCTCATCCTGAACACCAGCAAAATAAATGAGGTCATAGTGGACTACCGGAAGTCCAGGAACACTAAACACGCACCTCTCTGCGTATATGGAGAGGTGGTGGAGTGTGTGGACAGCATGAAGTTCCTAAGAATTCATCCTGGTAAAGAAGACTCAACAACGACTCTTCTTTCTCAGGAAACTGAAACGGACTGAACTTTCCACTAAGCGGTTGAAAATATTTACAGAGCTACAGTAGAAAGCATTTTTCGTCTCAGCTTAACTGTGTGGTATGGGAGCTACACAGTGCAGGAGAGGAAGGATTTAGCATGGGCAAGGACAGCACAGGGGATTGTGGCATGCCATCTACAGGTCCTAGACACAATTTATTGCGCACGAGTCCAGGATAGGGTCAGACGTATTGCAACAGAGTTTATCCCGCCTCCATCAAGTAAACACTTCGGGATGATGGGTGGGATCTGTGGCAAAAAGCCTGGGCCTTTTCTGAACTTGTAGAATAAGACGTGTCCAGATCTTGTAGACGGCATCCTACAATCCCCTGTGCTGACTTGACCACCTATACTAAATCCTTCCTCTCCTGTGCTGCCCCCATACCAGATTGTCACATTGAGAAACAGGATGCTTTCAATTGCTACTCTATAAAGGTTTATGTGCAGCTGAGTAGAAAGTCCAGTATGTTTCAATTTCCTGCGAAGGAAAAGCTGTTGTTGGGCCTTCTTCAGGAGGTGGGAGGTGTTCACAACTGGGAAGTCAAAGCAAGCGTGAATGCCCAGGAACCTTATGCTGTGCACAGGCGCCACTACCTCCCCATGTATGTAGAGAGGAGGGTGTTAAGTCTTCCTGGACCTCCTATAGCGCACTATGACCTCCTTGGATGTGCTGGTGTTCTGGATGAGGTTATTCCTGGAGCACCACCGTGTCTCTGTAGAGAAACATAGAAAAATGGATGAAAACACCTTCAGCGGGATCTTACGTCTATTAGCTCTATTGTGAGTCTGTGATTTGACATCTTTTACTTCGGGGACACTATTGGCCCAGGGACAGCGGCCTTTGTGTCATCCTCATGTTGAGCTGTGGTGAAAAGGCAACAGAGAAGAGGCAATGAGCTAAGTGATCTTTAGCTCTTTGCCTGCCTCAAATCGACGCACACAAACTTCATATACAAAAGCACACACACATAGAAAACTCAAAACACTCACAAAGCAAGGTCTGTGCAGTAGCTCCAAACCTTTAAACAATCAGCACACACACACACTCACACACACACACACACACACACACACAAAGGCACGTCGACACACACACACATGGTCCATCAGCCTAGAGTTGACGTTGACAGGCCGCTCTTTTGTCCATCATTCACCGGGAGACGAGTGCACAAACAAGACGAGGGAAGAGGGAGAGATAAAAGCCCTCCCCCCTGCCCATCCTAATCCAGTTACAGGCCTGCAAATTTGATTGGCGCCCCGGGAGTGTGCCTTCAGCTGTCCGTCATTAGCGGCTGGAGAACAGGGGGGTTGGCTCGGGGTGCTGTTAGGGTGAAGGGAAGTGTGTGTACGTGTACATGCAGCTGAGCAAGAAGATTTTTTTGCTAATTTTACTAGTAAAGTGACGACTTTGATGTAAAGTGAGGACCTTTTTTTGTCCTTAATTTTTTTTCGTGGGCAAGGGGTTAGGGTTAGGACTAAGGTGTCAGTTTGGTCGAGGTTAGGGTTTGGCTTAGGTACTGGTAAAGGTTCAGGATTAGGCCATGGAAAGGGTTGGAAGTCAATGGAAGTAAATGGAAGTCAAGGCACAGTCCTCAATTGTAATTAAAACAGGGTTGTGTGTGTGTGTGTGTGTGTGTGTGTGTGTGTGTGTGTGTGTGTGTGTGTGTGTGTGTGTGTGTGTGTGTGTGTGTGTGTGTGTGTGTGTGTGAGAGAGAGAGAGAGAGAGAGAGAGAGAGAGAGAGAGAGCAGGTCTGACACTTCATCTGTGTTGGCTCAAACACGTCTGCTATATCTTCATGTGCCAACGTCCAATATATACTTTCCATTAATGGCTATAATAAAAAATGAAGCACATAAAAGAGTGCATTTATTGAACATCTCTCTATTCAGAAGGTCCTGCCGCTGCCAACAGACATAAAAGATGAGGATTTAACATGGAGTGAAAAAAGCAACAACCATTTTCTTTTTCTTTTTGTTTGAAGCTTTAATGCTTTTAACATCCTTGTGTGATTTTCAGCTTAGCATTACAGAGAAAAGTTATAGTGGAAATATTGGAGAGCTGTACACTGGTCAACTAAACCATTTGGTGTTCAACATTTCTTTAAATGAAAAACGCAAAAAATAATTTTTGAGGAACAATTTTTTTTTCCCTCTTCAACAATCAACTCACTTATTTTTGTTCAATAGAAAAAAAAAATAATCAGGTTTTTGAAGGAAAGGGTCTCAATTGTTTGCCTTATTAAAAGAAAGGCATAAAAGGTCCTAGATTTATTTAGGGTCAGTTGTTTTCTAAAGATAATTTTTGTCTGTTGCACTCTTGCTGTATTTAGCCAAATATATTGTGAGTGCCCTGAAGTGTGCTTTTGAGTCAGTGGTCCTGTTTACATCAAAATTTAAACAAAAATTGTCCTTAATAAAAATCAATAATTTGGTTTAAAAAATTATAATTTGTGTTGTACCTAATAGTTTCTATTTATAGATTTCAGTTCCTCACCAAATATTTCTGAACGTGTCCCCCACCTGTGCTGGAGGGCCAAATTTATGGTGTTTGTGAATGTTGTGGGCCAGACAAAAGTTTTCCAGGGGCCGCAAATGTCCTGCAGGCCTCACTTTGGACACCACAGGTCTAAAAAGAAAAAGTGATGAGGCCCAGCTGCCATACTTAGCCGAGTCCTCTGCTAGAATTAAAGCAGACTCAATAAAGTCCAACATGTCAAACAAAATGCCTCCTTCCACAGAGAAGAAATGCATGATTAAGCACAAGAAGGTGAATGTCTTGGCATTCAAAAATACAATTTTAAATAGCTCAAAAATAACCTGCTCTGTATCTGAATTAAAGGCTTTTAAAGCTTTACCTTTTAACCTTTCTGCTTTTTTCAGATTGACGGGAAATTTTGACCCCATTTGGCTCCTTAAAGGCAAAGCTTTATTACCATCCCCTCCAAGCAGCCAGCTGACCGTTTTACTACGGTAATCGGATTATTTGCAAATTTGTCAGACATTTGCACCCCTTAACTGCAAGAACAACCTTGTCAGGACCTCAGATCTTTGTCTTTTGCCATCGCTCATGCAGAGGAACCCTCTGCCAAAATCTAATTTGAAGAGCAAGAGTGTCTTAGTGTAAAATGTTAATGTTAACATGCTTTTTGTTTTCCTTTACTAAAGAAGACAAATGACCTATAAATGTTTTGTCCATTGTTGTGATGTAAGCAATGAATAGTTGCACCTGAAATTATTCCAACAACCTCTTAAACTAGGGTTGTTGACCACATATCAAAGCTGGCAGCTGTTTGAAATAAAGAAACTAAAAGAAAAAAAAAACTATTTAAATAGCTTAGCACAACTATTTTCTACATTTTCAGCACAAAATACCCATACTGATTGCTATTAGAGTCTAAAAAGTATATAACCTCTTTATGAAAAATCATCTTTAGTACTTTCTCCTCCTGATTATGCAGATAAAAACCAAGGAGCTGATAGTGGATTTCTGAATGCACAGACCCGCCATGCTAACACTGGTAGAACGTCCTGGGAGAGACTCTTATATGTACCTGGGTGTTGAACTAAACAATAAACTGCCCTGGACCCACAACACTGATGCCCTTTACAGGAAGGGTCAAAGCAGACTCTACCGGCTGAGGAGGCTGAGGTCTGCAGGAGTGCCCCCTGCACACCTGAAGACCATTTTTGACTCTGTGGTGGCATCAGACATCTTCTATGGTGCTGTTTGTTGGAGCAGCATTTTATCTGCTACTGAGACGGAGTGATTGAATAAGCTAATCAGGAAGGCCAGCTCTGTCCTAAGATGTTCTCTCAACCCAGTGTAGTTGGTGGAAGACAGAAAGACTCTTGCTAAAATAGCATCACTATTGGACAGTGTCTCCCACCCTATGTATGACAGACTGCTGCATCCAAGGTGAACAATGGAGCATTATCACATATCCTTCCTACCAGAATTCATACTAGGGCATTCACATCTCCTCTGACCTCTCCTGGACTACTAACACCTCCTACTTGGCAAAGAAGGCTCAACAATGGGTCTTTTTTTCTCAGGAAACTGAAACAGACTAGACTAAGCTGTTGATTTTTTTTTTACACAGCTACAATAGAAAGCATTTTTTGTCTTCGTGTGACAATGTGATGTGGGAGCTGCACAATGCAGCTCCCAAAATCTTTACAGAGCTACAGTAGAAAGCATTTTGCGTCTCAGCTTAACAGTGTGGTGTGGGAGCTACACAGTGCAGGAGAGGAAGGATTTAGCACGGGTGGTGAGGACAGCACAGGGGATTGTGGGATGACATCTACAAGACCCAAACGCGGTTTATGCTGCACAAGTCCAGAAAGTGTCCACAAATCCCACCTACTGGGGAAATGCACTGTTTGTCCCACTTCCATCAGATAAATGATTCAGGACCATTCCATTTAAAAAACAGACAGCATCTTTCCCAAAGCTGTGAGGGCTATTGCCTCCTGTTAAAAATCAACAAACCGCCAGCCCAGTTCATAATCTGTTACATGTTACAAACACATTACTGGTCACACAGGTTTCTGGAGGGTTTCCCCATGAAAATAATTTACACGGCATTTCACTTGCAAATGTGTATTTGCGTGCTTCAATCTCCCTGGGACTGTCTGTTGAGACATCCATGCAAATTGCACAGTTCTGTAGCTAAATTCACTGCACAGTACTCCTGTCTGCTATCTGACTTCTGACTGGAAATTGAACGATTAACCTGCTAAGGACTATATGCACGCTTGAGCCTCTCAGGGCGTGTAGTTGTTGACCCGTGCAATCAACTGTCTGTTTTAAAAAAAAGATCATGTTTTGTTATGTCTGCGTGTAATTATGTGCATCCTGACCTTTGGCTGCCTCACTGACAGTATTTTGCAGATTTCAAGAGGCAGAAAAACTCTATGGCAACCCCAAAAAGGGATAGACAAGTTAGAAAATAAATGGATGGATGTGTGTTTGGGTTAGTATTGGTGCATCTTGGCGTTATGACATGGAGCTCCTCAGTGTTCAGTTTTCTGTGGAAACTGAAACCTCCGTATCTGCAGCCACTAAGTCTGGCTGCAGTCAGTTGAAGGTTTTTAGCCACTTGCCTCCTCGGCAGTGCGGTGGCAGCCATTTCTAGCTTCCTCTCTCTGCCAGCAGGTGGCAGAGCCTCTGTTCCCCATTAATACTCTAAGCTCTGCTTCCAGCTGTTTCTGTACGAACCTTCACTGCTTTCCAGACTATTAATTGCCCTTGTTTGTGCAAGACAATGATCTTGTCGGTGAGCCTTTGGGACAATTCAGTTGACTTATTCAAATTTCTAACATGCAAATATTACATTACCATTAACAGTCAAAGTGTCTGAGAAGTTGTGGCTCAAGCACACGTGATGCAAATAATAAAGCCTTTGATTGGTCGCCTCAGTTGCACCTCAGGTCACGTCGGATTTGCAGATGTGTTGAATAATTTTGAGACGTAGTAGTCATAAAAAGTAGGATTTAGTGTTGAATTTGAATGAGAACTTTGTATTATTGGTTCATTTGGCTGTAAATTGAAAAACGTTCAATTTTGACATCAAATCTAATGTAAAGAGGGCGTTGAATAATCCAGGCGTCTTTAGCTTTAAATGTTTTGTACAACTTTATATTTGCGGTGATGGTGGTGGTGGTGGGGGGGGGGGGTATCTTTCAAGCAGTACATGTCACAATAGGCCAAAGCATTTTTGTTCCTGTTTATAAGAAATTAGAATGGGTTACTTTATAGAAGAAAAATGTATAACACTGGATGAATGGGTTTATGAGTTTCTCATTGCCTGACGTCAGCTGGTACACAACCTGTCAAATGTTCACCTTTACCACATTCCCCAGTACGCAGCATCTAGGTCTGCTGTAAGTTGGAAATTAACTGTATTACTCACAGGCTCCTGGCTTGAGCTGATCATTCTCATCATTTTGGTCAACTCAGATTCTGATTGGATTAGATTTTGAGAATATAGTGAGGTTTGACTATCTAGGTTAAGAGTCAGGCACAAGAAGCCAATCAGAGCTATAGCTGTGCAGGTTTTCTGTTGGCTCAGCGGGAACAGGAAGATTCTTACCGGCCGTTTAGCTTATCTACCTCAGAGAGGCTATCAGTGGGACCAGTAGGCATGATTTATACAGCAGTACAAATAGATTATGGCTCAATCAGATCCACAGGTGAGAGCACTGGACACCCAGACCATATAAATAAAACAGAGCTTTTTAGATGCAACTAAACTATTATTAGCCAGGTCCCCGCCCTCTACTGCTACCCGTTGCACAATGCACCCGACCCCTTTGGCCCCTCCGACAGGTGGTGAGCCCATCGGAAGGGGGACCCATGTCACCTCTTCGGGCTGAGCCCGGCCGGGCTCCATGGGCAAAAGCCCGGCCACCAGACGCTCGCCAACGTGCCCCACCTCCAGGCCTGGCTCCAGAGTGGGGCCCCGGTGACCCGCGTCCGGGCAAGGGAACACGAGGTCCAACAATCGTACTCATCATAAGGGGAGTTTTGAAAATCAGTGCCTCCAAATCCGAGACCATGGTCTTGAACCGGAAAAGGGTAGAGTGCCTTCTCCGGGTTGGGGAGAATGTGCTGCCCCTAGTGGAGGAGTTCAAGTATCTTGGGGTCTTGTTCACGAATGAGGGGAAGATGGAGCGGGAGATCGACAGGCGGATTGGTGCAGCGTCTGCTGTGAAGCGGGCGCTGTACCGATCCGTTGTGGTGAAGAGAGAGCTGAGCCAAAAGGTGAAGCTCTCGATTTACCAGTCGATCTACGTTCCTACCCTCATCTATGGTCACGAGCTTTGGGTCGTGACCGAAAGAACGAGATCCCAGATACAAGCGGCTGAAATGAGTTTTCTCCGTAGTGTGTCTGGGCTCTCCCTTAGAGATAGGGTGAGGAGCTCAGTCATCCGGGGAGGACTCAGAGTAGAGCCGCTGCTCCTCCACGTCGAGAGGAGCCAGTTGAGGTGGCTCGGGCATCTGGTCAGGATGCCTCCTGGACGCCTCCCTGGTGAGGTGTTCCGGGCACGTCCCACCGGGAGGAGGCCCAGGGGAAGACCCAGGACACGCTGGAGGGACTATGTCTCCCGGCTGGCCTGGGAACGCCTTGGGATTCCTCCTGAGGAGCTGGCCCAAGTGGCCGGGGAGAGGGACGTCTGGGCCTCCCTACTGAAGCTGCTACCCCCGCGACCCGACCCCGGATAAACAGAAGAAGACGGACGGACGGACGGACTAAACTATTATCAACCTCAACAAATCATCACAATATAATAAATCCAAGGATGCTTTATTGTCAATGAAGTTGTAGTCTATGATAGTTTTATGTCACTATTGCTCCTTCTTGCTATCAGTATTTTTATGTAATACTTGTCATAATGATGACATTTTCTTTCTGACATATTTCCACCACCAAATGCCTCCTCTGGCTGACTGTTAAGGAATAGCTGTAAGTAAAACTTCCTTTCCACTGTCACTTCATGCTTGCTCAGTATGAGGGATTGCTGCAAAAGCCATCAGCAATGCAGACGACTGTCCACTGTGGCTCTACGCTCTTTCAGGAGGAGTGAATGCTGCTTGTCAAAACTTGATGCAACCTGCTGGGTTTCCTTAGATAGAAAACGTTTTGATCAATCTGTATAATCTGATTGAATTTGACTTTGGAAAGTGCCTTGAGATGACATGTTTCATTAGCTGGCGCTATATAAATAAAATTGAATTGAATTAAAACAAGAAATCTGTTGGTATAAGATTTAAGTCTTGGCATAATAAGATAGGAATGCTGCTTCCTAACGAATGGGTTAATCACAGAGACACATTTCTCCTCTTTAGGACTGTTTATTTACATTATTTTTTATTTTAGAGGAGCACTGTAAACCTTAAAAAATGCCCTATTTTAAGGCCAGCTAAAGTTCATGAAAGGCAAGATTAGATTTTTTCTTACATGCAATGTAATGCTGGCAAAAAGCTCCCTCAAGATTGGAAGTGAGAAAACAAAAACATGCATAAATGGGTTGGGCTGTTGGTGTGTTCTCGACTCTCCATAAGTCACTAAACGTACTGATAAATGCATGATGTACGCAGATTCTCACCATTTTAGGAGCATTGTACTTCTATTGTTTTTAACAACAAGCTTGTTATAATTCGCTGTTTGAGGTAAAAAAAAACTGATAGCAGGGTTTTATTTGCACCTTGAAAGTAAGTCTATCTTTTCTAAACATACTATTGATCAATGAAATGAGAAGAAAGAATAACATTTCAATTTGGATTTCAACTTCCCCTTGCTGATGAGAACATTTTTACAACCTTAACATTTGCAGGTTTACTTTAGAGCCATTGTCAACACATGCATGCTCAGTATGATGGATTGCTTCAAAGTTACACCACCATGCAACAAACAGCCCATTGTCATTAGATGCTCATGCAGGAGGAGGGATTGCTGCGAAGACAGTGGTTTTTTTGCAATCAGCATGTCTCCTTAAATACATGAATATCCTCTTTAGCACTGTGAATTGTCTTGTTACTGAAATGTGCTACACAAATAAACACGCCTTGCCTTTAAAAGTCAGCATAATGAACAGAACTTGACTGCATGATATAGAATTTAGGGTTGAACTCAAATGTATTTAGTTGAATCTAAATCTTCTCAATGCTATTCAATTGAATTCACTATGTATTTCTTTATATTGACTAGATTTTTTTCTTTCTTTTTTGTTGTAAAGATGACACTGGTTTTCAATTGGTCAATGCACTCAACTTGTTTTATATATATATTAAAAAAAAAAAAAATCTGAGTCTTGCTGTGTCTGCATGTCATGTGTAACTATGTGCATTCTGAGCCGGAAATACCAAAAATGTCATTATGGTAACACATAATGACAATAAAGCTTCCTGATTCTTGATCTTAAATTATGACTGCGTAAATAAGGGGAAAATGGATCTGCATATTTTTAAGCATTTCAAAATATGAAGCATAGTCTGTTAAAATCTTAGGTAGGGTCTGAGAATGTGTAGAATGAAGTTTTCTGTCGGCGGGTGTATGCTCTGTCTCATGAAAGATAATTTGGTCTCAGGGAAACTATTATAAAGCCTCTATTCTACCTACGAGATAGGTTGCAAATAAAAGTAGGTGCTTTGCTTTTGCATAAAGTACAGCTGGGCCAGATCTAGCGGTTCACTTGAAGACCACTGTGTCAGCAGTGGATGTTTGGGTGGTTTTTGGATGCCAGTGAGACGCCACACATATCAGTGCGGTGCCTTGTATCTGCCAAAGGAAGATCAGTGAGGAAGTCACAGACGTGCCCCCGGGGCTTATCTTTTATTGGCTGGCTCCTCACAGGCTTATCTTTTATTGGCTGGCTCCTCTGTCAAACTTATCTTTATTGGCCGGCTCCTCAAGAGGACAGCCTGTAGGCTGTGTAGGGCTGAGATGGAGGTGCAGGAGAGGGGGGCGCTCTTCCAGGATGACTGGGGCTGACAAAGATTGCTTTATCAAGAGTGTGGGAAAAATCAACCCTGTTTCCACCTTCGTGGAACAGAGACAGATGAACAAAGTGACCACAGACTCTGCTTACTTCCTCTGCTTCCTACTTCATCGCTTGTCATTGTCTTGACCTCACAGGGCACTTCACTCATTGATGCATGCTCAAAAAAATAAAGCATCTTTAAAATAATGCATATTTAGTATTTTTTGACACTATGTCCCAGTAACTCATAAGGATACAACTCTTTTTTAAGTGTTGAAAGTGGTTATTGCGGTTATATTAAAGCGACCTAAAAGATTCCCTTCTGTTGCTTGCTGAAATAAGACTAGAAACACACAGACATGAATGAGTCTCTGTTTTTATTCAGAACCGGATTCTAGAAGGATCAACACACAAAAAAAAATCATTATTTTAGGTGTTTTTGCAACATTTGTACGAAAATTGTAACTTCATTAAGACATACACCACTTTGAACAAGTATAAAAACATTGAAATGGGGTTTAAAGGCTAAATTGTGAGACCACTTTCATTATGCATGTGCCTCAAATGTGTAATTCTGTTTATCAGTGCAAACTTTCCTACTTATATGTCATTATTCCTTCAACATGTCAAATTTTATTTAAATTATCATAGGAAACATAAACTGATGTTTTACTTCCCACAATGGTCTAATATGATGAAAAAATGAACTCCACAAAAACAGATAGAAGGATAATAGCAAATTTTGTTTGGATTAAAAAAAATTAAGCTTCTACATCACTTCTAATAGATAGTATCGTGAAGATCTTGCTTCCCGTTACACTATGTTTCATTTCTACTCTTTTTTTTATCATTCGGTGCATTTCCTCTTTATCCGTGGTCTGGTTTCCTGGAGCAGCCACAGACCCTGATGCTCTGCTTTCAATCAGCAGCCTCCTTGTTTCTCATCACATGCTGCATCTCTCTGTCGCTTCCAAATTTACTGTATGCATGGGTGTGTGTGTAAGATGACAGAATAAGATGCCATTCTCAACACTTGTTTCTGGAGTCTGGCCTATCTGGGAGATAAACAGCAGATCTGCTGTTTGCAGGCGCCGCGCAGGTTTATCATCCACAGGAAAGCTGATAGGTAAGCTCTGCAGGCCCCGACTGAGTGTTAACAATAATTAGCATTTTAAGAGCTGCAAAAGAAGACACCTGCTCCTGTTATTTAGAAAAGATCCTCATATTTCCCGAGTTTTCCTATTTTAATTGTTTATACAAACTCCTCTTTAAAACTCGACTTCTGACATTAATTAATTTGATGAAAGAAAACGTTATAAGCCTCTCTTTTAATTTTATTTTTAAAGCCAGACTTACAGTCTACAATTTTTGTTTGTCGTAAACAAAATTTGTGTCTGGAAAAAAAGGAACATGCAACATAATATATATTTATATATAAATATTTATATATAAATATCAAGCAGTTGCCCAGATTTTTCAGAAATATCTTAAAGTGTTACTGTTGCTGAAATTGGTGCACAGTCAGAGATTCTCCTTTCCCACTACCTCCTCCCCTCACTGTCCAACCCTTTAAACGAGGACAATGTCAACAGTTTGGACTGGCAGCTGTACCACGTCTTTTTTTTTTTTTTTGTTGTTGCAAAATTCCTCTTTGGCAAAAATCATGCAATCGTCTGATACAATTATCATATAAGTAGTTCTGTCACACAGTAGATTTCTGGGTTGTGTTTTTCACGATTCCTTTGATCTTTTGTGCAAATCCAAAAACCAAAAATATAAGATATCCAATTTAATTTATTTGATCTGAATTCTGGAAATTCATGAAAAACTTTATGTCAAGGTGCTCAATGGGAAACATGTGTCAAATCTAAAGTTGGTTAAATAAAATGCAACTGTTTTCCAAATAAGTTCAAATCAGATTACAAGCAGTCTGATTCAACATAATTATAATAATGTACAAGGTGCTCTAATTAGTCACTACAATGCCAGATGCTAAAAGGTTGTCTATTCAGGAAAAACAGCAAATTCCAAAATAAAAGGAGCAACACACCCAAATGAAAATGCAAAACAAGAGATACAAACTAACACAGAGAGAGATTACATTCAATTGAACCCAAGGAGGCGAACACACTGTAGCAAATAATCTACAAGAGGACTCAACAAAGCAAAGTCATTCTGTCTGTTATTGTTGGCTAAAAACAACTTCAATGGCAACCTTTGTGTTGTTTACGTTTTTTTTTCTCTTAATTGATTTAATACATAATTATCTTTGCTTCAAACCACTGGTCAAACTCATTTTGTTTTAGTTGGGTGGATCTGATTTTAATATAATCAAAATCCTGTATACTTTCAGTCTGTGTTGTCAACTGTCAATGAATCTGTCTGTGGACCCCGTCTCAGGATCCCTGGACCCCCTTATCAGCACCCCCCCCCCCCCCACCACTACCAACCAATGTCGCCCACCTCCCTGTACAATCAGCCGCGTCTTCCATGTCTCCAAAGATCCAGATAAGTGTGTGTTCCCATGCTTGTGTCCTGCAATGGCCCGTCTGTCTCCATGCCCTGAAAGACGTCACCGGACCAGTGGAGGAAGTGTGTCTGCCTGGTTCTGGAGAGCTCACCATGACAACAACATCACTTATCCTCGGGGAGAAGGATGTTAAGTCTTATCGTCCAGAAAAGCTTTTCTAAAGCAGCGTAAATAAGTTAACTTGAGACCTTTTCCACCATTAAAGGCCACTGGATTCCTTCTTCCTTTCCCCCTCAGAACTGTCAACAAAAAAAGAATACCGGACAATATATTTTAATTAAATGGCTGGAAATACACAACATTCAACTGTTTCAGTAATAATCAGTGAAGGTAAAACATTGACTGTAAGCTCTGCTTTATAAACGTTCACCATCTCTACCCATATTTGACACCTTCCTGTTTGCAATTTGATGCAGACGATTCCAGACATCAGAACTGACAAGCTGCAGATCTGTCACTATTGTTGCAATGTGATGCTGTGGGCTTTTTAACAATTCCTGCATTCAAGTCATATAGATAAGATAAGATGCTTCATACAAGGTACATACAACGAAATTTCGTAGATCAGATGGAGGGTTATCCTGAGCCGCTGCACCACTAATGGCCACCCTGACCAGCATGTCTTTAGCGGGAGAGGAAACCTGGAGCGCCCGGAGGAAACCTACGCAGACACGGGTAGAACATGCAAAGTTCACGCAGAAAGGCCCAGGACTCGAACCCGGCACCTTCTTGCTGTGAGGCAATCGTCTGATAAGAGAGCCATGTACTGTTGCTAAAACACCAGACTGTCAAATGAATCAAAACTCGCTAGCTGTGTCTGTTAAACAAACACTGACCTTCCAGACATCTGTTACCTCTTGGATCCTTGGATGAATCTTCACCAGGGCTTTGAACCGGTTCAAGGAACGAAAACGAAAACCGGGAACTTTTTGTATTTTACAGGGAACAGAAACGAAACCGGAAACGTTATTATTTTTTATGTTTTGGAACTGGAACACTTATTTAAAAATAATGGTAACCGGTTAATACCGGTTTTATTTCGTTCCTCAAAGTTTTCGTTGCCTAATTAACTAAAAAAAAAAAGTAATTATTTTCCTGTGCACGTTACCATGATGGCTGAGGTTCACTTCCTGTGTGACATCACATCACACATTTGCTGACTGAATGGAGAGAGAGCGGTGTCTCCACTAGAGCTACACATCTTAAATAAGAGGTAAATTACGATCCATCGTTAAGTAAAACGCTCATTCCAAACAGCTGACAGGAACGAAATTAACCATTCCGGGAACAGTATTTTTTTTTGTTCTAACCAGTTCGGGAAAGTCAATTTATTGGTGGAACTCATAACTGGAAACGTTATAATTCTGTTTCTGTTTGGAACGAACCGATTGGGGAAAAAAATCGGTTCAAAGCCCTGATCTTAATCCACTAGCCATGTTTCTATATGTGAAAATATAGAAAGAACAAAGTAATTTCAACACCATCCCAGTGATCTCAGCAGGCAGCCGATCAATGTAACTCACAATTAGCAGATCAGACATGTGGACAGATGCAAAAAAGCTTGACACACAATAACAGCGCCGTTACACGAAAATGAAAAAAGAAAACTCAAATGTTTGTGCACATTAGCTATGATTTTTTAATAAAAGCCCACACGTGCCCACAAACATACACAGAGTGACTGAGATGTGCTCAGCCCGCCCCTCCTCCCTGGGAAAGCGTGAGAAGACCGCAGGCCGTCACTGTTAGCGTAACATAGCACTCTGAGCGCGCTCTGATAAGACGAGCAGAGGAGCCGAGTCCTTCAGGAACACCAGATCCAGACTGAGACAGGGCTGCTCAAAAATTACCCGTATGAAAAACGTAATTATGCAGACGCTGCTGCCTCAATAATGAAAATGAGACCTGTCAAAATTATATAGCCAGTAAAATTTAAGTAGTTAATACAGTCTTGCAGTTCTATGACATCAGAATATCTCTTGTTTACGGGAAGTCTATGCTGCAAAGGAATGATCCACATGCAGTCGGCACAACTTTGTCTTGTTCTTCAGATGTCACTGTTTTTAGAGCATGTAGATGACATTTGATCATCTGTACCTCAAAGGTCCAAAAACATATTCTGATCTGAGCAGAACTCTTTAAATGTTGACTGAACCTGAGGTTTATTAAAAGACAATTTGTGATCTGTGTAACCTTGCTTTATCTGATAAAGCAGAGTAAAATCTTCTTATGCTACTATTTTTGGCGTCAGTACCACCTCAGATACTCAGGTACTGCTCAAAAACTACAGTCAAGAATTAAAACCTGGACTGAATTATATTGTTCTAAATACAGAACCTTTTTGTATTTGTGGCAGAAAACAACCAAAAAAGAAGTTAATCTAAATGGTGTTAAAGTCTTCCGTTGTCTTGCCCATTAATTGTGTATTGCATCACCTTATCCGCTGACTGTCCTGCTACAGCTGTAGTAAATATAGGAATAAAATACATTTTCGATCCAAGTTATTAATTGAAAGTAAATTGATTAACAAAATGCAGTTCATATAATGCCATTGGAGCAGATGGTAGCACTGTTGTCCTGCAACAAGAAGGTCTGGGTACAAATCCTGGCCTGAGTCTTATTATAGGAAGTTTGCATGTTCTCCTCAAGCATGAATGGGTTCTTTCTGGGTACTTCAGCTTCCTCCAACGGTCTAAAGAATGACTGTTGGCTTGATTGGTCGGATTGTTTTTTTTTTTTTTCATGAAAGCAGCCAAAGCCTAAAAGTGGTTTTTCTGAAAATGAAATTGAAGAAACCTTTAGCCTGAACTCAAAATGTGACACAAACTGCAGTAGAAAAGTTTGTTTTAATCAGAATCAGAATCAGAATCAGAATCAGAATCAAGTTTGATCGCCAAGTAGGTTTGCACTTACAAGGAATTTGACTTGGTGTTGATGGTGCAGACAAACAATAAGAATACAGTAAAATAAGAAGTAAAAAGGATATATACACGGAAGCTGTATACACTCAGTAAACTGTGCGTTAATGTAACGCAGAAGCTTGTAAGTCCTGAACGGGGGAGAAAGACAGTGTCCAGTAAAAGTAAAAGTGAAAACCGAGTCAGTAAGTCACAGACTGCAATACAAATTCAAACCGTGACACTTTTTTTAAATATTATTATTGCTGCTCCTAAAGCAGCAGACAGCTGCAGACTCGAATCAGAGTGGGGGTCAACCTAAAGACCAGAGTGCTGCTGATAAAGAAAAGATGAGGTGTCATGTTCACTTGTTTGCTAATTTAAAGCGTTTTCTAATCGTGGCTCACTAATGGTCGCTGTTATAATCTCACAGATAGTTTATCTACAAACTGGCAGAAAACACTGACTGCTAAGAGTCTGCTGTGCGGGCAGCACAAAGAAGGCCATTTTTAGTTTTTGTGTAAAGCCTTCTTACTACAACTGAAAATGATGAACAAAGTATGCAATTAATTAAAGTTTGCAGGAAACATAATTACCTGCATTGCACATAAGCTCAGAGAGAGTTTAGCTGAAATTAGTTTTACATATCAGCTGTTTTAATTTACCAGTATTAATTATAGCTGCCTTACGTTTAGCCACCAAACCTTTCAGTTTTCACATTGCCAATGGATCCTAATAAAAGAAAAAAAATCTCTTTGTAATCTGTTGAAATCAAGATAATATGAGATTGCATCATAGGTGACGATGTGGTATAAACATTCAGTCTCGACATCAGACTGCTGAATCTCTGCTTTTCTGCTAAAGTTTTATCAGAGTCGGGGTTTCTACGACAGGAGGTCAGCAGGTCACAGCAGGATGCCTAAAGGTTCAGGGACAGACTGTCTGTGAACTAATCCTCAAGCCCACACGCTCCCCCTTAGACCTGACCCCGGTACCGCAAAAACCTGCAAACGCTGGAAGCCAGAAGCCTGTTTACATCTGCATCATCACGTTTGCATAAATCTGTCCAGAGCATCCAGATTTTAAAGCATCTCAGTGTACGTCGTATTCTGTGCGCGCGTCACAAAGCAATCATTCAACGTCACTCAAGTAACGAGGTTGGTTCTGCAGATCAGGGAGGCAGAGCCGGGTGAAAAGGTCACAGAGAAACAGTGGTTTACGGCCACATCTATCCGTCATCACCCAATCCAGAACAACTGCTTCTTCTGATTATCACACAGCAAAATAATGACAAATGGTTTTGGTAAACTCGCTGTGTTTACTTGTAACTTCCCTAGCATTGGATCTGCTGAAGATGTTACAGCTCTATTAAAAGTGTCTGAAAAATTAAAATGACCTTTTGATAAGACTAGTTGAAAATATAAGCTAAGAAAAACTACTATTTGTTACTATTGTTACAAGTTACTTTTATCCAGTGTTTGTTTGATCAATCATAGGTTATCAGCGGCTCCTGCTTAAAAACAGAGAAAACATGTTTTTTAGCTATTGATTGATTCTGATTTCTCAGCCCCTAAGAGACATTAGACACATTGGTTCACAAATCCCACAACCCCTGAGACAGTTTTTAGATTTTCAGACGTTGGATTTTCAGTTAAAGCATTTCTCAGGAGGCCATCACAGTATGTTATACATGGATAAAGACCCCTCTACATGCAGAAACTTCATAAACGCTTAAAAGAGATTGGAAAGGCGCTAATTTGGAACAAATTCAATTTTTTTGTTTTTCCATCATAACTTTCTGCCATCCTATCACACTGTAAGTATCTAGTCTGCAGCCATGCTGTGCATGGGGGAAAACATCAGTATTTTCAGCATATTACCAATATGAGAGGAAGCAGGTGAAGGGTTTACACAACTGGGCAAGACTTTGTGCTCACAAATGCCATTCAATTCAATTCAATTCAATTTTATTTATATAACACCAATTCCTGATACCTGTCATCTCAAGGCACTTTACAAAGTCAAAATTAAATCAGATTATACAGATCGGTCAAAAAGTTTCCTCTCTAAGGAAACCCAGCAGGTTGCATCAAGTCTCTCCTAGCAACATTCACTCCTCCTGAAAGAGCGTAGAGCCACAGTGGACAGTCGTCTGCATTGTTGATGGCTTTGCAGCAATCCCTCATACTGAGCATGCATGAAGCGACAGTGGAGAGGAAAACTCCCCTTTAACAGGAAGGAGAACCTCCAGCAGAACTAGAACCAGGCTCAGTGTGAACGCTCATCTGCCTCGACCCACTGGGGGTTGGTATAATCAGTGTGCTCTATAGCTGACTACTTTTAGCTAATCACAACAAACCCTCACAGGCTCCTGCAGCCCCCCGGAAACCAGCACAGTCAAACCTGGGTGCCGTTCGGACGCGTGCGCACCTTTTGCAGCAGGAAGCCCAGCCTGTGTGGTTTCTGTAGCTTGGTCTTGTTATTTTGTGACCAAAGATTTTAGACGTGTGTGTAATGTCAGACAGTGACTTGGAGCAGTGTGAATGGTGGACCAGTAGGTCTCTTTGGGTACTGTGTAATCTTCCATCCATCAATCCTTCTATTCTATAAACCATTACGCTCTGGTTGTGGGGTGGCCGGTACATTTTTCCAGCTTGTGGAGTACAGCTTGGCCAGGTCAGCAGGCCATCAGGGGACACGGTTTGATCAGGCACTCCTAGAGATGTAAACCTTTTACTTTTCTGTGGTTTGTTGCAGCTGTCAGCAGCTGAGATGCCTCATCTATTCCAGTAACATACGGCGTAACCTTACATACAGTATGTACATCATCTATATAACTGTGTGTAGTTTTCAAATGTGTGCATTTTTATTATTAATTTATAGTTGTTGACACTTCAAGGTTATTTATTAGCCAGACAGGTCAAAGCACACAAATCTTCCAGACAGACCCTGGAGATAACTCATCTGCAAAACAGTTTCCCCAAAAATTACAGACTGACCTTCACTATTCACTGGATTTGCTTTACTTTAGTGCACCAGTCAGGACTGAGTGCACACACGGACACGTCCAAGTGGACTCTCTTGAGATTGTCGCAGTTCTTAGCAGCTGCTTGGAGTTTAGGTGACACCTTTTCAGGAGTGCTAATGCTACAGAGGGAAGCCGGAGGGGCCGAGGAGCCCTCCGCCAGAGAAAAGTAATGGATGGCTGGAGAGTGACTAAACCGGGACGGGGGAAAGGAGGGGGGGGGCCGCAGGGTTGAGAAAGGGTGGCTGAAGATGTTGTTAGGGAGGTGGTGTTTCCTATCCAGATCCCATGGCGGCTCTCCCGCTGCGTTGGATGAAAGCTCTCCGACCAGCCGTCGTCGCAGTAACTAATTTGCTGAGATTTTCTGCTTGACTTGAGGCACGAGGAAGAGGCCACCCTCCTCTACCCCCCACCCCCCCCCCCACCATCTGACCATCAGCTTCCCCTTAGCTTCCCCTCAGCACTCAGTCTTTAAATCCCTGCTTCTGTTTTTTTAATGATCTGCAACTTACAAAGTCATAAATTTACCTTCAGTAATAAAGATCTTGAGTAATTTTTTAGGATTTATTCTCATCTTCCTTAAAAATAACGTTCTTTAACATGTTGTGCACATGTTTATGCAACAAGCAGCTAATTTTCCATTTATACAATTTCTATCTGGCTTCACGTGTTTCACACATTTTTTAAAACTCTATAATATTACTGCTTTATCAGACACTGTTTGAATAAAGTAAGTGTCATTTTCTGATTTTAGCTGTTTAAATGTCTAAAAAGACATCCATGAGATTTCTTTTCATCTTGACAAAGACCAGTGTTGTGCTCTGAGTAATTACAAAATCATCTTACAGAGACATGAAAATTGCTTTGGTCATATTTGTTGATGAAGATTCCTGTTTGCTTGATTAAACCAGGATTTTTCTTTTCTCATAACAATTCCTAAAGATCGGTTTATATAACCAAAGAGTGATTTTAAAATAAAAGTATTTTCCACTGTGAACTTATTAACTACATTAACTGCATTAACTACCATTGCTTTGTTAATTTGCTGTTAATACTAGTATCAATATGTTGCGTAACTACACAGTCATATAACTCAGGTGACAGTAAAAAAAAAGTTTTATTACCAGCAATCTAATTAGAGATCAGATTGAATAGAATTGATTATAAATTATGAGAATCGGAATCGAATCGACTCTTGACATTTTAATCAATACGCAGCCCTACAATCATCACTGTGTCGCCCTTTAGGGTTCAAACAGGTCACTGGTAAGGCGTCACAAATCTTTGCTTGAACCCCGATGAGCAACAGACATTTAAACAGGATCGAACACCAGAAGATCATCGTTTCCTCCCCAGCGCTGCCAGCTCTGACATTTTGTGATCGAAACTCTCTTCACATCTTCAACACTCTGGGAATTCAACAATAACGTACTCGCCTGCAGCGGATAAACATGCGGATTAAAAGCAGGTGGATCAATAATATTGACGGGGCCACAAAAGAGGAGGTGACACTTTATGTGCTGTATGATAAACCCCCAAGAGATGAGAGGTGAATGTGTGTAAATCATTAACAGATCTGTAATACCTGTGTGAAAACTGCAGATAAAATAGGACTGGGCTCACGCTGGATGTCTGTACCTGTCTGTGAACGTGCTCACTTCTGTGATTAAGTGTGCCATATGTGTGACTAAGCAAACATAATTCCATGCAATAACAACACTTGGACAACAATAGATCTTTTCTTGGGGCTGTTTGGCGCCGCTCCAGTTTGCTAACGGTGAGTTTTGCTGCAATGCTAATCCCACTTTGGGCAGCATTCAGTCAGAGGAACAGGCCAGACAAAACAGGCTGTTTGGATTATGTATATTAAAGATCTATTCTTTTTCAAAAACTTGCACATAAGAGCCTGTGATCAGAAGTTAATATTTTTTAGACTTTTTTAAGGTTTTCTTTTAATGAGTCATTGTAAATCGTGGCTCCAGTGGGACTTTTCTATTTGCACATTTCTGAAAAACTATTTATCAATCGTGGCATTAATATTATTACAGCTCCTGGTATCTCCAAATCGATTAAAAAGCATTCTTCACTTTTTAACAGCAAAGGGTATAAAATGTTGAGAAGATCAGAATAGAATTAGTTGTAGGAAAATAAAAATACATAAAAAAGCTTTGTTTCAAAAACTAAATAAAACCTGGTTTAATTGAAGCACATTAAAGGGGAAATGTCATGCTATTAAATCATTCCTTTTCCCATTTAAATCATTCAGCTGTGGTCTATATTAAGAGGAACTGCAACGCTTTGGTCTGAATTCCTCCGTATTGTTGCTCTACTTTTTTCCCAAGTTCTGAGGTGTACCAAGATCAACTTGTTTTGGTGCTGTCTCTTTAAATATACAGGAGGCACTTCACACTCTGACGCCCTCCAGATCGCAGAGCGTTCCACTCCACCCCGTTCAGCCATTTTTGTAGTACGGTTGGGGACGGTGTGTGGGTTAATAAACCCAACAACCACGGCTTTAGCGTCCTTCAGCTTGGACTGCAAAATCATAGAGACGAATAAAAATGGCGGTTTGACAAAATTGGTGTTTCTATCAAAGAAATGTGTGACCTTGTTTAGCAGTTCTAGATCAAGTACTAAGAAGTAATAGTTCATAAAACTGGTTCTGCTGGAGGGTTTCCTCCCTGTTAAAGGGGAGTTTTGCTCTCCACTGTCGCTTCATGCATGCTCAGTATGAGGGATTGCTGCAAAGCCATCAACAATGCAGACGACTGTCCACTGTGGCTCTACGCTCTTTCAGGAGGAGTGAATGCTGCTTGGAGAGACTTGATGCAACCTGCTGGGTTTCCTAAAAGTGGAAACTATTTGACCAATCTGTATAATTTGATTGAATTTGACTTTGTAAAGTGCCTTGAGATGACATGTGTTGTGAATTTGTGTTATGTAATTAAAATTGAATTGAATTGGATAAAACGTAATAGAGGATCCAGAAAACCGAATGGATTGTAAATTAGAATATAATTGAATAGAAATACCTTTATTGTCTCACTGTCGGGCATGACAGTGGTAAAAACACGTAGACATGATGCACCAGTTACACTAGATTAAGTAATATGTATAAAAAAAGCTAATTTAGAGTCAAGCTCTAAAGCAAAATAGAATGAACTTATTAGTATGGGAAAAATTATTCAATTCAGTTCAACTTTATTTATATAGCGCCAATTCACAACACATCATCTCAAGGCACTTTTCAAAGTCAATTTAGTCAAATAATACAGACACATTGTATGATTATGAATTGATGATACAGCATATTCAGGTAAAAATGCAATATTCGAGTTAAATAGAGGAAAGACGCCACCTGAGAGGAAAAGACGTTTGCATCTGAGAGACCGTGTAAATGGTTCTTGATCAGATCAAGAACCCATGGAACCGTTAGCATGTTTTTAATGTTTGTTACGACCAGCAGAGATTGTGGCCCAAACAGACTATAAAGATATCTATGCAATACCGGAAGACACTGAATTCTAATTTTCTGCATTCGTAGAGACTCTAAGTTCACAACACAGTATATTTAAGGGCTAAAAAGGCTAATTTTGCACATGTTACCTTTTAAAAGCAACGTGTTTACCACACTGTTGCTCCAGGCTCTCAAATTCCCTTCTTTTGTTTATTTTTGTTTTTGTGTTGTTGTCTCGACAGTCTCATCTAATTCAAAAGCTCTTGTAATGTGTTTTATTTAAGAACTTTTTAAACATCATATTTTATAAGCTTCGGTCCTTATTAAAAAGTGCGTCTAATTTGTGTTTTTCTTCGAATTTATAATAATATTTTAAATTTTATGCCCTGTTTTTGTGAAGAACTTTGGATTTTTATCAGAGAATATAAATAAACTTTATGGACTACTACTTACTTAAAAGCCTCAAATATGTGTTGCTCTTTACTGTACATATAGTCTCTACAGAACCTTTGGCCTAGTTTACTTTATGTAACATTGCTTTGTTGCTTTCATTGTCACTTTGGGCTGAGATTCAGTTGCCGGACAAATAACTTTCAATTTGTTTCTACAATGCTATTTAATAAAGAGGAGTTTATGATCTTACATAACACAAAATAATAGAATATGCCATATTAACATACGTACGATAATAAAAATATGACACATGCATGGTAGTGCAGCAACATCCCAGCTAAGGCGTGTGCAAGTTGTTTTAGTATTTGTGAACAGTGTAAACAATTAATGTAATGAATTTGGAGGAATCCTATAAGAGCCAGACACGGAGCTGATGCCAAAGGTTTATTGAAGTAGAAGATGGGCAGTCCAGGTAAAAACAAAAAGGTACAGAGCTGGCATCCAAGTAGACAGGAGAATCTTGGGCAGACTCAGATAAACAGAAACAGGTCAAAACAGGTGACGGACAGGTAAACAGACTGATCAAAAATACTGGACTGTTCTTACCACTGACGGAGTGAGTGGAGGCAAAGCAAGACATCCTGGCAACAAACAGAAAACTAAGGCGGGTTTAAATAGGCGAACGGAAAAGGAGAACAGGGCGGAACTAATTAACCAAAACAGGTGAAAGCAATAGAGGGAACCTACAGACTAATAAAGAAAAACCCAAAGCAAATAAAACCAAGACTAGATGACAACAAACAGACTAAGCACAAATCAAAACACCACAACACAGAAGTAAATCCTAAAACAGAAAAGTTGACTAACTGAAAACAACCTAAACAACAACAGAACATTACAGAGCCCCCCCCTCAAGGGCGGATTCTAGACGCCCTTAAACGTCTCTACAAAGAAAACTAAATAAAAGTCTGACGGTGGAGGGGGCTACAGGCAGGAGGGTCAAAAAAAAGAAAAAAACAACCAAAACAAGAGTCCAAAACAGAAAACAACCCACATTGGGCGAATCCAAACTAACAGAAAATTTTCAAAACAGTTCCCTAAACAGAGAGTCCGGTGGTCGTCCCGGCGGACGACCCCAGCGAATCAGGACGTCTGGCGGTCTTCCCGGCGGGCGGCCCAGGCGTGACCGGTTCTCCGTCGGTCTCTCCGGCGGGCGGCCCCGGCGTGACCGGTTCTCCGGCGGGCGGCCCCGGCGTGACCGGTTCTCCGGCGGGCGGCCCCGGCGTGACCGGTTCTCCGGCGGGCGGCCCCGGCGTGACCGGTTCTCCGGCGGGCGGCCCCGGCGTGACCGGTTCTCCGGCGGGCGGCCCGGCGTGACCGGTTCTCCGGCGGGCGGCCCCGGCGTGACCGGTTCTCCGGCGGGCGGCCCCGGCGTGACCGGTTCTCCGGCGGGCGGCCCCGGCGTGACCGGTTCTCCGGCGGGCGGCCCCGGCGTGACCGGTTCTCCGGCGGGCGGCCCCGGCGTGACCGGTTCTCCGGCGGGCGGCCCCGGCGTGACAGGCTCTCCGGCGGACGGCCCCGGCGTGACAGGCTCTCCGGCGGACGGCCCCGGCGTGACAGGCTCTCCGGCCGACGACCCCGGCGTGACAGGCTCTCCGGCAGGCGTCCAGGAGGCCGTCTACGGAGCAGGAACCTCGGAGGCCGGCGGCGGAGCAGGAATCTAGGAGGCCGGCAGCGAGGTCTGGAGAGAGAAAAAACAGAACCTGGCGCCGGACTACAGGGTACGGAAGGCGCCAGACTACAGGGTACGGAAGGCACCAGACTACAGGCTGAGGAAGGCGCCGGACTACAGGCTGAGGAGGGCGCCCGGTTAGTGGTTACAGGCGGCGCCCGGTTAGTGGCTACAGGCGGCGGCGCCCGGTTAGTGGCTACAGGCGGCGCCCGGTTAGTGGCTACAGGCGGAGGCGCCCGGTTAGTGGCTACAGGCGGCGGCGCCCGGTTAGTGGCTACAGGCGGCGGCGCCTGGTTAGTGGCTACAGGCGGCGGCGCCTGGTCACTGGTTCCCGGTGCGGGAGCCTGGCTACAGGCGACCGAAGAAAGAGCCTGGCTACAGGCGACTGGAAAAGAAGCCTGGCTACAGGCGACGGACGAAGGAGCCTGGCTACAGGCGACGGACGAAGGAGCCTGGCTACAGGCGACGGACGAAGGAGCCTGGCTACAGGCGACGGACGAAGGAGCCTGGCTACAGGCGACGGACGAAGGAGCCTGGCTACAGGCGACTGACGAAGGAGCCTGGTTACAGGCGACTAACAAAGGAGCCTGGTTACAGGCGACTAACAAAGGAGCCTGACTACAGGCGACGGAGGAAAGAGTCTGGTTACAGGCGACCGACGAAGGAGCCTGGCTACAGGCGACGGAGGAAAGAGTCTGGTTACAGGCGACCGACGAAGGAGCCTGGCTACAGGCGACTAACGAAGGAGCCTGACTACAGGCGACGGAGGAAAGGGCCTGGTTACAGGCGACCGACGAAGGAGCCTGGCTACAGGCGACTAACGAAGGAGCCTGACTACAGGCGACGGAGGAAAGGGCCTGGTTACAGGCGACCGACGAAGGAGCCTGACTACAGGCGACCGAAGGGGAAGCCTGGCTACAGGCGGCAAAAGGGGATGCCTGGCTATAGGCGACTGAAAAAGGAGCCTGGCTACAGGCGACTAACGAAGGAGCCTGACTAGAGGCGACGGAGGAAAGAGCCTGGCTACAGGCGACTAACGAAGGAGCCTGGCTACAGGCGACTAACGAAAGAGCCTGGCTACAGGCGACTGAAGGGGAAGCCTGGCTACAGGCGACTGAAGGGGAAGCCTGGCTACAGGCGACTGAAGGGGAAGCCTGGCTACAGGCGACTGAAGGGGAAGCCTGGCTACAGGCGACTGAAGGGGAAGCCTGGCTACAGGCGACTGAAGGGGAAGCCTGGCTACAGGCGACTGAAGGGGAAGCCTGGCTACAGGCGACTGAAGGGGGAGCCTGGCTACAGGCGACTGAAGGGGGAGCCTGACCACGGGCGACTGAAGGGGGAGCCTGGCTACAGGCTGCTAAGGTGGGGGCCTGGCTACAGGCTGCTAAGGTGGGGGCCTGGCTACAGGCTGCTAAGGTAGGAGACTGGCTACAGGCTGCTACGGTCAGAGACTGGCTACAGGCTGCTAAGGTCAGAGACTGGCTACAGGCTACAGAGACCACAGGGCTACAGACTACAGAGGCCACAGGGCTACAGACTACAGAGGCCTCAGGGCTACAGACTACAGAGGCCTCAGGGCTACAGACTACAGAGGCCTCAGGGCTACAGACTACAGAGGCCACAGGGCTACAGACTACAGAGGCCACAGGGCTACAGACTACAGAGGCCACAGGGCTACAGACTACAGAGGCCACAGGGCTACAGACTACAGAGGCCACAGGGCTGCAGGTTTCAGGAGACCCCGGGCCGCAGGCTTCAGGAGACCCCGGGGTACAGGTTTCAGGAGGCCCCGGGGTACAGGTTTCAGGAGGCCCCGGGGTACAGGTTTCAGGAGGCCCCGGGGTACAGGCTTCAGGTACCAAAGTCAGACCCTTAGCCACCAGGAGTCTCAGAATCAACTCCTGGAGGGTCTCAGAAAGAGACGTCCAATAAAGTCTCTCCCAGAGCTGGCTGTCCATGAGGGCTATCAGGGGTCTGGACTTATAAACAACACCATGAGGCTCTAGGTCTCCAGGGGGTCCCGGTTGTTGAATCCCCTTCTGAGGTCCTGGGTGCCCGAAGAGCGAAGGGTCCCCCTGGGTTCCAACGTCGCAGGTCCGCGACGGACCCCTCTGGGTTCCAACGTCGCACGTCAGCGACGGACCCCTCTGGGTTCCAACGTCGCACGTCAGTGACGGACCCCTCTGGGTTCCAACATCGCACGTCAGCGACGGACCCCCCTGGGTTCCCACGTCGCACGTCAGCGACGGACCCCCCTGGGTTCCCACGTCGGACATCAGCGACGGACCCCTCTGGGTTGCCACGTCGCAGGTCGGCGACGGACCCTCCTGGGTGCCTACGTCGCATGTCAGCGACGGACCCCCCTGGGTTCCAACGTCGCACGTCAGCGACGGACCCCCCTGGGTTCCCACGTCGGACATCAGCGACGGACCCCTCTGGGTTCCCACGTCGCAGGTCGGCGACGGACCCCTCTGGGTTCCAACATCGCACGTCAGCGACGGATTCTCCTGGGTCAATGTGTCGCTGGCCAGAAGAATCAGGTCCTCCTGGACCCCCTCACAGGGCTTAACATGAGCCGAGGTGTCGGTCAGACTCACGGTGAGGAACCCAGAAGCCGAGGCGTCGGCCGGTCCCCCGGTGACAGACCCAGAAGCCGAGGCGTCGGCCGTTTCCTCGGTGACAGACCGAGAAGCCGAGGCGTCGGCCGGTCCCTCGGTGACAGACCCAGAAGCCGAGGCGTCGGCCGGTCCCTCGGTGACAGACCCAGAAGCCGAGGCGTCAGCCGGTCCCTCGGTGACAGACCCAGAAGCCGAGGCGTCAGCCGGTCCCTCGGTGACAGACCCAGAAGCCGAGGCGTCAGCCGGTCCCTCGGTAACAGACTTAGGTCGGCAGTAGAATGTTCTGAGGGCTGACCTATAACGCCCCTCCACCTCCTTTAATCTCTGCTCCAGCTCCTCCGAATAATGGCTGAAGAGGGCCTCCCTTAGGCGTTTAATGAGGGGAGCAAACGTCCTTATCTTGTCCTCCAAGGATTTGTAATCAGCCTCTTCAGCGCCACTAGGAGGAGCTGTGGGCGGATTCGGACAGGGAAGTGGAGGACCCCGGTCCACTGAACAGGAAGCGGCCGAGGACGCCGACGGGGCAGCCGGCAGAAGCTGAGAAGCTACGGCCGATCGCTGCTCCGAGCGGCTGGAGGACTGGTAAACAGGTCGCCGTCTTCTCCTCCGGTGGCGGGATGGCGGGCTTGGCGGGGACTCCAATCTCTCCTGACGAGACGGGACCGCCGACGCCCGCGGCGATTCATGCGCCTCATCGTCAAGAGAAGGGAACGGAATCGAGTCCAGAAACAAGTCCGGACGGAGCTTCCGGATCACCTCCGCGTCGACCTCCAGGAAGACGTCCGGATCTGGAAGACACCGCGGTGAAGATGGTCGAACGGAGAACTCCGGTGAGTGACTTATGAGGCAGGGGTGGGGGGGTGGAGAGTCTGTCTGAGATAGCATAGCTCCTCCAGAACGGAAAAAACGTGTCGGCTTAGGATTCATTTGACTGGCCAGGATGTACTGTAATGAATTTGGAGGAATCCTATAAGAGCCAGACACGGAGCTGATGCCAAAGGTTTATTGAAGTAGAAGATGGGCAGTCCAGGTAAAAACAAAAAGGTACAGAGCTGGCATCCAAGTAGACAGGAGAATCTTGGGCAGACTCAGATAAACAGAAACAGGTCAAAACAGGTGACGGACAGGTAAACAGACTGATCAAAAATACTGGACTGTTCTTACCACTGACGGAGTGAGTGGAGGCAAAGCAAGACATCCTGGCAACAAACAGAAAACTAAGGCGGGTTTAAATAGGCGAACGGAAAAGGAGAACAGGGCGGAACTAATTAACCAAAACAGGTGAAAGCAATAGAGGGAACCTACAGACTAATAAAGAAAAACCCAAAGCAAATAAAACCAAGACTAGATGACAACAAACAGACTAAGCACAAATCAAAACACCACAACACAGAAGTAAATCCTAAAACAGAAAAGTTGACTAACTGAAAACAACCTAAACAACAACAGAACATTACAATTAAGGCTTGAATCAGAACTTGTGCGACAAAGTGCAAATCAGGAAATAAATGTTGATTTGTCCTTTTTAGTGTTAGCCTTATTAATAGCATGACCTGGTAGGCCCAAATACAGACTGTGGTTTCCTGTGTTTGTATCTATGTTGTGGTTATTTTTGTATTTTGGTCAATTGTATTTTTACTGTGCCGGCTCCAAAACAAATTGGCCCTAGGGGAAAATAAAGTTTATCCAAATCTTGCTCCATGCCTGTGCTTGACAGCCAGTATGAGGTGTTTGTGCTCATACTGTATGCTATGTTAGGTTTTCTCCAAACATGGAGCGGTACAGGATGGCCGATAATCTTTGCTTTGGTTTCATCTGTCCAAAGGACGTTGTTCCAGGGGTCTGGTTGGTTATTCAGATTCCTTTTAGAGAGAAGAGACTTTTTCCTTCAACCCCTCACACTTTCTTTTTTCTAATAGCGTAATCATAAATTTTAATATCAACATGGAAACTTGAGGCCTTCTGATTCTGAGATGGTTTTGTTGCGTTTTCTCTAAATACTTTACTGTCGGACATGGGGCGATGGATCCATTTATGAATAATCTTTCTCCCTGCAGGATAGTGGACTTTGGATCATTTGGAAATGCACAGCTGTTCTTTATTTAAACCCAATAGCAGCAGCAAGGGTGTAATTAGTTTTTCCAACAAAGAGCATCACCTTTGTGTTTTTTGTTTGTTTAATGCATACAGGTGTCAAACCTGCTGTGTTTTTGTAAAATTGGGGTTAGATTTAAATGATTGCAGATCAATTGTTATCCCAGATATGTAAAAAAAAAAACTTGACTAGACATTATTTTAATTCATAAATAAACTGGGTTTTCAATACAATAACCTTATGATGAAATAATTTAAAGAAAAAACATATTGTGAGGGAAAATGAGAAACTATTTTATCACTAAAATGTTAAATGGGTGCCTCATTTTAATTTTGGTAGACAATCATCCACATATAATGATGAGTTGATGCACCAGAAGAATTTCTTATAAGTCCTAATATATATTTATACATGTAGTAATAATTCTGTGGTCAAAATTGAAAACTATGGGACAAAATAGGAAGCGTGGGAGAAAAAAAAATTTGAGACATGCTTTTTGACACAGGACGCTAACTTGATCTCACCACTACACACCCATGTTATCAATGTAGATGTTAGTCTGGGATAATATTTTTTACTGTCATGTTGTTGTCCTCTTTAAGGTGTTTTAAGATACACTGAAATGATCCAGAGACAGTCATGATTCCTGGTCTTAGTGTTTCTGTTTACAGTTGTTCAGATTGTTTGTGGGTTTACTGCTTATGCATTGGAGTAACGCTACTTTGGATCAAAAGTTCGGCTCTGCTTTGCAGTTTGCAGTCAACTCTTGGTTAGTTTTCTGTAAAAAATATTGCAGGTTTTAAAAAGTGTGTTTTTATTTTTTTATTTTGAGGCGTTGTCATTAAAAACACTCATTAATAACTTGCCATAGACGAGACAGATAAATAACACCAACTAATTGTTGATCTGTCAAATTTAGGTGTCTTGTAATTAGAGCAATGACAGATTTAATGCACCTGAGGCCAGAATGTGTCAGAGTATGAGACATGTGAGGCTATTATAGTATTGCTGTCAGCTATATTATTATCTTAGAAGGTGCTGGTAACAGACTCAGGTTTCTGCTGGGAGAGAAACAGCCGACATCATAAAGAAAAGACAAACTGGCAGCATTACTTCACGTTACCTCTGCTGTTTTTCCAAATTTGTCTTCTGGAGAAGCTGTAAAAAAAAACTACCAACTCCATCGTTCTTTTGAAATCAGCTGATACATATGATATCTTTCTTAATAAGTGGTTCATTTGTCAATAACGGTTCACAGAAAATTTGTGAATGCCATTGCAAGCTAGAACCAGAACCATTCTATTAACAAAAATAAACTCATGCAAACACAATGAGGAGCAGGGAGTATGCGGTAAATGATGGAGATCTGGGGTGTTGGGAACTTTAGTTGAATTAAGGTTAAAGTTGCTTCCTCTAACAGAGGCTCTTTGCACTTCATGCAGCGCCTGCATGTCCCTCGTTGAGTCTTCTGTTAGCGCCACGCCTCCCTCTGATCTCTAGGTCTAAACTTGTGTCTCCCTCTCTTCCGAAACACAAGCATACACACCGACAGACTCATTCACATAAACAAAACAGATTTTTGCTTCTGCATTCAAGATGTGACCACAACTTATTTATTTTTCTTCGTGACTTAAATTCTTCTTTTTTCTGCTATGAGCATATAGTATGTTTTATTTTTTTCAAACAGTAAAGCTGCCTGTGTTTCCATTATACACCAAAGGAGGAAGTGACATCTACTGTATGGTACATTTTGTACTTAAAATATCTAAATAGTCGTTTTTGTAATAGCTAACAGATTAAAGTTTAACTTAATGAATAGTAATGATAAATTAAATATATACCATGATCTTTTGTTCACATTTTGCATTTAAAAGTAATATTGCAGCCAATTTGTTTCTCCAAGAATCTACAACACAAAAGTGCAGAAACTGGCAACACATTTTTAATTTTGTGAGTATTAGACATAGTTTTGACACATTAACATTTTAGTTTTTTTTTAATTTGTCTGATGCAATATTCAAATTTTTAAATGCTGTGTTTTTATTGGCTGGAGATGGGAAAAAAATAACAATTAACAGAAATAAAAGCTTTAAAATATCATCAGTCTGTGTTAATATATATAATGTGTCTCCCCTAGTGAAATAAGTTACTGAAATAAGTAGATTTTTCAATTATATTCTAAATTGTTGAATATGACTGCATGTGATTGTCTTTTTCACCTTCCAAAACTTCCTGCAAACAGCTAGAAGTTGTAGACCCAGAAATTGCCACTATTTACAGTGTCAAAACAATTCATACCCTTTGAACATTACTTGAAATTACATTTTGTTGTGTAATTGTCAGAAACATAAATTTGTTTTACTGAGATGTTGTGATATAAACCAACCAATTAATGCATAGCTGTGAAGTGGAAGGACGACATATAAAAATCTGAAAAGTGTGGCATACATTAGTATTCAGTCCCCACTGAATCGATGCTTTGCAGAACCACGTTTTGCTGCAATAACAGCAGAGAGTATTTTACGTCTATCTGCTTTGCACATCTAGAGAATTTTTTCTCATTCATCTCTGAAATTAAGTCAAGCTCAGTCCCATTGGATTAACATGTGCGAACAGTTCAATCAAATTCAAAAACAGTTCATTGATTCCAGAAAGGGAAATTAAAATAAAACATTAGTTTTAAAGTATTTCCAGAAATACTCAGCGTTCAGTCTAGGCTTTCACTGGGTCATTCCAATACATAAATATACTGTGATCTAAACTATTAAAGAACCTCACGCTGTAAGTTTAGGGTCACTTTCCTGCTTTAACTTGAATGTTGATTTGTCTGGAACTTCTAAAAGGTTTTGTTCTCCTGTGTTCAGCACCGTCCATCTCCCCATTAACTCTTACAAATTTCCCGGCCCCAGACATGTTAAACTAGCAGCTGTTCTGTTTCCAGATTCTCCCACCTGAGCGGTGGATCTCTGCAGCTCCTCCAAAACTGTTTGCTGCAGTCTGCACTTCATGGATGAGCCAAACCCCACAGTAATGGATGAACACAGGACAGACTGAATAATGGCCGTGTAGCAGATAATCGACACCTCCTGAAGCAGGCTATTATGCTTGAATTGTCTCTTCTGGGCTTTCTTCCATTTTCATTTCAATAACCATATATAATTTTCTGTCAGGTTTACAATCATGCATTACGTTCTTTTTGTCTATTGCATCAAATTCCAATAAAATACTTTAAGGTTCCTGATTGTAACATGATGAAATGTATAAAAATCCAAAGGAAAGTGCTATTTTGCAAGGCACTGTATTCAAATACTGTTACGTTACATTTAGTTACAAAGTTTCTTCTGTCCTAAAACTTGTTTGCTAACCTTGACTTGTCAAGCTTTGGTGTGAAGGTTCCTGTGAGCGGATGAACTTCTCTCTCCTTGCCAAAGTGAAAATCTGTGGAGGTGAAGTGTGGAGTTCTGAAGTTGGGGTCAAACTGACGGAAGGACACAGAGGTGAAGTCCACAGGCTAACATGCGGGGAAGACTCGGCTCACTCTTGGCCATATTTAGAGATGTGACTCTTGGCACATCCCGGGAACAGCTCCCCTGGAGGGTTTAAGGAGGTCGATCCGGTCTGCAGAATCACAACATGATTACAGCTCTCCTTAAAGAGATGTACAGAGGGGGGAGTGAAGCACAAGGCGGAGGGGCTGTGTTTCTAAAGTCCCTCTGTTAGCTTTTAGCACCACTGCTGCTAAAACCTCATGGTTGTCTGTGCAAGGCTGCAAAAAGGATTTATGTGTCACTCTAAGCGTGTCATTAACCTCTCGATGTCGACGTCTGTCACACTCCCCTTTATGACGAACGCAGTGGAGCGCCTGCAGTCATGTGTTAATTCATCTATCTCTCTTTTTTTTTTAACCATGGCGCTCTTCAATTATTCACAAGCTCTGTGGAGTCAAACATTTCCATTTAAACATGTTACACTTGTTTGACCAGCTCCATGTTCGATAGTCGTGTAGCGACAGACATGGCAGGTGGCCGGCTGAGCGGCGAGTGGGATCCGACACATTGTGTGATATTATACTGAATCTGCAACAAATAAGACTGAAAGTGGTTCAGAAAATCAAATCTGACTTTATAGATCTGTTTCAGTAATTGGTATTCTGTTTTTAACCGTCTTTCCCCCTCCTCAACTACTCGTCAGACAATTCAGCAAAACTTATGTTCTTCAGAAAACCTTGTTGTTTTCTGATTTATCAATACCCAAAACTTTACTTTCAATCAAAGGCAACACTGCTAGCTGTGATCAGTTCAAATTAAAATTTCCTGTCATATTGCAGGGAATTAATGCAAACCATGCACAATAAATCGATTAATTACAAAACTCATCTTTGTTTGTCTGCGTCAATCCAAATTTGAAAAAGGCTAACCATGTTTCAGAATTACAGTCAGCTCTATCATTTTTCAGATGTGCCTAGTGGGTCATCACAGGATTGGATAATAATTTAGAACATTTAAAAACAAAATAAGCCTGGTGTAAGAAAATAAACCATCAAATAATTTGAATTGAAGGTACTTGCGATTTATTGTATTTTTTGTACGCTATGCTTTGTGCAACTTTGTTATGAATACTTAGGGAACCTATAAAAGGGATTTAGTAGAAAGAAAAAAATTACATCTTTGGGAAATAATTTTAGGTTATTAAAAAAATAACAGGGTTGAAATTGGAAGAGAAGAGTTGAAAATATATGAATGTTGGCTCAAGTGATGCTCAGCTAAGGCTGAAAAGAATGAAAAAACAGGAAAAAGTCACGAAAGAGTGGTACACAACCATAGTGCATCATCATTTAAGGTATATGGATGATTTAACCAGTTGCTTTAACAATTAAAGGAGAAAATTAACAAAACTGAACAAAAAATACTCGTATTAATATATATATTTGACATGCAAGTAAAAAATAAAGAAAAATATCATCTAAGAGATCCTTGGAGATCAATTTGTGATTCAAATCAATATTTTGGACCACATTTTACAGCCGCTGTATTTAAGGTTTGTCTCATTTCAAGTATAACTTATAGTACAAGAGGATGTTGTAGTGTTTGGTCAGAAAATGTCCTCCAATTCTGCAATGGCCCTTGCACATATTTGACAAAAGCATAACTGAAGGAAACTATTAATAAAGCTATCGTTTACAAGTCCCTTTGTGCTTTCATGGCGGCTCATCCATCCCACCCCCACCTCTTTTCATTTGACCTATCCTTCACCAAGGCCCAGCATAATCCAACTAAGTTTGGGCAAAACAGAGCTGGAGGCGGAGGGAGGGGTGAAGGTGGGAGCGAGGTCAAGAGAAAACTTGTTGTGTTAACCAGAAGTCAAAGGAGGCTTTGACTTTCTAATCCAGATAACATGATGGACTGGATGTAATATTTAGAGCCAGGATTCTGCTCGGTTTAGCTCATTTCCAAGAAAAGTGCTTAAACACAGCAAAACATGGGAATTAAATACCCTGAACAGTCCCTATAGCTACTTAGGATAATGAAATGGGTTGCGGGTCTTAATGGTTTGTTATTGGTTACAGCCTTTGAAGGGTGGCACCAAATCCCTAAGTTAATTAGGGAATAGGGATTAATGAAGTGGGCACCAGATGCTAGTTAGACCTCCAGGTAAGTGGGTTCAGCATCTCCTCATATTGAATTTAAGCGTTCCAGGTGAGCATTTTTGGTATCCAGGTGAGTCTAGTCGCTTGGAGCAAATCCATGAAGGAGCCAGAATGCTGAGCAACTCAAGAGCAGCATGTTCACGGGAACATAATTGACCATCAAGCAGCCAGTGGAGACGACTGCAGAAACTCAGGACCATATAGCTGATGATCTGCAGGTGAAAGTAACTCAGGAATTGGAGCTGTGCAAGAGGAGAGCCGCTTCATAGGAAGAAGGGAAAAGCATAAAGGGAACCTGCAAAAAACAACAAAAGAAAGACCAGGATCTTCTACAGCGTAGGTCCGATCGGCCTGGACAAAGGTCCAATGGGAGAGAGGCAAGGTAGATCCTGGTCATGTTGCCAGTCTATCACAGGGCAACATAGAGACAAACAACCATGCTCACACATACTCTCACTTAAAGATATTTTAGAATAACAAATGAACCTAACAGTCACATTTTTAGATTGGTGGAGGACGTTGGAGTACCCAGAGAGAACCCTCACTTGCACAGGGAGAACGTGCAAACTCCATGTACAAAGACAGGTTTGAATCCAGGACCTACTTGCTGCAAGGCAACAGCGCTACCAACTGTGCCACTGTGCATCTGAGCTTTTTCCCCTAATTAAATGAAATAGTTATTTGAAAAGGACACATAAGCGCACAGACATGCCCATAAGCTTAGTTTTAAAAATCTAAAAAAAAAATGTAACGGGTGCAGATTTAAATGTATTTTATATCTGCAGTTATGTTTGCTAACTTTCACTAAACTTCCTTAAAGGTTTGTTAAAGCTTTAGAAGAACATGAGAATGCGTACATCAGTAGTAAACACAAAAGGCAGACAAATCGTGTGTGTGTGTGTGTGTGTGTGTGTGTGTCTAGAGGGGGGATTGTAAGGTGGAAACAGCAATCCTGCATTTGAACTTAACCTGACTGCGGCTCGAGGCTGAGGCAGCAATTAGCACCAGGGATCAGCATCAAAAGGAAAGGCGCAGTGTGAAGCTGGTCTGGTGAGTCATATGAACGGAGAGCTGACCGACCGCTGCATGCTTCGGGTAACGGGGGGGGTGGGCGGGGGGTGAGGATGGGGAGGGTGTGAGGCTGACTCGCTTCAGTCAACAGCAGGTGAATGAGAGTCCAGGGTGGTGAGGACATGCTTCAGATCAAAGCCTTGTAATGTCGGTGAACGTGTGACCTGAACTAACCTGCTGAAACAAAACGAAAACACCCTGTAATCTCTCTGCAAACTCTTGCTTCTCCAAATGTATCACATGAACACAATAAATCTGTTATGTAGCTTCTGTTTGATAATGTACGAGGCACTTAATCTCATGTTCGGCTTGTTCTTTACAGCAATTTCCACGCAGGACAGAAACAATTGTGAAGTTTTACAAAAGTTTCTGTTTTTTGCTTCTAAAATAAATGACACAGCTTAGAAATGATAAAGTTAGAACAGGACTTGGTGTTTCAGTGAAACGTTCTTTAAGTAAGATCTTGTTGGTCTCGTATAAAGCGAAATGTATAAAGCTACCGCTTTATACATTTCGTATTGATTAATACTGCATATACTTCAGTGATAGTATCAAGGTGTTGCTGTACTGTATCTGTAGTTCTGTATCCGTTGGTTGTGCTGTTTTTTTTACATCTCTCTTTGCAGGTGATGAAGCAGACTCGTGAAGTTTTCCGTTTTTTTCTTCTCATTTTCTCTCCTCTTCTACTTTTTCAATGTAGTGTCCACATAACATGAATTATTCCCTACATAAATCATAATAAAACTATTTACATATATAAATCAAGCAGAGCACTATGGCGAAAGCGATAATGCTCCACTTGTGAGAGTAAAATCTGTTGAGGTCTTTTTGGTTTTAAGACAACAATTCTTATTGCCACATTGCCAGACAGGACACTGTAAAAAAAAAAAAAAGATCTTGTTGGTCATGAAAATATGGCACAGCTTAAGTAACTTACCTTATTCTGTTCTTTAACTTACAATTACTAATTAAACCTGGTTAGCTTTGTGCTTTTCCATTAATTTGTGTTTATAAAGTATTTTATTAAATTGTTTATATATTTCTTATGCTTGTGGTGTGATTGAAGAGTGCGATGTGGCTGGGCTGTGTAATCCCTCTGTCCACGGCAAATTTCTCCTAACAAATTACGAGACTTGACTTTGGTTCTAAAGTCCCATTGTCTTCGTATTTTTAGGTATTTTTCAAAAACTCGACGAAAATAATTGTTAAAGATTAATTCTTTGTTAAACGTTGCTGGCAAAATCCACCCTACTTAAATTACCTATCTATTTATTAAGTCTATCTCTTTTATTTTGGAGCCTAATTATGCCAATAAATGTTAAAGGTAATTGGTTTCAGAAACAAATATAAGGCTCTGGGGAAAAAAAGGCAGACAGGTAAACGTGAATAAAAAACAAAGTCAGCGTTTAAAGAAAAACCTTCAAAGGCTTTCAGAAAGCCAATAGAAAGATTACTCAATACCACCTTAAACTACAAGAGCCAGGCCATTTGGAAGCAGGAAAAGAGAAGATGCGGAAGACGACTCATAACTTTTGCACGGTATGGTCAACACAATTACTCATTAAAAGGATCTTTGGCACCTAATCTGTTCTTTTAAGGAGGAGTTTAAAATAAATATCTGCACCAGGAAGCTGAAGATTGGCTGTGAACACGTGATAGGAACATGATGACACAAAGTGACTGATAAGAGCCAATCAGGAAGAGAGCTCATTGTTTCTAAAAGTCTCTATTTTAGTCTGTCATCAAGTCAGCATCAGAAAAGCAGCACCTCTATGGACCCAAATCCATTTAGCAGAGAGGGCAGACTATACTCACATACATTTGTTTATGCGTGCAGATGCAAACTTCCTGTAACGTTATTTTGAAGCACACGTTTACCCAACAATGGAAATGAACCGCCCATAAAATGGACAATATTATTGGACAGGATCAATAATCAACTCAATAATCCAAGTAAAAACCAACTTTTTTCTTTGACAGGCTGACTGAATAAAAGATAGATTTACAGATTTTTAAAGGACTTTCATTGTTTTGTTTATATTTTATGTTTTCTTGTTTTGTCCAGTTCTGTCCTGTCATTTTATTATGCAGCCTAAAATTGAACCGTGAATTGTACGAGCACAAAAAAGACTAAACTAAAGCCGGTGAGCCAGCGTTGTGTCTTCCTGTTTGTTCAGACATTTTAAAGACACGCGTCATACAATATGAAGGCAGTTATTGGACAATTTCTAAGGTTTGAGACAGTTTTTAATTTATTTAATAAGACCTTCACTTCTAAATTGCTTTGTTTTGAATTTAGTTTGTTTTGAAAAGGAGTTCAGATATCATATTTTTATTAATTGACTTTACACATAAATCACTTTTGGATTTGACTTTAGCGTAAAGGACTTTGGCAGGACACAGGAAGCCAAAACGTCTCCAAATCTACCAGGTTGTAAAAACATCTCATGTCCACAGCTCTCACATATATTTTTGTTAGATTTTGTTCTGGACTCTGACCCTTACATTTTTGTTAAATGCTTCTCTTGAAGCCACTCTTTATTTGACTCTGCTGTATATTTAGACCCCCAGTGATGCCAAAACATCAAATCCCTCTTCAGCTTCCTAGCAGAGACCTTGAGGTTTTGGGGTTAGGTCTTGTGGTTTCATCACTTCACACACTTTGACAAAAACAAACTGTTTTCTGAAGAAAAGTAACCACAGAGCATGATGCTGCCGCTACCGTGTTTCACTGTGGGTGCGGTGCTCCTGGTGATGTCCTGTGCTATTTTTGTGCCAAAACTGTGGCCCAATTTCTTTATTTTTATCTCCATCAGACCTTTGCACATTCTCCCACAAGGTGTTAGGAGATTTTAATCATGCGTGGATGTTTTCACACATCCACACACGGTACTTTCTGCTGCTCCTTCAAGGATAACGTTGAAGTTTAAGGTTAATCAAATAAACTGTAATTGATGTCGGGTTGGACTGAATGTTAAACCTGAGTCAAAATAATTTGCAGCAGTATTAGTTTGAAGGTGTGTTCAGTTATGTCGTATCAAAGGTGTTAAAAATTTAGAACATTTGTTGATGTTGGTGTAATTACACAAGACCTTGCATTTAAACTGAGGTGTGAAAACCTTTTATATGCCCAGTTACGGCCATAAATAGTGGTCTTTAACTGAAGCACCATTAATCAGATCTCAAGTTAAGCGCCCTCCTGCGTCCCCCTCGGCCCTGCAGGTGAACTCTGACATGGAATATGCAGACGCAGCTGTGATAATGGGGATTTACATTGGCAAAACAAATCCTTGCAAATATATCAAACATATTCTTGCAGCCTGCCCTGTAATCTGGTGGGGTGGGTGGGAAAAAAAAAAAAAACAACAACAATGAAACGAAGAAATCTGTCAGGAAGGTGAAAGGGCCGGGTCACAAGAAACAGCCATTTCATTACTCTGGCTCAAATGTCCCAGGATTTAATTCAATCACAAGGCGATTATTTTTCCTCAGATTCCACTCTGCGGGGAATTGGCTGTCGTTTGCTGCTGACCTCTTTGCACGATGCCCATTTATCCCCCTCAGTTGAATTGTTTGGATGGTTTCGCCGTCATATCCCTGAGTGCTGCTGGCTCTGGGTTTGGTGAGCCGTCACCTATCTCGTTATCTCCTCCTGCCGCTGCTGATTTGGAGGGATCTATCTATCTATCTATCTATCTATCTATCTATCTATCTATCTATCTATCTATCTATCTATCTATCTATCTATCTATCTATCTATCTATCTATCTATCTATCTATCTATCTATCTATCTATGCATCTATCCAATCTTTAACAATAAAAAACTGAATCAAAAGGAAACCTTCTTTCATTGCTTTGTGTCGTATTTAAAGGTTTCCTTTGTGAGAAGGCCTCATGCAGCATCACTAACCGCCATCTGTGCTTCAGCCTCCACGCTGTCTGTTTCTTTAAGGCCCCAGCGGCCCCTGAAAGTGTGAATAATATTCAGTAAGGAGTGACGCTTAAGTGGGAAAGCTTTTAGCACATTATCCGCTGCCAATTGCAAGGTAATCTCATTTGCCAGTGCAGGTCTCTTATTAAATATCTGCACCAGCAGATTTGCATCCAGAAGTCCCCTAATAGGTTTAGCTGCTTGGCCGGTCTGTGTCTCGGTGTTTGTGTGAGCCGCCTTTTTCCCTGAGAGGAGCAAAAGTGACTTTGAGGACACACACAAAAACAGGCGACACAGAGGTTACTGCTTTGGGAACACGGTGCCAGGTGCTCCTTGAAATGGTCTCTGCTTTGGATTGACAACAGTTACTGTGGTTGGCTGTTCCCAGCCAAATCCTGCATATGTTGTGCATCTCAGAAAAGGAACATCTTCCCTTTGATTTACTTTTTAAGAGTGACAAAGGGCAGTAATAGGGTGATGGGTGGGACCCTGGAAGCTGCAGAATAAACAAGAATGGCTTCTGCTTCTACTTTCCCTTGATCTCAACTAAAAACTATTAAATAAAACTATTTGTAAATGGGAAAATTCACGAGAAAGTTGGAAAACACAATCTGGTGGGTGGGATTTTCTAAGGTTGTGCTGTTTGGTTCAAATCTTACTCTGGTTCATTTGGACGTTTATAAATCTAATCAAAGATCACATGTAGGTTCCTCAAGGCTCTGTCTCCACTTTTTGACAGCCTCCCTAGCGCTGAGTTCACGGAGCACAACAATATTTACACCGATGCTAAAGACACAAAGCTTTATGATATATATGAATCACGCTACCTTACAGCCACAGTGTGAGTGTGTCGCTAATATTGGTGACTGGATGGGCCAAATCTTCTTTCAGAAGCAGTTTTTTGGTAGCAAAAATACAAAGATTGAATGTAGATTGCTGGTTTGCGATAGTAGATGAGATACAGTCAGAGCGGTGGCAGCATGTGACAGACGTGCTGAGCCAAAGGGACACCTGTAATAAATCATTTTGAGTGCTGCCAGATCAGCATGGGCAGGATGAACGTCTGGTATGAGACCAGGTGGCGGGTCATACTTTAAATTTTCTGGTAACCAATCTAAGCAGGTGTTCCCCAACTCTTCACTCAGGGTTAAAATAATCTGCCATCATTCTGCCGTCTAATCATGTCATACATTTTTGGTTCTTATTCTTTTTGTCAGTTTTAAGAGTGAAACGGAGCCCTCTATGCCTTCCATGCGTCATCCGGGTAACTGAGTTGATCTTGGCAAAGTGCTTATATGACTGTAGTAAACCACGTCGTGCAGCAGGAGATCACTCAGGGATTTTTGGTTTGATTTGGGGTCAAAATGTCAAAATCTCTCTATCTTTTGAATGGTCTGAATGGAGCTTGAATTATAAATTCATATAAAAATTATCTATAAATAAATAAAATTAGTTGGCAGATTTGACTGTTTTTAATTACTATCTTATTTACTAGGATTACCAGGAGAAATAAACTGAACTTTGCACAGGATCAATACAAATTGCTCAAGTATCATTTGTCAGAGATTTATAGATTGAGTGCGCTGGTTGTTTATTTTCTACCTGATCTGCAGAACTTCCACCGGGGTGCACAGTCTGGGCATGGCGCTGAAGTTACACCTGGTTGCAATCTCTTAATCTACTTCAGAGCACGGAGAGAGCAGTCTGACAAACACCGACGGTCAGCCACACCAGTTAGAAATCAAGCCATTCAGACCTTTTCAAAGTCTTCTTTGAGCATCCCAGAGCAGTTTGGTTTCCACGTTTACCAGAGCAACGATTCAAGGAGAGATTTATTTCCTCGTCCCTCCTCAAACCATTGTTCCCTCTGGTGCCTCAGAACCAAGACGCTAACTTTCCAAGCCACCCTCAGATCCTCTGAAGAGCCTCCTGGATTTCTTTTCTGTTTCGATGGTTGTCTCCTGCAGCTCCTTATCTGTCTACACGCTCTCCCATTCACCCGCATCAAGGCAAGGCAAGGCAAGGCAAGGCAAGGCAAGGCAAGGCAAGGCAAGGCAAGGCAAGGCAAGGCAAGGCAAATTTATTCGGCTCTTCTGACAGCAATCAAGGCAAATTTGCTTATATAGCACATTTCAGTACAAAGTACTTTACACAATTAAAATATAGGAAAAATAAAAACAGAATAAACGCAAGTTGGAATAAAATGTAGAAAAAATTAAACAAAATTAAAAAATGGGGAAATGGAAACTAAAAGCAAATATTAAAAACAGTTGGACTATGAAGTTGAACTAATGATGTTTCAGTAAAACATTTTAACTTGAACATTCAAAGGCAATCCTGAACAAATGTGTTTTTAATCTTGATTTAAAGGAACTCAGGCTTTCTGCACTTTTACAGTTTTCTGGAAGTTTGTTCCAGATAAGTGGAGCATAGGAACTAAATGCTGCTTCTCCGTGTTTAGTTCTGGTTCTGGTTCTGCAGAGAAGGCTGGAGCCAGAACACCTGAGTGATCTGGAGGGTTGATGCACTGATAACTAGTCTGTGATGTATTTAGGTGCTATTCATTGATTTATATATTTTAATGTCTATTCTCTGAGAAACATGGAGCCGGACCTGTGTACACTCCCCTCCCTGGAACACCCGTAGCACCTCACCTCCATACCAGACTGGATCCTCTCCCTCTGAGCCGCCTCAGCCCTGCAAACACAGTGGGTTGGAGTGGATTCGTCCACCCAAACCGCTCCTTCAGTTGTAAACCTTAAGACTAACCTTCTCTATTGTTCCTTTAGAGAACCCGGCTAGCCTGAATTCTCAGCTCTTGAATAAACTATCCAAAACTGTTTTTCTTGTCCTGAAATAATTGGGTGTTCACTGTGGTCTCAATTCACCAAGAAAGATGTTTCAAAGACCCTGGAAAGACTATTCATGTTTGCCCAGGAACCAAATCCAGCTGGATTTTCCAAATTAAAACAGTAAATCCCTTATTTCTTATTGCAACTTTAAACGCTCAAGATTTTAGTTATTATTTTACTATTATTTGCAATTTATTAGATTCAAAATTGCACTTTTAAATGTTTCTTTATGTATCCCTAAAGACCTTGACTTTGAAACTGTTTTCTTTCATTCCTTCCTGTGTAGAAATGATGCGACACAAGTAAGATCACCCTTAATTATTTTACACTTGAAGGTTTGGCCTTCAGGCTACCAAGCAGCTGCCGCATGAGACTATAAATTAGCTGCAACAGTAGTTTATAAAAAACAGTCAAAGACAAAAATAAGAAAAACACATAATAACATCGTCCATTAAAAAACATTTTTTGAATAAAGAAATGCAACAAATACCAAACAAAAGTATTTTTTTAAGCATTTTGATAAAATCACCAATCAAATCATCATAGTAGGTTCAAATAAATATAGGATGGGGTAACTAAAATTGCAAAAAGCATCGTAAATGTCCAGTGCCATGTATTTTTCTGACCAGAGATGAAAACTGATTCAAATGCTTTAACACTTGCATGAGTTTCTCTGATAAGTTCCCTTGTGAGGATTTTATTCTGTTTGGAGAAAAAAAAAACTTTTTCCCTCTGGATTTGTGGTTCATTTTAAAGTCTTACATGATCTTTAAAAGGGCTCAAAAGTAAAGCAAATCTAAGGAATAAGGTTAATATGGGTTTCCTTTTATTTTGCTAGACATCAAAGGAGTTGCCCTGCATATATTAGTCATTTCAATCTGTCATCAGCCTCTGCAGTCATAAAATTCTCACATTATTACTTCCAATCCCCCTCTCTTCTCTGTCTCTGTCTCCCTGTCTGTCTTTGGCTTGAAAAAAAAAGAAAAAGAAAAAACAGAAAGCCTGGCAGCAGCAGGTGATTTAATTGGCTGCTCGTTTTCAGGGCCTCTGTGAGACAGCGAGAGCGTGACGTGGAGACAGAGGCAGGGATTGGAGGGCGGACTGGAATAATAAGGGGAGGCTGAACCGGGAGCGGACTGAAGCGTCCCGAGGAGTCGCTGGCCTCAGATCTGACAACCCCAGGACTCGGCCGTGCGTCCTTCCTTCACAATGAATCCAACGAGACTCCCAATTCAGCAACAATAAAAGCATTTTTTTTATTGTTATTTCTTTCTTTTTCACTGCTGAGTTTTAACCTGTTCGCGTCAGCAACGTGTTTGCGCGCAAAAAAAAGTCTTGAAATCGGGCAGAAACTGCGCGTAATTTCCTCAACTTTTAGTCCCTTCTGCCGCTCGGAGCAAAAGGCGGCCGGTGTTTTTTTGGAGCTTTTCTGCGTTTATTTCCTGAGAGGGGATTATTTTTGCCTGTTTGCACACCGACATGGAGTACACGTCATCCCCGAAGCCGCAGCTCTCATCCCGGGCCAATGCGTTCTCCATAGCCGCCCTGATGTCCAGCGGGAAGTCCAGCAAGGACAAGGAGGCGGAGGAGAACACCATCAAACCTCTGGGTGAGACAGACGCAAATCCAGGTTTAAACTTGTTTTAATTTTTTTTATTATTATTGAAGCACCAGAACGGCAGGGAATTTGAATCTTTTAATTTATTTCTTTTCTTTTTTTCTTTTGTGAAGAAATCCTGTAATCGCAATGAATTTAGATGTTATTAATCCATTCAGTCGTACAATATTTACCACATGAAAGAATGAAATAGTTATTATATTTTCTGAAAACCCATTGCTATTTATAGCTAAATACATTATAATATAATGTTGTAGGAAAATTGGGGTGCTCGGAAGTTTGCAAATGAAAGTGTTTAATTGGAGAGGGGAGGTTTACCCCTAAAAAGAGATGTGTAGTTTTCACAGTTTTTATTATCTCTGTATTTATTTATTGCTCAGAACCGGTTTACTTGAGATCGGTGATCAAATAATATAATACAATATAAATGGTGGACGATGATTGCTCTGCTTGTATTTAGACTGTTGCCGATTTAAAATGGTAAATTATACGAAGAAAATGTTTGTTTTGTTGGGGTTTATTCATTTATTTATTTTACTGTAGCCTGCTTGCGCAGAGGTTGATTTTTGGGGTGTAAATTTCAGATTGAGATTTTTTTTTTTTTTTACCACTTTAAGATTCTATGATGTCTCTTTCTTTCTGGTGAAAGCGTTTTAGAATGAAGTAAGAACTATCCTCACACTTCTTCCGCGTCTTTTCCCATTTTACGCATCCACTCTAATGATAAAACCAGAGCAATTCGTGGAGAAATCCTCCTGCAACCAGCAGTCTCTGGCTGACCTGTCCTCCCTGGACGGCCACGGGGACTTCAGCGGGAGCGCGCCCGCAGTGTGCACGGAGCCACTCATCCCCACCAATCCCGGCATCCCCAGCGAGGAGATGGCCAAGATCTCCTGCAGCCTGGAGACCAAAGAGCTGTGGGACAAATTCCACGAGCTGGGCACCGAGATGATCATCACCAAGTCTGGAAGGTAAGCTGTCTGCGTGGGTCCAAGCAGAGGCTGCGCTCTGATCACTCTGATCACGCATAATGCCAATAAAATTAGAAAATAAAAAGTAAAATAGCAGGTGACATAATGACCACTATAGCCTTCTGGTTATATGATGATGTAGCTCGCTGAATGTGCAACAGGTTCCGTCTCTTTTACATGTTTTTAACATTAAAAAATCAACGAGAAGAAGCAAAATGCACATTGAAATCGTTTCCGATATCATTTATCACAGATCGTCATTTTGTTGTTTGACACACACGGGTTGGGTTTGCAAAATGTTTAAATAACTAATGAAAATTAATGTCGCAAAATTGTATGCCATATATGTGGGTAGGGGGAACGCCCTGATTTTTTTTAAATTTCATTTTGTTTTATTTTTGCACGATTTATGAATCAGCGGAAGACATCAAGCAATCTTTACTGCGCGGATTCTTCCCAAATTCGAAAAGATCTGAGCATATGATATTTATTTAAATGTGACACAACTTCAAAAGCTGAAAAAAGGTGACAAAATTGTATTATTGTAACTCTTCCGCTCTTATTAGGTTTGCCCTCACATGTAGATCTAACTTTATATTCCTAATTTGATCTAAACAGGATTGTTTAACATAATATCCGATTTGAATTATCTAAATCTGTTTAAAATAGCATTTCAAACCCTATTATCTTCTTGCTGTTTACCCACATTTTGGTTATGCTGTTTAGTTGCTGTGTGTTGTATTCTGAGTCAGCCTTTTAAATGTTTGTGTTTAATTAACCTATTACGCGCTTTGCGGCTTTATATTCGGTCATTTTGTAGCTCTAAATCACTTTTTTATACTATTCTTATGAATAATATTAATAACAGCAAAGCGGGATTTCTAATTAATTTTTATAGCAAAATAATAATAATAATAATAATAATAATAATAATAATAATAATAATAATAATAATAATAATAATAATAATAATAATAATAATAATAATAATAATAATCTGTCGCCTGCAGGCGGATGTTTCCTACCATCCGGGTATCTTTCTCCGGGGTGGACCAGGACTCCAAGTACATCGTCCTGATGGACATCGTTCCGGTGGACAACAAGCGGTACCGCTACGCCTACCACCGCTCCTCCTGGCTGGTGGCCGGTAAGGCCGACCCCCCTCTGCCCGCCAGGTAAAGCTCCCCAAACACAGCATTATGTCACACTTTTTTTTTTCGTTATTTGTATTTTATTTATTTATATATTTATTTATTTTTATTATTAACTTTAAGTTTGGTTAAGATGTAAATATTCACGCAATGTTTAAATTCGCCTCAGAGACGATTTGGATGCAAGTCTCGGTCCCAATACGTCTCGGTAAACCTATATTAAAATATATTGCCTTTGATTGTGACGTTTAAGAAAAAAAGTGTAGAAAAGATTGGATGCTCAAATCTTGTAAGGAAGAGAAAAAACACCAGGCCGATGTGAATTAAGGTCGTTTTATTTTATTGTGGTCTTTTCTTTTTCTAAGGACCATTAAATCAGTGAGTATCAACGTGGGTATTTTAGATGCGGGCGCCTATTTGTTCGGTAGACCATTAGCAGCTTTATTCACAAAGAACAATCATTTAGCAACCTGTGATTAACATAAAATTACACAAACATTTTTTATGATGATAACATTTATTATTCGAGGGGCAGAACATGTATGCAGAGCCCGGCTTTTAAAACGCTGTCAGCTCTCGATGAAAAACGAAAACAACGGACTCCCCTCGCTTCTGTGCATCTATCTTTGAATTTAAAGAAAAAAGGTGCACAGACTGAGGCAAATGTGGTGATATAATAAATTAGATATGGCATATTTTGAAGAAAATGTAACAAGGTCATCCCAAAACAGCAAATCCCTTTCTCCAAAGTCAAAGAAAAATCTCAACATTAAATCAAGAGTTTTAGCAAGATACGCATGCGAAGTGTCCATTAAGGTCAATCAAGTGGCGCGCGTTTTATTGGTCAGAAAGCCTGCGCTTCGATTGCCTCTCGGCCAATCAGATGTGAGATGTCGGGCTCCTCTTCCGGCAGGTTGTACGTCCACCCGGACTCTCCGTTCACCGGGGAGCAGCTGATGAAGCAGATGGTTTCCTTCGAGAAGGTCAAGCTGACAAACAACGAGCTGGACCAGCACGGACACGTAAGAGCGAGATTTCTCTTCCAATTTCTGTGTTCTCAAAAATAAAAATAAATATTTAAAAATGAATAAATAACAGCAGACGACAGGAGTTTATCAGAGTGTTCAGATTTTCTACTGTTTGTATCTAATTCACCTGCTTTTTAAATGTTTTGTCTCAGCAGCCTCAAAGGTGAAAAAAAAGTAATTTCAAATAAGATACATTATTGTCCATTTAATGCAAAACGAAAAATTTATTTTAGCATCCACCAAGGAAAGATCATACAAATAACTCCTAGATTGCACAAAGCACACAGCTGACCGAAGTTAAACACACAAACCCACGCACAGCCATGTGAAACAAAATAACTATAAATACACTTTAATAAGTAGCAACATCGTTCATAATACGTATTTGTTGTTGCTACTTTGTTTTATTTGATCACACAGGCTTAATATTTATATTATTACTGAAAATAAAACACTGAGGTAAAAATGTTTTTAACAATGAGCAATTTATTGAATTTGAGCAAAATAATTCTGTTTATAATAACATCAATTCAAAATAATTTACAGAAGAAATCACCGGTAACATTGTGAGAAACCTATCTGCAGCAGATATACGGTCATTTATTTGTTCCTCTGATGAAATCTCAACGTTTCAATGCATGTTTGGCTTTTTTGGTGACTGTAATTCAGGTGGATAAATAAAAAATTGTTGCAGGCTAAGAACAAATACATAAATCTTTTTTGTGACCACCTCTTGGGTGTGATTAGATTTCTCCTTTAAATCTTTTTTTTTTTTTTTTTTTTTACATGTTGCTCTTGTCATTTCACTAGCAAGTCTGTGACCACAATGGCTCCTAACTGGCTGAAATAATGAAGACTGCCACTAAAAATATCAGTAATATTTCTTTAGATCTTTGTTTTTTACTTCCCATTAGGTTGGAAACTAGGTGCTTTTATTTTACAGAAATATCAATGAACAAAGTAAATCCATTCTTTTATATTTTTTATTATCTTTAAAACCTAAAAATAGGAATGAATTGATGTTTTTATAAAAATTATTATTATTTTTTTAAATTATAAGTTGTCTTTTTTAAAAGATAATGTAACATTTGTGGTTCTAAGCGGGTTTTATTTAGCTGGACTGGGGGCCAAAATGGCTCTGTGGATTGTAGAGGTTGCAGACCCCTGAGCTCGGCTAAAAATAGGATGCAGTGTCATGTTGCAGGTTTCCAACATCCCATATTTGAAAATTGTGTCTAACACATTTAATGCAACATTCACCATTCTGCTCACTGACTGCTGATAATGTTTTATATAAACTGTATTTATAAAATAATAAATTGCAAGATTAGATTTACGAGGCGATGCCTAAAGCTGTTACATTTATAAGATAATCCAAAAAGACACAAACTCTGGTGTGGAGTCTTTTGCTGATCACAGCAGGAACAAATGTCTTATATTTTGGTGTAGTTTTATTAAAACTGAAAGAAAGCTCAGCGTAAAACCCAACATTTGTTGTTATTATTTTCTTTAATTTTGATACATAATGTCAGACAATGAGAAGAATCATGATCATATTATGTTCTGAATACTGTGTTTATGCTGAGCTGTACTTTACAGACGAGGCTGACGTTTTTCTCTTCTTTCCTTTTAACACATCTGTATACATATAAATAGGAAGAGTTTGTCTGTGGTCCTGGTCAGGAATAAAGCTTTGGGAACATTTAATAACACATTCCCACAGAGGGATGCACTGTGTTTACCCAGATAGTGTTTGTGGGAGTGATTTAAAGTGTAAACAGTAATGAAGGGAAATGTCCGGTGGCACAATCTGTCTGGCTGACTGGTGGGTTAAGTCAACAGTTAGCTTCAAAGCATTCTGATACAGAATAACCAAAATACTTTATCACCTTTTCTGTTTGTGTTGTGGTTTGCAGTATGAAAACCTTACTTTACATTCACTGTACCTTATTTAATTTTATTTCCTTGCGCTTTGCAGATCATCCTGAACTCCATGCACAAGTACCAGCCACGAGTCCACATCATCAAGAAGAAGGACCACACCGCCTCGCTGCTCAACCTGAAATCGGAGGAGTTTCGCACCTTCGTGTTCGTTGAGACGGTCTTCACCGCCGTCACGGCCTATCAGAACCAGCTGGTGAGTGGACCAGTCTAATCCTGACTCTATGTTTCTGCTTAAGCTCTGCTATTCTAGTATAGCCTTTTATCAGTGCTAGATGTTCAAGGATGTTTGATTGCATAACAGAAACCTTATCAGAATAGGGCTTTTGCATAATAAACTGAGTCTAAAAGTGTCATCTGAACCAAAACGTGGTTATTTTAAGGTGAACGTCATGGAAAACAGGCTCCAGTGCGACAAAGACTCCTGGAAAGTTGTTGAAACGTTTTCAGAAATGCTGAGCAAAAGTCTGATTGCCTCCTATTTAAGCCTGTTTGCTGTGCCGCTAATCCAGATAACTGAGAATTTGCACAATTAAAAATCATAAATTGACATTTATTACCATGCTGTGCTCTCAACAACATGTTATGCGCATATAGTCGCGATAAATATGCCGATGACAGTAATAATATAATCAATGAACACATCCAAGGAACAAAATGCCAAAGTGTTTCAAAGTTCCTGTCCTGAAATGCTTTGTATTTAGAAGAAGCACTAAAGTCTTGCAGCCATCTGAAGCAAAAGGCTCCTTGATTTAAATCCCAACCTGGGGTCTTTCTGCATGGAGTTTGCAAGTTCTTCTTGTGCATGCTCAGGTTCTGTCTGGGTTCCTCCCACAGTACAAAAACATGACTGTTTGGCTAATTTGTCTCTCTTAATTGCCCTTGTGTGTGTGGATTTGTGGTTGTTTGTCTTGTGTGCTTCTATGTTGCTCTGTGAAAAGACCAGGGTGACTGCGTGGCGTTTCATGAGTGTGAAAAATGTATTGCGCCCCCTGGTGTACGGATTGCGGTATCTATTTTCAAAACTCACATCCCCTAAATATTTGTATTTTACCAATTTAAAAAAGTGCAAACAACAGGGTTAATAATATTTGGGACCTTAAAGCACACTTTGATGTGTGCATAACCTGCAGTTTTTGTTTGATTAAAGTATGTTTAAACATATTACCTTTTTTTTTTAAAAAAAACTAAAAACATTAGTATTAATAAACAGCATGCAAAAATATACACAAAAAATATTGTTGGTGTGAAAGCTCAGGATTAGATGTGTGTGAGAGAGGGAAGAAATTAACATTAAAACTTGTGACTTTATTAAAATGTAAAATTAGTATTACTTTATGTGTAAATGCTTAATACCATGTCTATGCTTGTCTATGTAGGCAAAAAAAAAAAATATTTTGGCATGAAATATTTATTTATTTACACATTTGTTTACACGTGGTGTAAACATCAGGCGGTTATGATTAGTGATTTAGCCATTATTGGCAAGAGTTTAACATTTTATGGCACCAGGATGTTTTCATTCTAATTCTGAAAAGTGCTTTAAAAATAATAATATTTTTTGTACAAGAATGTTTTTTATAGTGCCATTTATTGCAAAATTGGATATTAAAATGCCCAAATAGGCTTTTACACTTTCAGAAATAAAATGATAAAATATGCAATTAATTTGCGATTAATCTCGAGTTAACTATTGAAATTATGCGATTATCCATCCATCCATCCATCCATCCATTTTCCAAACCGCTTTATCCCTCATGGGGTCGCGGGGGGTGCTGGTGCCTATCTCCAGCGTTCACCGGGCGAGAGGCAGGGTACACCCTGGACAGGTCGCCAGTCTGTCGCAGGGCAACACAGAGACAAACAGGACAAACAACCATTCACACACACACACACACCTAAGGACAATTTGGAGAAGCCAATTAACCTAACAGTCTGTTATGCGATTAGTCGATTAAAATTTGTTTATCGTTTGACAGCACTAATATATACACATATATCTGTGGATTCTTGTGAAAATTTGACTAAACGGCCGATCACATCTAAGAAACCCCATGTCTTTAAACAATTTCTGTGTGTCTTTTTAAGACATACCAAGCAAGGACGTTTAGAAAAGGTTTCTAAATGTTGACTGTATTTGTTGATGGTGGCAATCGAAGAATTGCGTTTAGACATAAAGGGATGAAACAGCGAAAGGTGGGTAGAGCAGAGAAGAAAAGCAGACACGTTTAACTTGTTTTGTGACTCCCTCCATCCCCCAGATAACCAAGCTGAAGATCGACAGCAACCCGTTCGCCAAAGGTTTCAGGGATTCGTCGCGGCTGACGGACATGGAGAGGTACAGGGGATTCTGGGCCCAGCACTGCTCTCACTGCCACGACGCACAGCACGCAGCGCAGGGAGGGAGGAGATCTTTGTCAGGATCTTTGCTCTTTCTTTTACATCTTTCTCTCATGGATTTCACGGATCCGGCATGTGATCCATTGCGTTCTCCTGCTTCATTTGATTTAGTTTTCACCACGTCGTTGTTAGTTTCTCTACATGCTCCTAAATATTTCAAATCTCTTTCATCTCCAGTTTTTAATTCATGCTGATTATACACAATTTTCACTTGTTTTTCCTCGTCCTCTTTTACTACATTCCTGAGCATTCTTATTCATTCATTCACTGCACTTTTCTGCACCTTTCTATTTTTTTTTTAATCATTTAAAGCAGTCTTCTCTCTTTTTTGCCATTAGTAATGTCTTTCTCTTGTCCTTTCCTTATCATTAAGGCCATTTTTCCTCTCTTCAGTCTTTCTTTCCTTACAGCTTCTTATAATAAGCCAGAAGGAAGACATTATAAAGACATTATAAAAAAAAAAAAAAAAAAAAAAGATTTTTTATTTGATTTATATACTTTATCAGAAATAATACAGTTAAACATTGTGGACATAGAGTGCTTGTGATGGTCTCCATAAGGAGTATTCAACCGTTTGATCATTTGAAACTCTGGCCCTTGGCTGGTTTTGTGAAGATAAATAATAAGCATTTACAGTAAGACCATATAAACAATAAAAGTTCTACATATCATATGTGAAAATTGACACCATTGCATTTAAACAAACAAGAAATGTATGAGCTCAGTAAAAGGGTCTAAAATATTAAAGTGGGTCCAATCTTCATTTAAATGAAAATACTGCCTGACTGATTGTGGTTCTGTGACGGGATATTTTACAATTGCTATTAATGGATCTTTAAGTGGCTCTGCTGCCGTCCTGAGTTTGGATAAAACCAAAGAACAGCTCTGCTGTTGACTTATTGTTTTTTTTTAGTATTAAATAGACAAAAAAAATTGTGTTATCCTTGCAATACCTGACAAAGATGCCAATGAATATGGATGAGTTGAATTATGGATAACAAGCAACAGTGCTTATCATTTTAAGCGCTTGGTTGTACATTAAATTTAAATGTTTTGTTATTGAAGGGGCTATTTATGCCTATCGTTTCAAAATGAGGAGCGATCACAGCGTGCAAACATAACAAAACTGCTTGGTGTGGCATGAAGCTGAGATTTTTTTAATGGATTTTTAAATATACTTTACAAAAATAATAGATAAATATAAGCTTTGGTTCTCAGGAAAGCCCCTGGTATCTATATTCTGCCATGTTGCAAATTTCAAAATTATGAAGGCTAGCTTTAAATGTATTGCTTGTTAAGTCTATTAATTTAAAAAAATATATAGAGAATGTCCTTTTGAAATCTAGAAAAGATAATTTTAAATGAGCTACTCTTGGAAATTGACTAAACATACAGACGGTGCTGCAGCAGTTGTGTACATGACCGCATCGTCTGCATAAAGTTGACAAGTTACAGTTTAGTTTAAAATGACAAACATAAGGTGAGTTAATAATTCATAAGATATGTAGCTTTTAAAACTTCTACTTTCTACTTTCCTCAACTTTCAGTAAATGAAAACCTTGTGGAACAATTTACTTTTTGATTGAAAAAAGAAATCAAACAAGGCTTTCAGTTGAAGCATTGTTGTATCCATCTTCACATTTTTATTTATATTTCATGTATTTCTCTCTGCGTTTAGTCTTCTGCTGCCTTTGGTAACTTTTTTTCCCTTATTTTAGTTATGTCGACATTTTCTTCCCAACAATGAATTGCACAGAATCCCTAGAATGTGACTCTCAGACAAGCGCAGAGACTATGAACCGCGCCTCTCCAGATTTCTGTAGACGCAGCCAAAACACACACGCTTCTCGTAATTCCCGATTCCGGCAGTGCGGCCAAAATCAGCTGACAAAATCAAACCATCTAGCCATTTCCCCCAATCAAAGATCCCAAGCGGAGACCACCAAAACGCATGCAGACAACTCCTCCTCCCCCCTTGTACTCCTCCGTCTTTCTCTTTGTGAGGGCTGTGAATTAGACCTGATCAATTGGTCTTCGGGAGCTGCAGAAATCACATTAGTCTGGAGTCGGCCACTGCACTAAAACACACTGTAATTCAATTGGCAGCAGTGACTGATTGAAACCAGCATGCCGCGCCTCCCCCCCCACCCTCCCACTGCCATGCACTGTGGGAGCTCGCTCTGGCTCCTGCGCCGCAGGGGCCCAACACTGATAAAAACACACACATTTGTACTCCTCTGCTGACAGATATTGCACTTTCCTAACCTAATTGGGACTGCAGAGGGGCGGGGCGGGTGGTGGGTGGGTGGGGGGGGGGGGGGGGGGGTAGGACGCTGCTAATGTGAACGCATGGCTCTCATGATGTAGAACACTTGCCTGTGCGTCCACACACACACTGCCTCCCCCCAACAATATCTGTCACTGCGGTTTAGAAGTGCTGCCTGACAAGTCTCAAATGAGCTAATGCAGTTTGCGGGACTGTGAACACACACATGACACGCCCGTGCCTAAATCCACATGCGCATGCTGAAAACAACAAAAACACAGAGGCGAAACACACTCACAGCAACATGATGGCAAAGGGAGGGCAGAGATGTGCAGCTGCTGCATTTTGTCCTTGTTTTACTGAGTGACAGCATTTAGGCTATGCCAGGGGTCTGCAACCTGTGGCTCCAGAGCCCCATGTGGCTCTTTAAACCTTCAGCTTTGGCTCTTAAAAACTATCTAATGCTGTTTAGAATATTTTACTTTACATAAACGAAGTATCTTTTTGTCAATGGGTTGTAAACAACTTGCTTTTTCGTCCTTTTGATGCAATTTGCTATAAAAATCAAATGCCCAATTGAAGAAAATGCATTAAACCTAAACATAAAAATACTGTTGGTTAAATAATAAACTGTTGATCTTTAATTAAAAACAGTTAAACCTATGTTCTATGGTATACTATAAAAACAAGCTCTTGTTTCAAAGAGATGTGCAACTTTTGTGGCTCTAAACAAAATTTGTTTAGCTGAACCGAGGGCAAAAATGGCTGTGCGGGTTGTAAAGGTTGCTGACCCTGGGCTGTACGGTGCCTGGTCAAAATATTCATACCTCTAGAACTATTTTGGGAGGATTTCATGTGGCTGGCTAACACATAGTAGTGTTGATAGGTTTGGATTCAGACCCATCAAAATTGATTCCCCAAAATAAAATGTAGCCTCCTTAGTTATAGTCCACCTGTGTGACTCAATCTGAGCGTACGTCTGCTCTGTAAAAGCCTTGAAGGTGTGGTAGGAGGACATTAGGGCATAAACAGCATCATGACGACCAAGACGTACACAGAAAGGTCAGGGATCAAGCTGTGGAGAAGCTTAAAGCAGGATCGGGTTGGTCTCTGAAGGAGCTGCAGAGATACACCGCTCAGGTGCGAGAATTGTTTGACCCTTAAAAACGACTGTATTTTTCAGACTATAAATCGCACCAGATTATAAGGCTTGCCGTGAATTAACGTGTCTGTGTGTGTTTTTCTCCACACATAAACTGCACAGGATTACAAGGCACATTAAATATTCTTCTCAAGTGTGTAATATCACTCCTCCCCTCGCATAAACATCCAATCACGTAGTGACACAGTGTACCGTAATGCTCCGAATAGCCATTGAGTGGAGCAGCTTTGTTGCTAAATAAAATTGTACTTACAATTTTTATAGATTCTTGAGCACATTGTACCACATGAAATCAGTCAGTAAGCACAACTGTTTATAATGTGCAGAACGTAAGGCACACCATAAATTTTTGAGAAAAGTTTAAGATTTTAGGTGCACCTTATAGTCCAAAAGATACGGTACTAGTTTTACACGGGCCTTTACGTAAAAGAGAAAAGCCGTACGTTGTCCCATTCACAGGTTTCCACAGACCATGCAAAAGAAGATTTTAGCCTGCATGTGTGGTGGAAAACTAATGCTCTTGAACGCATCATCCCTGCCGTGAAACTCAGTGGTTGCGTCTTAATGTGGGATATTTTTCTTCAGCAGGACATGGAAGCTGATCAAAGCTTATGTGAACGCAGATGGTGCTAAATACAGTAGAAAATGTAAGGAAACCTCTTAGAAGCTGAAAATACTAAAGACTGGGGAGGTTTGGAGGTTTCCAACATTTTATTTCATGTTTCTCTGCTTGTATTTACCTGATTCCAAAGAACGAGGCGCTAGCAGGCTCCCGTAGAATGTGCAGACAAGCAGAGAAGTTAATTAAACTATTTGAATCTGGTGTGTTCAAGCAGAACCACCACTAATATTTTCCCACCTCTGGCCCCCTGATGACCAGAGTTAAATAAATGCTTACAGATGTTCTCCATCCAATCTGACTGATCTGAAGTTATTTAACAACAACAAAATGAAAACCAAGGCTTCAATTCCTACACGTGCAATAAAATTACAGACATACCCCAAAACAGCTGTGTTGAATTTTCCAATTTTTGCCTTTTAACTTATCAAGATTCCAGTAAAACTCATTAAAGTACGCTGGAGTTTGTGACTGGAAGAGGACATCATGTGAAAATGTTCCAGGCGTATGACTAATAATTTATGCTGGGAAACACACCTTAACAGTTTTTTCTTTTAAAGAACTTAAATAGATAACATTAAGGATTATTACTTTCTTTAAATGTAACTGTTGAATTTTGACCTTGGGAGTTTTACCATTAATCTTCTTCTTCTACCATAATTCAACTGATATGATCTATGTTTACGTTCTCCATGTCTTTGTGGAGAAACCGAGGGTCCTCACAATGATCCGGTTCCCCTTTTCCTCGTTGTGCGAGATAATGCTGAGGTTTCCCCGAGAACAGGACCTGGCTGTAGTGGGATTAGCTTCTTCCTTCAGACATTTTAACTCCACGTACACGTACCCTTTCAGCTTTCGCTTCTTCTTCACAGATCCAATAATTTGATTTATGTTAACAGGGATTTACTTTTTCACCAGCTACATTGCAACACATGTTTCGTTATTCAATTCAGCTTCAGTTCAGTTTACTTATGTAGCGTCAATTCACAACAAATGTCGTCTCAATGTACTTTACAAGACAAACAGATCTAGTTTATATACAGAAGAATAAAGTCACAGTACTCTGCGGTAAATCTCTGAGCAAGTTGTAATGACTTCCTGTGCGACCCCAGATTCAAAGATTCAAGATTCAAAAGATTCAAAAGATTCAAAAGATTCAAAGAATGAATAAGGGAGCTGCCAAAAGGACTTCTATCACATAGTCAGTGTGTAGTCCGTTAATACAGACTGTTTTTAATTTAATAACAACGTCAAATTAAGTTTATTATTTAAATGAGTTAAAAGTTTCTACCTACAGCATCCCATAACTCTGCAGACATTCCTCATCCCAAACGAGCTTGATGGCACCCGTGTAATTTTATTAAAAGGATGTCAGCACCAGTGCAGTTGAAGCTCAAACTTACTCTGACAGGATAAAGTTCCACCGAGTGTAAATTGTACGTGTCACTGCTGTTGCAATAGTAAATTAAAAGATAAAACGAAAAAGAGAAACAAAACAAAGAGATTTACTTTGGGGCTCTCTCTTTGGCTTTTGCTGCAGGGAAAGTGTTGAGAATCTGATCCACAAGCACTCGTACGCCCGATCGCCGATCAGAACCTACGCTGGTGACGAGGAGAACCTGAGCGAGGATGGACACACCACACACACCAGAGGTGAGCAATCTCTACACACAGACACATCAATAACTTAGAATATTATGGAAAAGTTCATTTATTTCATTAATGCAGTTGCATACGTGAAACACATTTTATAGATTAATTGCACGCACATTTATGTTTTCAAGCATTTATTTGTTAATTATGACGACCTTCCGCTTCCAGTTAATGAAAACACAACATTTTAAATTAGAAAAGTTACATCAGACCAACAAAAAAGTATTTTTAATACAGAAATGTGGGCTAAATGAAAAGTAAATTTAATACCTGCTTGAAGGTAGTTATTTCCGAAAGTTACTTTTAATCTGACAAGCGAGCCGCATCAGCCTAATTTATTGAGTGTGACTGTAGATGTGATGTGTAATTTTTGCAAAGAGTCTAGATGTGAAAAAGATTTTATTATAAGGGTGGTGCCAGTTAGTATCATGAAAAATACAAACTGACATTTATTTTCTTAGTGGAGAAAATCTAATTTCCTCAAGCAGTCCAGCAAATGTTGCAATGCCATATGTGCACATTTGATTTAAAATATCTATCACTCTTATGAGCAGACCTGGAAAAGATTTAAGTAATCAAGAGGCAAAATAAATGTTACGGTAAAAAAAATTATATATATATATATGTATATATATGTATATATATATATATATATATATATATATATATATATACATTTTCTGAATAATTTGTGCCACAACTATTCACAATCAGAATCAAGTTTATTGCCAGGTAGGTTTGCACTTACAAGGAATTTGACTTGGTGTTGATGGTGCAGACAATATATCTGTATCTCATTATAGCTCAAAACGTTGGAATATTGTGAAGAAGTTCAACATTTTTGTTCCTCAGCTTTAGAAAGTCAAATTCATATTTTAGTTGATTGCTCACAGTGAAATATTTCAAGCCTTTATTTCTTGCAACGTTGACGATGATGGATTACAGATAATAAAACCCAAAATTCAGTGTCTCATAAAATGTTTACATTGTAGAAAATTTAGACCATATTCACAGAAAGTTGACTGGACCAATGACTGCAGCCTTAAGAGGACTGTCATGGAAAATCCATTCAAGGATTTGGGGGAGCTTCACAAGGAATGGACTAAAGTTGGACTTTTTAAGCCACCACACACAGACAAATCCTTCACAGGGGCCAAAAATGTCTCCTGAACCAGATACAACATCAGAAGCTTCTTACCCGAGCTAAGAAGAAAAAGGACAGGACTGTTGCTCTGTCATCCAAATTCATCTTTTCAGATAAAAATAAAATTCACATTTCAATTGGAAATCATGGCGCCAGAGTCTGGAGGAAGAGTGCAGAGACCCAGAACCATCATTATTTCAAGTTCAGTGTGAAGTTTCCACAGTCAGTGATGATTTGGGGTGTCCTGTCATCTCCTGGTTCTGGTCCACTGTGTTTTCTGAAGTCAACACAGTTATCTACCTGGACATTTTAGAGCACTTCAAGATTCTTTCCGCTGCCAAGCTTAAAGGAGATGATGTTTCTACCTGCCTGTGCTGCCAACAAAACCAAAAAATCATGGTGTTACTGTGCTTGGTTGGCTGGTAAACTCACCGGACCTGAACCCTAATGACAATCTATGGAGTATTTTCAAGAGGAAGATGAGAGGCACCAGAACCATCAATGCATATGACCTGAAGCCACTATCAACCTGGACTTTCTGAACATGTCAGCAGAACCTCAGGCTGATCGCCTCCATGCCACGCCATATTGATGCAGTGATTCATGCAAAAGGCACCCAGACCAATTACTGAGTGCATAGAAATGAACTCACTTTTCAGAAGTCAAATTTCTTAATTGATGCAATATTTAAATTTTCTCAGATACCGGATTTTGGTTTTTCATTATCTGTAAGACACTATCATCAAAAATACAAGAAATAAAGGTTTGAAATACTTCACTCAATGTGTAATGAATGTGTACAATAAATGAGTTTTACTTTCTGAAGTATCACAAAAATATTGAACTTTTTGACAAAATATGAACTCAGACCATAGATTTATTTTTTTCTTATATTTCCTAACTGAGAATGAGAATACTTTTACATCTCATTTGATGGTCTCAAGAAAGAAAAAATTAAAGCATTTTAAATTATTTGAATGTAAGATTTGAAGAATTAACAAATTTACCTTGCAAAGGTGCAAAGTATATTCTTCATTGTTTGATTGTTGTGTTACCATAGCCACAATCTGACGCAATGAGTTTCATCTTTTCTTTGTGTTTGAGCTAAAACAGTAAATATAGGATTTTTTTTAAGGCAAGGCAAGTTTATTTGTATAGCACATTTCACCTCAAGCCGCACTGTCAATTTTTGTGAAAATTTCAGGATTTTAAGTACGCCTTATAGTCCGGAAAATACGGTACACACACCTCAGTTAAACCCACGTGATATAATTAAATTAAGTGGTTAGTCAGAATATTGGAGAAATGATCAGTAAAAATAAATGAGATTGCAGACAAATTCAGACTATAATAGGGCCTTGAAGTAAAAAAAAAAATCAGACTTAATAGATTAAATATATTAGGTCTTCAACTAATGTGTAGATCAACCCAGTATTTATTTATTTACTCCTGCTTTTTTTCTGCTGCAGGGTCAGCGTTTACCGCCTCAGACAACCTCTCCCTGAGCTCCTGGGTTACCACCACCTCAGGCTTCTCGGGCTTCCAGCACCCTCAGACCCTCTCAGCCATGGGCACCGGCGCCGCCTCTCTACCCCACCCCATCCAGGGATCTCTTCCCCCTTACAGCCGGCTAGGCATGCCGCTGACGCCCAGCGCTCTGGCTGGAACCATGCAGGGCAGCGGGCCATCCTTCCCTTCCTTCCACATGCCCCGCTACCACCACTACTTCCAGCAGGGGCCCTACGCCGCCATCCAGGGACTCCGCCACTCCTCCACGGTCATGACGCCCTTTGTATGACTTGAGAGAGCAGAGGGCCAGAACGTACTCTGACCGTTGACAGGGTGCAGACCATCAGTCCTCATCCCTCCTCATCTGGTTTGCACCTGTCCGTCTGGTTGTTGTAAATAATTCACCTGCGGTGAGTGGGGTGAAGCTCGTAACATGAAGAGGAACCAGCACACTGAACTGAGACAGACTGCGCTCCTCTCTCAGGATTTGACTCCTCAGAACAGCTCTGATGTAGGAAAAGACTGATGACCTCCTTGCACACCAAATGCAAGACGAAAAACCCGTGCATGCATGTTTTATTTCAGCTCTTGAATACAAAGTACACTTTGTAATTGTTTTTAAAAATGGCTGCAGAACCCAGCAAGGTGTGACTCCTTAAAATGCCACAGGGAGACGGATGGAGCGTTTCAACATGAAGGACATGCACACCTCCCGTTTTAGCTCCTCTGTGTTAGGGAAGCCAGCCATATGTACAGTTCAGAATAACAACTACACACTCTGGGGATGATTTTAAAATGCGTGTAAGGGAAGTGAAGTGAGGAAAATGCATTACCACATCCATTTAGTCACAGCTTTCTCACTGTAAATTAATGGAAAAAGAATCCTTGAATGCATGCTGACTGCAGTAGACAAACACATTGCTTAACTTTGTATGTTTCAACGTGGAATGAAGGACTTCAAATGTAAAAGAGGGGAATATTTTTTTTGCTTTTTAAAGGCCTGGTCACACCAGGAATTAAAAAACCTGCTTTTAACCGCGGCTGTGGGAGCAGAGCGTGTCATCAAAGGTGGAAAGCTGCAGCTTACTTTGTCCCAAAGGTTGTATTTTAGACACAATGCATTCTCTGGGCTAGACATTAGACTGGTTCCTGTACCCAGGTAGACCAAGGTTTTAAAACATTATGGTTTCTAAACAACTAACATTTTCTATCATGCCGTTCTTATGGTTTAAGTTACTTTCAATGAGCTGCAAGAGAAAGTGCAGCGGACAGAGTAACACAGGCCTACCCCTGTCTCACCTGTTTACTCCACACTGCTGGTCAGCTGGCTGAAGAAAGGCGACTACATCCCCCCCCCCCCCACCTAAAAGAAAGACAGTTTTAGCTGTTTTGTAATAAAGACAGAGAGCCACCCTTCAAACGTAGTATGCTAATGCTGTTTTAGATCTACAGCTGGCAAGCTACAAGCGGCATCTCTGATCAGAAGCTAACTGCAGGCTCTACAACAGCTCCACTAATTGAATTTAACATTTTATGTAAATACTGTTAAACCGTAAGGATTTTATACCATGAGAATCTCTTCCTGGCTCACATCTACTTCAAACCATCTGTACAAAAGGCAATTTATTGTGGAGACAAAGCTGAATATTACATCTTATGTCCATAACTTTATTCTACAGGGAAGCTGAAAAAGACTGCAAGGAGTGTATTTCAGCCTCCTTCAGAGCATGTGCAGAGCTCAAACTTGAAAGGCCAGATAAATTGAATCAAAATAGTAAATCATATCTTATCTTAATACTGCAAGTCTCCTTAGGAAGGAAACATTTAAAAAAGCCTTCCAGGCAAGCGGTCAGAGGGAATCATAAAAACATACGAGAAGAAAAACAGCAACATCAGCTGGTCAAAATGGACTCCATTTGCTCCACTTAACTAAGGAAGACGGACCACCCGCTTAAAGAGCTGAAGGTGCAGCTTTAATCGCTTTAAGTGAGTCGAGCTTAGCAGAGGTTTGCTGAAGGCCCTCTGCTACCTTCAGCTTGAGTGTTGCAGGCTAAAAGCACCTGCAGGCGATCTGCAGCAGGTTGAGCTGATTCATAGCCGTGTCAGCGTGTGTCGACAGAACGTCCGCACCCTGAAGTAATGACTCTGTGTGGTCTCATTTAGAAGCCCAGAGAGGGCAGAACGGTGGGAGTACGAACACCTGACCTGCATGCTGACAGCGAGTCACTGTGTCGGTGATTTCTTTATAAAAACAGGCCAGATTTTTACATCTGTCTGTAAATCTGTTCCTGAATATTTGGATTCATTCAGTCTGTTATAGTGCACATAGGTTTCTGTTCCCGCCGGAAAGAGGCGGAGATGTTGTGAGAACAGCGCAAAGGGCAAAAAAAAATCAATGAATCGTAATTTCCGCAAATAGTTTTCTGCATTTTGTGGAAAAAGAAAATGAAAGGGGTCACTTCTAATAATAGTTTGCGGCAGCATGAAGTTCGGATTATTCAGAAATGTTCAAACGAGCCAGGTAAACAAACTGTAAATTGACTTTTGCAAACGTTTTATATCCCCAAGCTAAGTACGAACATTTGATTTAATCTGTTGTTGGTTTGCAGAGGAGTTTCTCTTTCAGAGCCTTATCTGAGGTCCAGGCTGAACTCAATTTTGATTTGTTTTTCACTGTAAACCTAAACCATTTTGACTTTTTATTGAAGATTACCTTTTTTTTTTTTTAAGAAAATGTTTTGTCCGGTATAATCTGACTCCAACAAGTTTCTGTTTAGTTGATTTTTAAGTGCAATATATTTATTTTGCTCTGTGGAAATAATCTGTAATGTGTTGTATCACATTTAAAGTTATTTGGAAACCATGAGAAATATATATATATATTATATGTATATCACTACCAAAACATTTCCTTTGTCAATTTTTTCTATTTTTTCTTGCAGTTGTGCCACAAAACAGTCATTGGACCCTGTGGTTATATGAATGTTTACAGTAATACTATCCTTAAAGAAACAGAAAAACTTACAAAACATCTGATTAATGATTTATTGGCATTTGATGAATAGCTGCTTATTTGATCACTTTCAGCATATTTTCTACATTTTTCAGATGGTAATCTGCTCTGCAAATCAGAAAATCAGTCAGTTTGTTGGAGTGTAAAAAAAGCAACAAATGAACTGATAGTAGCAAATGTGAAACTGTGGTAAGCAACTCTAGGTAAAATGTAAAGCACAAAAAGGAATAATCTGAAAAAGATACAGTAAAAAGAGGAGTTGAATTCAGCCATAAAATGTCATTAAAATCAGTGAATCAATTAAATTTCCTATGTTCGTCATACTGAGCCTAAGGCTTATGTAACCTCCACAAATGATCATGTGCAAAGTTTATCCAGATGACAATTACGTGGCACCTTCAAGTTAAAATGTGATTTTCTATCTTATCAACAGATAAGAAATATCAAATAAAGTTTAATTTTCTTATAGGACACTTTAATTAGTGTGTGTTTCAATTTATATTGTAATAAGGGGGCTTGTCATGAATTTCTATCATCCTCTAAACATCTAAACGCTATTTTGATTTTCACTGTGGTCGACAGATAGAAAAAAAATTTAAAATCTAGAATATCTTATTCTGCTCCGTCTACTATCTGCAGACGTGTGTATGTGTGTGTGTGTGTGTGTGTGTGTGTGTGTGTGTGTGTGTGTGTGTGTGTGTGTGTGTGTGTGTGTGCCCTTCATGTTACTGATGAACAAAGAAAAAAACATGAATATGCTTAAATCATCAATGTGGTCCACATTATTACTGTTCTCGTAGAAACAGGAATATTATATGGTTCTCTTTAATGTTCACAATGGATATAAAAACAGCAGTTCTTCAGTTTTTTCTTTTATTGCGTACATTTTTCAGTTCATCCAGCAAATTTAAAAATCAGACAAAAATATCCAGGGTAAAGACAAAACGCATTAGTCAAAAATGCTGATTTCAAGCATTGAGGGGCAAAATGCCTTAACCAAATTGGCCCTATATTAATGGTCCTCTTGTTGAGTTCAGATTTAATAGCCACACCTCATCCTGATTACTACCTGACCTGCAGACTCAGTAAAACAGAACCTGTCTGACAACACGAAGTAGGCTAAAAGAATCAAACAGCAATACCTCATGCCCAGTGTAAAGAAATTCAAGGACAGGTGAGAAACAAAGTCACACAATGACATCTAACAGTCTGGAAAGGCCAATTTTAGGACTTTAGGAGTCCAGTGAACCACAGTGGGAAACATTATCCAAAAATAGAGAAAACATGGAACCGTGGTGAACCATCTTGGAGTGGATGGTGTACCAGAAATACTCCAATAGCACAATGTGGAAGTCACAGAAATACATCTGAAGAGATAGATAGATAGATAGATAGATAGATAGATAGATAGATAGATAGATAGATAGATAGATAGATATCTTTATTGTCATTTTGTATGCACAAAGTGCGTACAGAACGAAATTTCATTTGCATACAGCTTGAAAAGAATCACTCTAGAAATCACTCTAAAAATCACAGTAGATTGCACTATTTTTCAGGATAAAGATGCAGCAGCGATTTATGTAAACAATTGAGATGAAAAACAATGTAACAATGTAAACAATAGCCCATTTGTGGCTTCAGCCTTTCAGAGTCCATTTGGTAGCTTCAGCAGACCAGCATTCTGAAGCATATGTGCAAATGTGTGGATGTGCAGTTATGCGAGTGTGGTGCAGATTGTTTATACATCTATGTTCATGATGTATAAACAAAGAAGGAGGCTTCAAAAGACCACTGCTGACCAATCAGAACACAAAGACTTTTCAGAAAATATTCCACAAATTAATGTGTCAAACCAGGGGAGTTCATAGGTGCATAGTGGTGTGCATGTGATGATCCAAAGCTGCTTTGCAGCTTCTGGACACGAATGACTTGGTGTAACTGATGAAACCAAGAATTCAGGTTTCTAACAGGAAGCTCTGAAGGAGAATATCTGGTTAAATGACCTTAACCTCAGGCACACTTGGGTTATGCAGCACAGCAGTAGGTCCACTTCTTAATGGTCTAGTCAAAGTCTGGATTTAAATCTGATTGAGATGATATGGCATGACAGGATGTTTGTGCTCGAAAATCCTGCAAAGTGTTTGAATTAAAATAATACTGCAAAGGGCAGAGTTCCTCTCCTGACGTTTAGACATGTCAAAAAAATAAATAAAAATAATAAGAAGAAGAATTTAAAATTACAGAAACAAGATTTGTAAAAATGTTTAAAAAAGATCCACACTTTTCAATCGATTGTTGCCCCTGAAATGAGCATTTCAAGTAAAAAAAATCCCTATTAATGATGTTATTAGTTTCATATGATAATATAATTTTATCACTTTCACTCGCCCACCCCCAGAGGACTAGGTATGTGTTCTAGCACAGTGGTTCTCAACCCTGGGCCTCTGGACCCACTGCCCTCCATGCTTTGGAAGTTTTTCCTGCTGCTACACATCTGACTTAAATGCATAGCTAATTATCATCTGAAGGACTTGATGCCACGCTGAGAAGGTGAAGCACACAATTTGTTTGCGCCCATTATTCACATGCTTCTCTTTTCCAAATAAAACTGACAGCGCAAAAAGATACAGAATGACTTCAAGCAGTGGCATCACGGGGAGACCCCTCCATCATTAGGTTTCCTTCTTTCTAGGCGATCACAATGGCAAAAAAAAAGGCAAAAAAATATCACTGGATTATTTTTTTGTGTTTTCACAAATCTAACAGAGCTTTCTTAAATCCCAAACTGTGTTTTTGAAGAATTTGTGTTCACCATATAATCATCCGGTTCAGCTTTTCCCAGTCTGACCAAACTGATAAGAAATCTCTCACAAATGCACTGAATGTGAAGTTGGGGATCAGATACCAGCTTTCCAATCTGTATTTCCTATCTGTGAGCTGAACTCACAGATAGGCAACACAAAACTAAAACTCTCACTTGTTTTCTAGGTCAGCTTTACAAAACTCACAGTTCAACCACCTGTTTTATGACTGCCATCCATGGAAAATCGAGACGTGTATAAACATGTTCATAAGACCTTAACCCCCAAATTCCATGGGCTATGCCTAAAACATTGAGCTCAGCATTATACAATTATGATGACAAGTTATACGATAAGGATATGGAACATGGACAAAGCTTATAGTTAGACTGGCTTAGCTTAGAGTTATCTGATAGCAGGGTCTATTTTTCTCACTCTGCTTAGTTCTCCTACTGTTCTCCAATTTGCATTGTTTGTTGTTATTTCAGTTTTTAATTTTTTTGTTCTCTGTCATTTTTCTCATCATAGAAGGTACACCTGGTCTGGCGTTCTGTTAGGTATGACATCATCCAGGGGAGGCAGATCATCCTCTATAACTATCTAACATAGAAAGGATTCCTTGATCATTGTGAGCTTCTGTGCTTTCTGTGCCTCTGCTCTGTCTTCTCTAAGCCCCAGTGGGTCAAGGCAGATGAGCGTTCACACTGAGCCTGGTTCTGGTTCTGCTAGAGGTTCTCCTCCCTGTTAAAGGGAAGTTTTCCTCTCCACTGTCGCTTCATGCATGCTCAGTATGAGGGATTGCTGCAAAGCCATCAACAATGCAGACGACTGTCCACTGTGGCTCTACGCTCTTTCAGGAGGAGTGAATGCTGCTTGGAGAGACTTGATGCAATCTGCTGGGTTTCCTTAGAGAGGAAACTTTCTGACCAACCTGGAGGATCTGATTGAATTTGACTTTGTAAAGTGTCCGGAGATGACATGTATCATGAATTGGCGCTATATAAATAAAATTGAATTGAACTGAACTGAATAAAATCTGGAAACCCAACGATTTTCTTATATCTCGTTTTCTTTTTTCCAGTTTTATCCACACATGAATAATACCAAAATCAAATTCAATACTTTTCCACTTTTCAAGAATGAGCCTCCTGATTAGAATCCAACTCAAAAAAGCTACATATTGTGGTAGCATTTTATGCATATTGTTAAATTAAAACAACATAAAATACTTTATGATTCATCTATTCTCTGGATATACTCCAGACAGGCATCTGTCTGGAGTATATCCAGAAAACACAATAAGCACCTAGAGAATGTGCAAAAACATTGGAATCCTCAACCTTCTGGCTGTGAGGCGACTTGGCTCCCCCGGCTGATGCACAGTGTACGCACTCTGCTTATCGCAAGAGACAAAAACGTGTGATCTGAAAAAAAAAACGAACAAAAGATTAAGTGCCACAGCGTGACAAATATGTCCATATGTGCATTATTGACTCCAGGGCACACGTTCATACATATAAACACACACGCAAAGCAGTCTATCACCAGCGCCATCAGCCGCCACCGCAGACGAACTGACGGATCGATGGCTGGATGTTAGTCACCGTTTCACCAGGAAGAAGCCACTACTTCTGCCCTGATAAGAATCGGTTACATCCTTTGAAAATAAATAAATAAACAAATAAATAACATCCAGTGTGGCTCTGATTGGATTAAAGGGAAAAAGGGAAGGGCAAGACAAGCCACCATGAGGTATGGCTGAGCAAATTGGAGCTAACAGTTGGGCCAGAGAGTCCATTTTGGGGTATAATTTACACAGTGAGGAGCATGAGCTGAATCTAATGTCATTTCCATCAATTTTGCATTTTGGCCCTTTTTTCCCCTTCCCTAAGGCTTTTAGCGGTCATTTGAATCATCTGGAGGAGGACGGCCAGCAAGAATTACAATGTCGGAGACGACATTTAGCGCAGCGACAGAGTAAGAGGTGGTTCTTTATTGCGTGGTGACTGGCTGCAGCATTGTATATCTGCCGCTGCATCATCTTGGAAATGGCTAACAATATGCTAATAGGTTAAGAGCACCGAATAGCCCCGGACAAGCCACTTAATGGATGTTTTATCTGCAAGTCAGGAGTCTCATCAGCTGCCATCTCTCCTGACAAGACGTGCCAAGTCAAATTTAGCGATAAAGTGCTTTTAACAAACAGGCCACAAACTGCTCCGGGCAGGACAAAGGACACAGACACAGAAATGTGTGTCGTGAAAACCTGTTGGCAAACAATGGACAATCGTTTGAGGGGAGACCGACATTGAAAGCAAGAATGATCTAAGGACAAACAGAGATGGCAAGGCTTCCTGTCAGAGCCCAAACTAATTTAACTTCATCTACTAAACTGGTCCCTAATCAGATGGAGATGATTTTCTTGTTTTATTTTTTCCAATATTAGTTCGACCTTGAGACCACAGCTAGAATTTGACAGATTCCTTCTGATGTTTTTTTTTTAATTATTATTATTAAAGCAAAAGTAAGAAATAAACTTGGCATGAGAATGTTAATCTGATCTCTATTTTATAGTGTAGAGCAGCGTTCATCAAACTGGGGTCCCTGGACCGCCGTGAAACGCATGCTGTCGGGTCAGAGGAGGCACTGCTGAGGATGGGTCGGGTTGAGCTAAGTAACACAATGGACAAATATTTAACTCTGTCCACTTCATCAAGTAAGGTAAAAGCCAAATCGGCTAAAATTAGGAAAATATGACAGTTACATCGAGTTTGGCTTTATCGAGAATGAGGATCTATTTTCCACCAAATCTCCAATATTAGGTGTATTTAGATATATTTTTAAAAACATCCATAATTCCTAATGTATTTAACAGTACAAAAGGCTGTTTAAAAAATACTATCAGCATGAGGAATCTAAAAGGGTCCTTGGAAACTTTTTACTGCTGCTAAGGGGTTCCTGGCCACGAAAAGTTTGAGAGCTCTTAGAAGAAGTGAGAGTTTATCAAAATGTGGACCGTTATGATAACTAGATATGGTGAAATAAAATAAGATGGACTGCATGGACAGCACACAACCAAAGGTGGTTGGGTCCAATTTCTATTAAACCTTTTATTAACCAGATAAAAGACCTGTTGGGATCAACACCTCTTTCACAAGGGTGGCTAAGAAAGGCAGCAGCACACGTCACGGTGGACCAGAGAGAAAACAATAACAAAACAACCATTAAAATACATCAAGTGCAATTTCACAAATCAAATGCAGCCGTTATTGTTATAGTACCAAATATACCATTTAAAACAGTCACAAATAAAGTTTTGAAACACAGGAACTGTTCAAAGGATTGCTGTTGTCGGTTTCTTAAGATACAGGGGACGGCTTTCAGTGAAACCAGTTCTGAGGGTTTCAGTTCAGACTGGAGGGCTTTCCAAGCAGCAGGACAGAAAACCTGAGAACTTTCTGTTTCAGTTCCACCAAGGGGTGCAGAGAAAATGTCATTTGATCATAAAATATAGCACGCGCCTTTTCGTTCTCTGGAGAAAACTGCGTAAATAGGTAGGAAGTGAGTCGATAAGAGCCTCGTACAGCAGGGTCTCCATTGGACTGGACTTTGACTAGGCCATTCCAGCACATTTAAATGTTGCACCTTAAACAACTCAAGTGATGCTTTAGCAGTGTGCTTTGACTCATTGTCCTGCTGAAAGGTGAACCTCCGCCCTAGACCGAAGTCACAGGCAGACGGACACAGGCTCTGCTCCAGAATATCCCTGTATTCAGCACCATCCATCTTTCTCTCAACTCCAACCAGTTTCACATTTCCTGCTGTTGAAAAACATCCCACAGTATGATGCTGCCACCACTATGTTTCACTGTGGACATGGTGTTCTTTGGGTGATGGCATGTGTTGGGTTTTCACCAGACAAACGCTTTCCTTGGTGGTCAGAAATGTTAATTTTTAATCTGACCAAAGCAACTTCCTCCTAACATTTGGATAGTCATCTACGTGCCTTTTGGCAAACTCAAAATGTGCCTTCTTATTTCTAACGCTAGGTAATGGCTGTTTTTCTGGCCACTCATCCATAAAGCCCAGCTCCATGGAGCAGACGCCCTATTGTGGTCCTAAAGACAGACCCTCCAGTCTCTGCTGTAGACCTCTGCAGCTCATTCAGGGTTACCTCTGGTTTCTGTTGTGCCTCTGTGATTAATGCACTCCTGGCCCGGTCTGTGAGTTCTGGTGGGCGGTCCTCTCTTGGCAGGTTTGTTATGGTACCAGGTGCTTTCCATTTGTAGATGAGGGTTTGGAGAGCTCCTTGGTCTTCATGGTGTGATGCACCTCCTGCTTAGTGGTGCTGCAGCCTCTGGGGGCCTTTCAGAAAAGGTGTGTTCATACTGACAGGTCATGTAACACTAAGATTGCACCAAGCTGGACTTCATTCCCCAATTTGTGGGACTTTTGAAGAAAGTCTGTAGCACGTAAACTTTTTAAGGGCTTCAAAGCAAAGGGGGTGGATGCAGTTTTCAGTTTGCTTTCAATTCTTTTATAAATATATTTAAATTTATAATTTCGTTTCACCAACTTATACCATTATATGGAGATCTATCACATAACATAAAAAATATTAAAATTACAGGCTGGAATGCAACAAAATATGTAAAAAGCCAAGGGAAGGAGGAGGGGGGATACTTTTGCATGGTATTGTATGTTGAAAAAAAAAATCTAAATTAAGTGTTAAACAAAAGTGAAGCTGACATGTTTATAATTAACTTTGCAAAATCAAAAAAAAAAGTTCCTGATTTTTCTCTAAATGGATGATTAAACAACCACATTGATCAGCTTCGATCAGTAAGGGTGTATACAGTGTTGTATAGTAACAACGTATAAATACTTCACTACTGTACTTAAGTATATTTTGGAGTACTTTATACTTTCCTCAAGTATACATTTTTTTGACAACTTTCACTTTTACTTCACTATATTTTCGAACTTTATTGCATACTTTTACTCCGATACATTTTCAATGTTTGGTTTAGTTACTCATTACAAAAAAAAAAAAAAAAAAAAAAAAAAAAAAGAGAGAGAGAGAGACGCACGCAATTTGTATTGCACTGACCTTACTTGAAGAAGAAAAAACTGAAAGCCTACAAAAAGATTGTATTTTCTGTCTAAACTTGGTCTAAATGTCTCCTGCACTTGGTTGTATATATAATTTTAAGTGAATTTGACCTTCAAAGTTTACCAAAATGTAAAAAATCTATTTTTACAGTAATTTTCATACTTAAGTACAAGACATTTCAGATACTTTAAGACTTTAATTCAAGTAACAAGTTACCAAAGTCATATTTTGGAGAGGTACCTATACTTTTACTTGACTCTGAGATTTCAGTACTTTATACAACACTGGGTGTATATTTTATTTCTATACCACTTTCAAAAATATTATCCACTTTCAAAAATAACAATTAATATATCTATCTATCTATCTATCTATCTATCTATATATATATATATATATATATATATATATATATATATATATATATATATATATATATATATATATGGGATTACAGCTGGAACCTAAAGTGGATGTAGACTTTTAGGGGCACTTTTACTGCTGCAATGCATCACCATCCCATCTGCACAGGTGTCATCCCCCATCTCCCCTTCTCTCTGCGCCGTGGCAGGTGTCCAGCCCAACTGCTGCCCCTCCAAAGACAACAAGTCCTGATAGCAGGGAAACAGGAGCGATTCGGCTGCATAACAAGGACTTATTACGATGATGAAATGTCCTACAAGGTCCCAAACACCCTCTTAAAGAAATCTCTACCTCTGATAAGGGGAGTCTAACAGTCACTCCCGCTGGTCCCCGCAGAGGAGGAGGGAAGGGTTCTAACCTGATTGGATCGGCGGCTCAGCGGGGGCGCATGTAACAAAATCAAATGGCCGTCAAGCCTGTGTCATGCATAATTAATTGGGCCTTCTACGACCAAGTACAGAAAAATCCATGGTCATTCGATTAGAGGGGGTTTGGAGGACTCTGAAGTGCATCGCTGTCTGAACTGCTTCCACACCATCCCAGTGAGGAGGGTGTCGCAGGAACGTCGACCAACTTAAAGTTCAAGTTTCGTTTTAGCTGGATGTCCAAGTCAAACCGGCTCTCTGTGATGTAACAGGAAGGGCGAACTAATTAGGCAGGACATGACCTGTAGACATATTTAGCAACAAAGCTGATTAAAAACAACTTCTTTTTTTTTATACTCCTGAGAAATCTGTAAATGTTTGCTGAATAATAATCTAATGCCAGAAAACCACAAGGTGAATCTCATTTTAAATTATGATTCCATTAACATTATCTAAATTTAAATAGTTCAATTGTTTCCGTAATTTAATTAGTGAAACACGTGTCGATTTTAAAAGAGGGTGAGATACTCAAAGTTTTTATTTATGCTTATTTTGATGGTTATTGCTCTTAGTGAAAGTAAACCACACGTTTGGTTGCTCAAAAAATTTTAACATTACATAGAACCATTAAAAAGACAGAAAGGTATGCCCGTATACTGGTTTAGTTTGTGTACTTATCACTTAGATGGGGCTCTTTTTGCATGAATAAATAAATAATAAATTAATTAATGTAATTCACAGTTTTTCCTTCCACTAAAATACCAATTAATATACTTTGACACAGCACTTTAAGAACAGCCAGTCTCTTTAGCATTGACCTTTTTGTGGCTCGCCCACCTTGTGGAAGGCGTCATTGACTGTCAGGTGGACAACCTTTATATCCATAAAATAGCCATAACCTAACCCTAACATAACATTGTGTTTTTAATAATTCTATTGTAATATTGTAATTTTCAGAAAAACTTATTACAAAAAAATTACAAATAATCAAATTTTGGACATTCATTACCTGAAAGCCATAACCATGAAAACGCTTGGAATATATTACCAAACCCACAGTGGGCCCTAAGCAGCCGCAAAGCCAGCTTACACCTTGGGTCGGCCCAATGCTTTTCTTCAGTAGGGGCAGGGAAACCGGTTAGAGTCGATGGGACTATGGATGTAGCTAAACACAGGAACATCCTGGAGGAAAACATGTTAAAGGCTGCTGAGGCCTTGGGAGTGGAAGTTAAGCATTTGCTAATTTTTCAGGGTATGAGACGTAGACAAATCAAGAATCTTTATTGGCACCATGTGTTACCATGATGAAATCAGGATGCACACAGATTACATATAACACGCAGACACAACAAGGTATATTTCCCCACTTTTTTTTTATGAAATCAGTTAATTGCACTGACCAACATGCTTCCTGAGAAGCTTCGAAATAGACTGTTGGGTCCCAAAGACAAAAAAAGTCTCGTATCTGCCCCTTTGCAAATGATATGAATTGCTTTGTTGTTGTGTGAATTAATCACTCAACGCTCCCGCGATTATGCACTCATGCCTGCAGTAAATACTGTGCAATAATTTTGAGCCTTTATTTACAGAACTGTGAAATCAGAAATTCCCTGAGAAACTAGAGTGTGCAAACAGGCATTTCCAATAGTGTGTTGTAACATGTAACAGACCACAAACCTCTCAGCAACTTTTGGAAAGAAGCTGTTTTTGAGTCTATTCATTTTTGATTTAATTTTCCTGAATTGTTTCCCTTGTGAAAGTGGGTCAAACAATAGGTAGATGGGATCTGTGGCAACATGTCTGGCCCTTTTCTGGACTCGTGCAGCATAAACCATGTCTGGGTCGTGTAGACGACATCCCACAATCCCATGCTGTCCTTACCTCCCCCTGCTCAGTCCTTCCCTTCCTGCACTATGCAGCTCTTATACCACACTGTCAGACTGAGACACAAAATGCTTTCTATTGTAGCTCTGTAAATGTTTTTTTAACAGCTTAGTGGAAAGCCTAGTCCATTTCATTTTTCTGAGGAAGAAGAGCCGTTGTTGGGCCTTCGTTACCAGGTGGGAGGTGATCACAGTCATGTTGTCCACATGCTCAGGGCCACAATTAGTACCCTAAATAGGTGTTGGGATGCTGCCGATGAAACCTGCATAGGTCTCAAAACTTGTGCATCAGATATCATTTACCACTGACACATGCTAAAAAACAAATAGTGTGTAATAGCTGTGTAACAATACAAAGAAATCACGATTCAATATGTATTCAGCATTTAAGGCCATGGTTCAGTAAAATTTCGGTACGGTTGAATAAAGAAAAAATTGTATAAACATATGAATATTTTCACTTCTGTCAGGAATAAAGAAAATAGTTTTTCAATTTCTGGAATTGATTTGACTTCATTATGTTCTGAAATGGGAAAAATATGTAAAGCGACCAGAGATTTGGTTTTAATTTATTTTTAAGAATCAGTAGTAGAAGCAGGCAAAGGCAATGCCTGGTTAGATGGATATAGCTGCCTATAAAATGGTCAATGTTGATGTTTAAAAATTGTTTAAAAAAAAAAGACTGCGCCCGTATTTGTGAATAAAACATAAATTCACTTTGGAGCTCCTTTGATATTTAGGCAGTCAAGTGTCCCAGCTGTACCTGAATGCAGCATGTGCAGCAGTTGGGAAAATCCCCTCAATAGAAATGTTTCCTTCAGATGTAAAGATCTTGGGCTGATCGGATGCAGGGGGCCATTTGGACTTGAGCTGATGTTTCACTGGTATCATGATGTTTACATTCAGTCAGACGTTGTTTCAAGAGAATAATTCAGTTAAGTGCAGCATGAGCTACAGACCTTATTGCTGTTGAAATATGCATAGCTGACAAAGTTTGGGTTCAGCCCTGCCACTGCTGTAGACGCATGAGACACCTTAAAAGTTCCCAAAAGGCAGAGTTTAGTGACAGCTGGGAGTCCACTCTGTGTTGTTATGGTGTCACTTTTAAAGTTGCTCTACAGAACATTGCATTATGCACTTAGTTCTGCACATAAAACTTCTGCATGTGTTCAGATATTACGCTTTATTTGTTTGGTATGTGTGCGCACAGAACCAACAGGGCTGTACCGGATATTTTCAGTAAAAATATGTGTGGCGTTTCACCGCCAGACTGGAAAGTTATTAGTTTTGCAAAGAAAGTCCAGCAAATAGACCGATAAATCGAGGTACAACACACCTTTTGCAAATTGATTAGATTTGGAAAGAAACTAAAATACAAAAAGATTTGGAAAAGGATGGAAACTTGAGAAGGAAAAATTCAACCTGTAGTGAGAATAGCTGTTTTTTTTGTTCCTTTCATACTTTTTAAATGATAGTCACTATAGTTTGTAACCTGTCTCTATATCGACTTGTTGGAAAAAAGGATTTTTAAAACGCTTTTAAGCCTCTAAAAACATTTTGATTTCCCTTCTTTCTTTGTAAACATGCCTTGCATAAAGATTCAACAGTGCAGTTATCCAATTGGCTTTTCTAGATAACCACTTTTTGGCATCAAAACCCCTTTTTTTTTAAAAAAAACAAATAAATAAAATAGAATAAGAACCTGACATGCACAAATTGGGAGCAATAGGAGTATCTGCTGCTTCTTTGCTGCACTAACACCTAATTGACCAACTGAAGTCGCTTTTCTGTATGTAAAGTTATTTTGTCAGTATTGCCGGACTCATATATTCTCATTTCAATGTCCTGCATGACAAAGGTGCAGGAAAACATTGTGACATTTTTTCTGTACACAACAACAGCTGAATTTTTAGGGACTTTTGTCAACCAGGTTTTCCGTTTGCTGTAGTTTTGCATTGAACAAATTACAATCACAGCTTTCATACAGATTTTTATTACAATCCAGGAGTGATTTAAATCTCCTGGACACTAATTAGCATTCAGAAGGAGATAATGATGTTGAACAGAAGAATTTTCACATCTGCCTACTTTTATCTGGTCAACATTCTTTAAAAAAGATCAGATCTTCATTAAATGTTTTCTTTTTTTTAGGTTATTGTCTGCACCAAAAATTATTTTTTTTTAATCTAATGCAATTATGAAAATATTTTGTATAATTACTTAAAGTACAGTCAAGACATACCAAGCTAAATAAACACTGCTTCCTAAAAACACCCAACAAAAAGGACATTTGCGTGAAGATGCTGCCACCTGTAGGACACATAAAGAACGACACAATATAAGCAGCCAATGTCTGTATGGCAGGCAGAAGTTTATTCAAAAAGCATATATCTAGGAATCATAGATGCATATATTTACACGTGTAAATACATGATAAAAATTGAGCTTCAGTAGCTCCAATGTCTACATGCACCATGTGCATATGGAAATGTCTCTCAGGTTTCTTTTTTTTTCATAAAGACACACAACTCCCTCTCATTCTAGGGAGATTTTTCCAAAGTTATTGTTTTTTTTAAGTCACACATCTAAAAAATAATCCACAATCATGACTCCATCACAGCTTGAACTGGAAGACAACATCTTGTCTTCTTCTCCTTCACAGCTGAGACATCCACTCCAAAGACGCTGTTTTTGTTTTTTTATTTTTCAGTACTGTTGTACAGTCAGCAGTGACACTTTGGCACTGCCCTCAGAATCCATCAACAGGAGTCGTCTCCTGGACCAACCGCCTGTTACTGTCCTCTCTGACTGTGTGTTGGGGGCCTAACGGGGGGCGTTACAGTAGAAGCTATGAAACTGCAGAGCAGTACCTTCTGGCCGAAGGAAGAAAGGCTGGAGTGTCTTCCTAGTTAGCCGGCTGGGGCCGAACCTCGGGGATGAGTGAGGTGAAGAAGGTGCTGATGAAGGACCACGCGACAGTCAGGATGTTGGGCTCTGGCAGGGCAGCACCCAAAGCTCGAGGTCCGTTGCCTCCACCACCTTCGTCACCACTGTCATCATCCTCCATCCCCTCATCCATCAGTCGCTCCTGGAACATCCGCAAGCAGACACGTTTGGGTATTTACTTACATCTTCTACAATACAATACACCGGCAAAGTTACAGGAATTAAAGTTTTTGCACAATCCTGTCGAATGAGAATGAACGTTAATAAACGAGGTGCTAATAAATTAAATGCACACACACATATAATGCTCATCTACAGGAGGCTTTAAACCAGGGGTGTCAAACATACGGCCCGCGGGCCGGATCCGGCCCGCCGAACTATTTAGTCCGGCCCTGTGGCTAAATGCATTATCATTATAAAAAAAAAAAAAAAAAAAAAAAATTTCCAGTGTCCTGTCTGGCAATGTGGCAATAAGATGCCACAAAGAGCTCATCAGATTTGACTTTCACAAGTGGACAAGATAAAAGGAAGAGAATGATAAAACAATTATTGAAAAAAACATGTACTTTGTTTAATTGAAAATATGCAGTTCCTATATTGTCCACGAGGGGCGCTGTGTTTTAATTAGCAGATTAAGCTTCAGGTGTGGAAAAATTCAAATAATTTCTTAATTTTTATCTGTTTGATGTATTTTGTCATGCAGGACAGTGTTTTTAAGTTCCAAAAAATGTGAATAAATGTTTTTCAACAGTGTATAATCACTGTGATCAGTTTTTATGCATAATGCAGAAGTAAATGTTTAACTGAATAAAAGTATTGTTGAAATTGCACATACTTTTCTTAAAAACGCTGAGGTTATTCATAATATATTGTGTAAAAGTGAAATTAACTTAATATAAAAATCAACAAGTCCACATTTATTAGTTCTATTTAATCTTGCAATGAGTTAACTCGTGTGGCCCTCTTGAGATCAGATTAAGCTGTATGCGGCCCCTCAACCAAAATGAGTTTGACACCCCTGCTTTAAACGGAAAAAGAAGAACCAAGGTGAGGTTGTGGAAGACAGTTTCGGGCCACAGGCCTAAACTAGGGAATGACTCCATCAGCAGACGATGTACTGTTGGAGCTCTTCTGAAGGACCACAAGGAAAAAGGCCACGCTGAGGATCGTGAAGCCAAAGGACCATATACATCTGACATGAAAACAAAGTCAAGTGACTCTATCCACAAACACACAGGGACAAGGGTGCATAAAATGGCAGCAGGTGCTCTGCACTGATGTCAAAGCTTTAAATCTTTGGCTGTGGCAGAAGGCAGTTTGTTCTCCGAATGGTTTGAAGAGCCGTGCAAGAATGAGTGTCTGTGGGCAACAATGAACCATGGTGGAGGATCCTTGCAAGTTTGAGGCGGCATTGGAGGTTTGGTCAGGCTTATTGGTCTCCTCAATGCTGAGAAATACAGGCAGATATTTGTTCATCACGCAGAACCATCAGGGAGGTGTACAATTGGCCCCAAATTCATTCTGCAGCAGGACAATGACCCCAAACATTCAGCCAAGGTTATTAAGAACTATAATTAGCATAGAAAATCACAAGATGTTCGGAAAGTGATGCCATGGCCCCCACAGAGACCTGATGTCAACGTAGTGAGTGTCTGGGATTACAAGAAGAGACAGAAGGATTTAAAGAAGCCTAAATCCACAGAAGATCTGCGGTTAGTTCTCCAGGATGTCTGGAAAAACCTCAAAAACTTTGTTCAAAGGTTCGTAGAGGAATTGATGCCGTCTTGAAGACAAAATGTGGCCACAGTAAATATTGATAATATCTGTTCCTTTGCTGCTTTTGTTAGCTGGCGGAAATAAACTAACAACACATCCATTATTGAAAGCACACTTAATTTACAGCGTTTTTCATACCAGCCTAAAACTCACAGTACCGTATATAGATATTCATGATGGTCTACAGTGGATGGACAGCTGGCTGCTATAAAATGTGCCGACATAAATCGCCCATCATGAAATATTATTAAATCCAGTCGCATGTCAGCAGGTTGCAGCCACATAGTGTGTAGTCGGTTTTATGTGTCAGATTCACTCACTTCTACTTCTAACGTGTTAAAAACAGGAGGCATCTTGTATGACCTATGTATTTTTTCCACATACAAACTTTTACAACCGTAACGCCTGAAGAGCCAGTTCTTTTTAGGGGAAACCAAACAATACTGAAGGTTACAGATATTAAGCTCTTTTGCCATTGATTTCATTTGCTAGCCTTGGGATTCTTCCAGACACAACTCAGTCTAACATTCTGTTTGTCTTTAAGAACAAATAAATACGCAAGACAGAACACTGGTACTTAAGCAAAAACTTTTAAACTCACAATTTCCTGTATGTCCTGCTGCCTCTGCGCTTCGCCTGGAGGAGCGCCGGCCCTTTCCTCTCCTCTGACATCCTGCCGCTCAGGTCTGAAGGGAAACCACTGAGCCTGGTGCCTGAAACATTAACAGCCTCTTAAGCTCAAGTTAAAATAAACCTAAAATGTTCCGTAAAAAAAATATATATATTATCTCCCTGTGCTCAAACATTAGGACCAGTAACGGTTTCATTATTCATTCACATTGATAAGATTTTACATTCTTTTAGTGTAAAATCTCCTAGATAACGAGATGGTCAAAGTATGATAACCTGAGGCTAATGTTGAAGTAATAACTGTTTATCTCATATGAAGATGTCAAAGTTTAAATTGTTGGAATTGTGGGATTTTATAGTATTTCAGGCCAGAAATTAAAAGAGAGATGTTGTTAGTTCATTCAAGGTGTGCATTAACACCACAGATTATCCCAGAGAGTCATGATGGGGACACTGAACAATGACACCATGTTTAATTAAACAACTACTAATGTTTGCAGTATAGCCACCAGTTATCTAAAAAGGGTTTTGTTTCTTAAGATATTATATTATTAAGATATTATTAGAATTAGTAAACTCATTACCTTGATAGAAATCACATCAAAATTGCTCACAGCAGGTCCAGCCACTCTTGACTTCCAGACAACCTTTATGTATAATCAGTCTGAAAATTACTTCACTAATTTTGAGCTATTTCTATGTCACATTTGTATATGCTGAAAAAAATTTAAAATTCTGAAGATTTTGAAAGCCACACATTTATCCATCAGCAAATTTGTAAATGGCATTTTTTTCCAAGACTATGTTTGCATGTAAAAATGCATCAATTCTAACACATTTTGCATCGATAGAATAGTATTTTCATACAAGGTGCCAAGCAGAGATTAGGAATCCAGACCTAAACATTTCTAGAGCAGTCGGGGGGGTCATTCTCATTAAGAACTTGACAACCATTAAGCTGTAATAAGAGCTTTGGAATGGTTCTACAGAAAAACATAAAACTTTCTCCAACTGCATTGGAAAAACACATTTTGTTCCTTTTTTCATCTCATTAAACTCTCTTCTGGTCTTATTCTCTGCGTTTCAATGCCTCGTAGCATCTGTGATAATAACTGTATTAACGGTCCTATTTTCAAAAACTATGTGCAAATAAATTAGGTGTGGGTCAAGACCTTTGTACAATACAGTGGTACCTTAAATCATAAGTGTCCCAACTAACACATGTTTTTGACATAAAAACCGTTTCTCAGATGTTTTTTAACTTTGATTTGAAAGCCAAAATGTGGCTGACGAGTTTGACTTCAGACAACCCGCCACTAGAGGGCGCAAAGAACGCCACGATGAATGTCGCACCTCAAAAGCTACAGACAGCAGCACAGAGGTTATGTAAAACACAGGTGTTACGGAGAAGACGATTATAAAAGAAACGTTGGGAAAGTGGGGAAAAACGTTCAGACTTTAGGGGAAAAGCAAACTGAGCAACAGCACAATTTAATGACAGCTGACTAACTCATATATAAGAAATTCTGAGAAGGAGAATGAAACAGATTAACTAGGACAGGTTTTCAATCGAGACCCCCGCAGATTAACGAGAGAAAATCACGTTCACTCAAGCTCTTCTCCTTCACCTCCATCATTTTCATGCCACCTGATCTCCAATGCTGATTTGAGATAACTAACGTAAAGTGTATGTCGGAGTGACTTACAAGTAGACGAGCAACATGGCACCAACCACCATGATGAAGCGGCTAAAGGAGGAGTAGAAGTAAACGATGCTCAGCAGAACACCGGCCCGCGACACGGTGTACAGCCAGTCCAGCCAGTCCTGGTTCAGCTCGTCGTCGTTTAACACCGCGCCCCCCTGTGCGTTCATCTGGATGGGGTTGGCGGGCAGGTTCTCTTGAAGTGGGTCCTGGGCTGGGTTAGGGCCCAGAGGAGGCTGCACGGGCTCATTGGGCTGGGCGGGCTGATGGGGTGATGAGGAGGGGGAGGGCGGAGGAGATGTGCTGGGAGGCTGCGACGCAGCTACTGCTGCCTGACTTCAGGGAGGAGGTGAGAATAAAGAACGGTTAAACAGATGAAACAATGTCGACATCTAGACAAATGCAAGATTGTAATGACAAAAACTCGCTAACAGGGAATTAGCAGAGCAAGGAACAATGATGGGAGATTCCCACTTGGAAACACGTTCGCACAATAAGGTGGAAGAGATGAGCTTGAACAGTGGACTTACTATTGCATATAGTAGTGGTGTGCGTACATCTGCTGCCACCACAGCATCTGCACGGGAACATAGGCCGGGTGGGGGGGCATGCTGGCCGGGAGGCCGCCTTGTAGGGGGACCTGTGCTGCGTCTGGGCTGTGGAATATTTTTTGCTTATTATTGAATATATAAACACTGAGCAAAAAAGTATTTAAAAAAAAAATACATTTGCATTTCAAGGTGTATAAAATCTTCAGAGCGTTGCCAGAACTTCCCCTCAGTGTGAGAATTTTTAACTGAAACCTATTTCACCGTCCTGTTTCCAGATTTATAGAAAACAACAACACCTATCATAAAATAATATAAAATAATCAGGATGTTCCTGAGAATCTCCAACTGTTTAAGTCTTCATTTAATCACTCATATGGCCCAAGTGCCTGTATTTGTGTCTGGTGGTGTTGCTGTGTGTAGTTTCTCTAAGAAGCTGAAACTGTTAAAAGGTCATGATGAGAAAAGAGGAATTTAGTCACGCCACTGAGCATATGAGCACTCGGCCGTATTACAATAGTTTAAAGTAATATTACAGTAACAATATTTGTACGGATACAGCAAAAAATATATGCTGGGAAAATATTTTTTTTATTAAAAAATAATAAATAATCAAAAATCTGCTTCTGGTTGCTCCTTTAACACTTATTTTTTTTTAACAATCCATAGGTATTTAGAAAATAAAGAGAAGCGAGGACCCTGCTGTCATTACCAACAAAGGTTCTTCTATTAAATGGTAAATCCATTTCAGAAAGCCCAACCAACATATCCAGTTCATTTCTATTTTATTTATATAGCGCCAATTCATGAAACAGTCAATTTCAATCAGATTATACGGTTTGGTCAAAAAATTCCTCTCTAAGGAAACCCAGCAGGTTGCATCAAGTCTCTCCAAGCAGCATTCACTCCTCCTGAAAGAGCGTAGAGCCACAGTGGACAGTCGTCTGCATTGTTGATGGCTTTGCAGCAGTCCCTCATACTGAGCAAGCATGAAGTGACAGTGGAGAGATTAATATGAAATCCTTTTGGGGTTTCGCTTTAGAATATATAACTTGTGTCTGTAACTTATTTCATGGACTATTTTCTTTTGAATTCATTGCATGGGTGGGCCACTTGGGTTACTAACGCTTGATCTGAATTTAAAATGAATATATAAATACTGAACAAAATGTTACTATGTTCAATACTTACACACACACACCTTTTGCTGTATCACTGGGTTTACACATTTGTTTGCATTTACAGGTATTTGTAGCGTGTATTTCAGTTTTATGTAGGACTCTTAATGTTTATATTATGGTTTCCCCCCTCAAATCATTCTTTGGTTAAACATAATCAATATATCAATGCATTTTCTACACCCGCTTATCTGTGCAGAGTTGCAGGGGGGCCTGGTGGCTAATCTCCAGTTGTCAATGAGCCAGAGGCGGGTTGCCAGTCCTGGTTCAACATAATAATGTTTAACCAAACTTGCTCACCAGTGAGGACCACCAGGGCTGGTCTGAGGATGGTAAGACGGAAAGGCGCCGCGATACCTCAACCCATCATGAGTTCCTGGGAAAGAGGGAGAGACAGAGGAGGAAGAGGCAGACTGGCCCTCGAGATTTGGTGCCGAGGTGGATGAAGAGGAGCTGGTGCTGTCTGAACTCTGAAAAAAAAATAAAAACAATATTACCAAAACATGGCAGCTATGAAAAAGACAGGCTTGTCTCAGCAAAAAGGTCTAAAATTGACCTAAACGCATCAAGTTGCACAAAATTATTTGCCTTCATGGAGGTCAAATACTTTCGTGCAGCTTGATGATGATTTGTACAAGAGGTTACAGGAAGAAACTATATATTTGGCAAGATCTGGCTTCTGACTGGTCTTTAACACAGCAAGGTTTCTTCTTTACTCACGCTGGAGTCAGAAGCGGAGGAGTTGGAGGGACTGTGAGGCATTGGCGAGCTGGAGGGACTAGGAGAAGGACACACCGGGTTCATCGCGTGGTGTTCATCCTGCTGTGGCTTTGACCGTGCAGCGAACAACCAAATGATTTCAGAGATGAGAAAGGACAGGCAGCGAAAAACAGAGGGAGAGCACAGATTAGAGTGGAACAGGACGGAAGTCGCCGCCCCTTTTGTTTGTGACACAAAAGATCAGCCGTTGTTTTGACAGGCGGCCCCCTTTCAGTTTCCCCCCCAGGACTGAAGCATGACCACCAAGACCGACATCCCTGCAGTTTACCACTTCCTTACATAGGTCCTATCTGTATAATTAAGTGCTTCTTTCTGTTTGTTATCGGGGAGCTAATACTCGCACATTTATTAGCAATGGACTGAATCTTTAACAACAGCTGGCTGACAGCATGTTGCTGAACCACTGCAAATGTTTTCACACCATCGGTTGCCACTGGTACAGGGATGCAGTGTGGCTGATGCAAGCAGATTCTCTTATAATGAAAATCATTATTGTAACAACTAACTAGATTTTACCTAGTAGATATAACTGCATGTGGTCTTAGTGGCGCTATAATGTCAGCAGATTCATTCAGAAAAAAATAGAAACACCGCTAAAAGTCTTGATGAGGAAGAGTTTAAGGCTCCGGCTGAGAGTCACCGAACAAACTGTTTCGACAAGTGAAAGATAAATCTGTAAAACACAGGAGCAGAAATTAAAACTAGGTCTTGCGATATGTAGCAAATGCATCATTCTAAGCGTAGTTTATTACACTGCCACTTTGATTTATCCACCATCCTAAAACATCTGTAATCACATACCAGACATCCAGATTTAACCCGTCAGAACCGAACCAACACAAGTATTGATGTAAAAATAAAACTAACCTGTCATCAAACAGGATACTCTGAAAATACTTTTGATGGAAAATCAAAGGTAATTATCCTACAATATCAGCAGTTTTTTGTGGTGTCCAAACATTATCAATCAGTGTATTTTAGTGTAATGGTGCAACTAGGTCTGTCCAGAAGTGATGCTTCGTTGACCGTTTGAGGTTAGAAAACATAAGACATTAACCGTGGATAGTGTTATACCTCTGTGATCCCATTGTGGTCCTGAAGAAGCCTCCCTCAGTAAATCAGATCCAGCTTCTCGGACAGCTGCAACACAAACAGCACAACGTTAATGCGAGGAAGTGACCAGCCCACAGCAGAGCCCATCAATAACGCTAAGGGCAACTAGATCCCCATTTAAGCAAGTCTAACAAGTGTCCTACACTGGCAATTTTTAAAAAAAAATCTGTTTCATTGAGACTTTTAAGACCTTTTCCGAGCAATTAGAATAGAAATTCAAGAATAAAATGAATGATAAAATGAGAGTCATGATCTAATTTCAGCATAATTTTGACAACATTCCAGCGTAACGCGATGCATAACTTAAATGTCTTTTACCCAGCATGCAGTGGGCTCATGCCCAGTCACTGACCACATGCTTTAGTCTCTGCTTGAAACCCTTGACATTTAATTGAGGCTCAACTTAAATTAAAAATGTACCCTGCAGGTTGTTACCATATGTAACAGCAATGGTCCTGGGTCAACAATAGAGAAGTTACCTTTTCTTAGAAAAGGACAAAAAATATAAAACTAAAGAGCAGAAACAGCATGATGATAATTTGAGGAACGACCAAATATATTTTTGACAAAACCTGGAAGCTTGTGATTCAAGTCCTTATGTCCAATAACATTAGAAACAAATACATTGGATTCAACTTTTGTGAAAACAGTCAAATCTAAAACAAACTCAGTTAATCTACATATAGAACAGATGTTTAGAAGATTTATGTTTATGTCATTTGAACACACTGTACCTGTTGAAATAGTACCAGTTATGCTGTGTTGTTTGCATCTGTAACAAAAGCTTTACAAATCCCAGGATGTTTGTGAGGAATGTGATTTTCTATTATCAGCATGCACGTTTGGCTGCTTCACAAGTACCTAAAGGCGCAACAAATGTAAAAGTATGTGTTTTTGAGTCGTTTACTGACCAGTTCTGTTTGGCAAAACCCGAAAGCACTCGATGAGAAATGCTGCCTCTCCTCTTGGGACATAAACTGGAGCTAATGTAGCAAAACCCCTGAAGGAAAGCCCAGCTGAAGTTAACCTACAACAACCTGACGGATGTTTCTGCAGCTTGGGGTTAGCAGGTCGGAGAGCCTGCCGGGGCAGCGGAAAGATCGGCTTGCTCTAAAACCTTGTTGCCGACAGAAATGTGAGTCATCAGATAGATGTTTTGTGTACAGAGGCTAAGACTTGTTGATTCAATAACACTAGCGGACCGGTTCAGATTTCAAAGCATATTTCGGGTATCTGATACAGACTCACTTCCTCTTAGTCAAAGAAAAACAAACGAAAGGAAAACCTACCTGTACGGGCAAACTGTTGGCTATTTTCCAAAAATGATGATTTAGGACTACTAAGTGATTGGCTTTCGTTTTCTGACCCTGAGCCTGAGTTAATCAGAAATAGTTTGACATTTAACATCATGCTTTTGGGGATATACGTCTTTTGGTTAATGTGGTCCTAGGATTTCATTTAGGAGTTCCGGCTTTTTCAAGAAACAAACAGGAACTAATGTAGAAATGAAAGTCACACAGCTTTAGTCTTTATTTTTGAAATGAAGGAAAATAAATTTTAGTCAAAAAGTGTTATTCATTGCAATCTTTATTTACTCGCAAGGATGGGTGTTTGGTGTATTTTGTGAGGGGAAAAATTAGTTACATCTAAAAATATGGGATTCAGAACAGAAAAAACAAAACGTCTTAAAAGTAAAAAAAAAAAATTTAAAAATAAAAAAAACTATAATTTCATAGGACACTATGTAGCTATACTTTTGTTAGAATTTTTAGTGATGAAGCTCGTTCCAGTGAAACTTTAGCTTGAGTAGAAACAATTCTCCCATTTTAACTTTAGAAAGGTCAGATCAGAGACCTTAAGTTGTAGCTTTGAGAAATGTATGAATCGAAAAAATTAAGCTTTGATTTTTTTTTTTAGTGATGAAGCCCATTCCAGTGCAACAATAAAACACAATCAGTTATTCTAGTTGTAGCTTTGGAAAGGTTGGACAAAATTACTTTAGATCATTAAACCCCAAGAATATATTTATCTTATTTCTTATTATTAACATAAATAATCAATGTTTTTTTCTGTATTATTGTTTATGTATGAAAGGAGTCTAGTTAAGGATTTACTTAGCTTTTTCCTTTGTTTTTCCCATGTTTGTCTGCAATGTTTTTTCTGTTGACGTACAGCACCTTGAATCATCTTGTTACTAAAAAGTGATATAAAAATAAATTTACCTTACCTTACCTACCTACTAAATGCACATTTACATTAAAAGTAAACTTTCTTTCTTTCTTTTTTTATAGCTTCAGGCCCCTTGATAAATAAAACTAATAAAACCAATAACTATAAAGTACTGATTCTGAAGACCCCGGGAGAGCAGTTTTACCCTTTTAGGACATTGTGAAAACTATTATTACATAACAATTATCACTTATTACATAACAATGATCCAACGTAGTGGAGAAAATACAGAACACATCAACTGACATGTGAAAAGACATTAGCTGCTGAACCTCTACTTGCAAAAATAAGCAACACAAATGTGAAAACAGAAACTGTTATTCAGGCGTAGAGTTTCTGTTGACACTTGCTGCTACCTGCCATGTTTGTTACATTTAACTGTTAAACCAGCTCGGTGATCGTAATATTTCCTCGACAAGACTGAAGTCGTTAGAGTAAGCGCTAATAACGTACGCGTTTCTAATTGAAAACATTTGACTTATTTACTTTTGAAACATAACGATTTAAGGCAGGGAGGGTTTCATTTTAGCCCTTTTCGCGAAGCTACGGTTAGCCCGCTAGCTGGTTAGCTAGTTTTATTAGCAATGTGTCGAATCGTTTCCTCGCTGACGACATACGGGTCCATCCGAATTTTACTCCTACGCTCAGAAATCGACGTTTCTTTACCTGTCACCTCCCAACTGCACCGTCTCCTCGTCCCTGCTCGGCTCGGCTCGCCTGCCTTGTTGTTGTAATGTCGACTCTGGGGAGCGGAAACCACGTGACCTTCATAACAGCTGATCGTGACGTCAGAGAGCTTCCGGTCTGGCCTCGCTGGAGGAAACCCAGACACCGCTACTTGTTATTTATTTATTTATTATTATTATTATTATTATTATTATTATTATTATTATTATTATTATTATTATTATTTGTATTATTTGTATTATTTCATGGACGGATGATGCTGTGTTTCTGTACTACAATGTTACAGTAAAAATGTCATCCGTTATTGTCAGGACAGTCCTAGGCAGGGGTGTTTTAAACTCCATGGTCCAGAAGTCATCGGGCATAAAACCCTCAATTTATTTTTCAAATAGTTCTGATTAGAGATGGACCGAAATAAAACAAAGTCAGGAACAGAATGGCCATTTCCCTACTCCTGTCTTTTATGCTTTAGAATTCACACAATTTCTATAAAAACATGTGCTTTCATGCACTGCATTTTTTTTTTATTTAAAAAGGCAGAAAGAGGTTAGACATATTTGTCTCTATGAATGATCTACGGATAATCTTACAGCTACTTTAGCATTTTTCCAAACCTGTGTCCTGACTCTGTTTCCATTAAACTTTAGATGGAAGATGGAAGAGTTTATCTCTGAGAGAAAAGTCAAGGAAAGCATGAGCGACAACACATACCTAGGCATAATGTTATGCCTAAATGATGTCCATAGAAATAAAAACATTCAAAGATTCTTTATTGTCACTGTGGTGAAATTTCTTTTTGGCCACTCCAGCTAAGAGTCCATTTCACGCAGTGGAAGTTAGTTTTATTCTGAAAGTGTGATTATGTAAATATGTTTAAACGCAAACAAATACACAGGCAATGAACATTTCTATACAACTTTAGAAATGTTTTGGAAATGTTTTTGAGTGTCGAGGACGAGTTTCCCCATGTGTCTGTGAGTTTCCCCATGTGTCCGCCAAAGCCATGAGAGTCCTGATCCCCTTCACCTCCACCTACCTATGTGAATGTGGGTTTTTCCGCTCCCACCCTGATCAAAAACAAATGCCGGTCAAGGCTACAAGTGCAGGATAACTTGTGGCTGTGACTTTCTTCTGTACAACCCCGCATCGAACAGCTTTGCGCAATAAAGGCGCGTCCTCATTGTTCACATTGAGGATCTTGGTTATCTTTACCTATTTCAAGGGGAGGCTCACATTTAATGAATTTGAAAACCCCAGGTCTAGAAGAATCCTTACCTCGATGGGACAGAGCTGGTTTAGAAGTAGAAGACACAAACACACTTTTGGCAAGACACTGATGCTACATGACTGTCTCCTTAGTTACAGTATCTCATGAGGAATTTGTCATATAACTTTAACTAAGTTATAGCTGTGAAATAATGATCACATATGGGATTTTTCTTGTCATTACAATGGTAATACTTTTACCTTTTTGGTCTGTAGTTTAATTGAAACATATATATTTTTTCTGGATCTATGCTAAATTCTCAAAAGGTATTTATTATGACCCTGACAAATTCTAGGCCATCCTATTGACTCACAAAAGGGATAACTGATGATAAAACACGCAGCTCCACATCTGATGCTGGATCGAAGCTGTCAAGATTGTCTCAGGTTAATGGAGTGGATTTAGTAGAGAAAAGAAAACAATAGTTTGTGTCAGAGGTTCTAAGCATTTCTTCAGAGCTTTAGTAAAGTAAATATGTCCATGGAATTATACAAACGATTTAACTGATTTTTTTTTTTTGAACGGGTAGCCAAAATGTTATTTCAAAAGATCATTTGATCCACAGGGAACCTGAGTAGTTTTAATGAAAAGATATATTTTATAGTAGACAATTCACTTCTTTAATGGCCTTGTAACTCCTCCGAGTATTCTTGTTAACCTTCAGCTCCCTTTGCAAGACAATTTGAACAAAGTTTGAATTTGTCCAGGATGCTGTTTGAAAAGCTTGCATTGATTTGGATAAATCCCTTTTTACATGGTATATACACATGGTAAAAAAGAATATAAACCCCCTCTAAGTCCTGGAGTTTTCTTTCTTCAACGCTTTGAGTGTGTGTTCAGTTTTTAACCACAGCAGCTATAAACAACTTTTTGACTAAAGATGCAGGTTATGAGACACAGTCCATAACCGTGTCTAATAAAATAAGTTTCAGCTTTCTGGATCTTTCTGTTAAAGTCTGTAATAAGTCTGAATGAGGCGACTCCAGTGCTGCATAAATTAGCAGCCCCTCATAAACTGTATAATTTCTGCATGACTGATTTACAGATGGAAAGAATATGTTTGAAAATGACAGAAAAGTTTATTTATCCTTGTAATACAATTCAATTGGTAAAATACATTATATCAAATAATTAGACACAGAGCGATATTTTAAAGTCATTATGTCTCATTAAAGTTTTTCAACTTAGCTTAGAAAAACATGACATTCAAGAAAAAATTATTACATGAGATAAAAAAAAAACATTTTTAATACAGAAATGTGGGCATACTTTTCATCTGTTTTTAAATAAAATTATTTTCAAAAGTTACTTTAAATCTGAAAAAAGAGCCTCATTAAAACCAATATTTTAATTTATATGTTATTGTTTTAAGACATTTTAAATAATAATTTTTAAAATTGAGATTAACAATCTTTTTTTCAAGGGAGATTTGGCAATAAATAAATAGAACTGTCATGATTTGTCTTGGATGGATCCAGAACACAGCACACACACACACACACACACAGAGAGAGAGAGAGAGAGAGAGAGAGAGAGAGCTAGTTTCCAGAGTTTATTGAAGCAGCAAGAAGTGGATGATGAAAGCCAGAGTCATTTACCAGACGTAGGTTGCAGGGGTACAGGAACTGGCAGACGGGAAAAGACAGGAACAGGACAGGCATGATGTTCAGAGGACTGGAGACAGGGTCAGAAATGTTCAGAATGCAGCCTTCAGGCTGCATCATGTCAAGAACAAATAAAAAACAGTTACAAAACATTACATGTAAAACATCTTATATAAATAGCATCCACAAAGATGATAAAAAACTATTAAAACTGTAAAATGTTACATAGGACAGAATTAAAAAACACTGACAATTTACAGCAGTCATCTCCAATTTTAGCTTCCCTTCATTGGCTTACTGTTAAATCAAGAATAGAATTTAAAGTTCTTCTTCTAACTTATAAAGTCCTTAATAATCAAGCTCCATCATATATCAGAGCTCTGATTACCCCGTATGTTCCTAACAGAGCACTTCGCTCTCAGACTGCAGGTCTGCTGGTGGTTCCTAGAGTCTCTAAAAGTAGAATGGGAGGCAGATCCTTTAGCTATCAGGCTCCTCTCCTGTGGAACCAACTCCCAGTTTTGGTCCGTGAGCCAGACACCCTGTCTACTATTAAGACTAATCTTAAAACTTTCCTTTTTGACAAAGCTTATAGTTAGAGTGGCTTATGTTACCCTGAGCTACCTCTATAGTTATGCTGCTATAGGCTTAGGCTACTGGAGGACATCAGGGCCTATTTCTCTCACTCTACTGAGTTCTACTGTTCTCTAGTTTTACATTGCTTGTCGTCATTTCAGCGTTTAACTTTTTGTTCTTTCTCTTTTTTTTCCTTCATAGCAGGTACACCTGGTCTGACATTGTGTTAACTGTGACATCATCCAGGGAAGACAGATCACCCGCTATTACCATCTAATGTAGAACAGGTTACTGGATCAATGCGTGCTTCTGTGCTTTTTTGTCTCTCTTGTTGTGTCTCTGCTCTGTCTTCTGTAACCCCCAGTCGGTCGAGGCAGATGACCGTTCATACTGAGCCTGGTTCTGCTGGAGGTTTTCCTTCCCGTTAATGGGGAGTTTTCCTCTCCACTGTCACTTCATGCTTGCTCAGTATGAGGGATTGCTGCAAAGCCATGGACAATGCAGACGACTCTCCCTGTGGCTCTACGGTTCCCCAGGAGTGAATGCTGCTTGTCAAGACTTTGATGCAATTAACTGGGTTCCTTTATATAGGACATTTTTGACCAATCTGTATAATCTGACCCAGTCTGTATAATCTGATTGAATTTGACTTTGGAAAGTGCCTTGAGATTACATGTTTCATGAATTGGCACTATATAAATAAAATTGAATTGAATTGAATCTCTAAACCCATCAATCTAGTCTTTAAATCACTCGGGGAGATCAAATTGTCAAGCTGCAAGACAATTTCCAGAGAATTCCATGTGGTGAGGGCTAGTTAGGCATCTTCAAGTCAATTAATTTTATTTGTATAGCAACCGATTCGTCAAATAATGCAAACAGATTGGGTAAAAAGTTTCCTATCTAATAAAACCCCGCAGATTGCATCGAGTAATTGATAAAAAACATTCACTCCTCCTGAAAGAGCGTAGAGCCACAATGAGCAGTTGCTTTCATTGTGTCGTTGACTTTGCAGCAATCCCTCATACAGAGCATGCATGTAGTGACAGTGGAGAGGAAAACATCCCTTTCATAGGTAGAAACCTCCACCAGAACCAGGAACAGGCCAATGGCGAAACGTTAAGGCTCCCACATACTTGAGGGACATGAGTCCACGCATGTCCACGGAATAGAGGTGGACTCCGTGCGGACAGATACATGCAGAATAGAATTTCTCCAGATTTGTATGCTATGTCACACTATAAACTGCTCGGCGGGAAGAAGTCTTCACATCAAACTATTTTATATGTGACACCGAGCTTAATAAACCGAGCTGCTACAAGTAGGCAGTCGCAAGGTGTCACAGCTGCTTTCTGAGCCGCACTGACATGTGCACGGGGGGTGCTTTAAAGTCAATGTAAAGTAAATGCAAATACTTACAAATACTTGGTATCCTACCAGTAATTTTAATCCTGCTTTACATAAACAGGAAGACTGATCATTTAAGACCTGACTGTCACAAAGCATAAACCACACACTACTTAGTGGAAACTTTGAACAGCCTTTGTACAGCTAAAGTAACAAAAGATTCATTAAGAAGCTTAATTTCAACAGCCAGTGTTATTCTTGAATACAGGCCTCAGAAAATATAAGGTAAGATTCTTTCGAAATGTTAAAATTTATCTTGATTATTTCTATTATAAATTTTTTCTTTGTTTTTGAAACAAAGAAGATGTTTAAGCTTAGAGACGCTAAAAACTCTGACTTTTACATACAACCCACAGAGAAACACATAATTTAAACTTTCACCATGACTATTGAAACAGCCTTGGTAAGAGTGGCCTTCATTAGCTTGAGTTAAAATAAATATTTATTTTACTGTTGATGTGGAAAAGTTTATAACGTTTTATCTAGATTCATGTCAAATAATACTATTTACAGTAAATCTTATTCTACTAGTTCTCAGTCAGGTTTTTGAAATGATTCATTACTGATTTATGATCAATTACAACCTTTAGGCTGAAACTGAACTGCTTCTTCCAAGTAGACCTAGAACAGACTGCTACAAGTCAGTGATTGGTTTTGGATGGCTCTCCTCTCTGACAACATGGAAAAGGGTTTTAGAAAATAGGAAGAATATATTTAAAGTAAGTACACTCCCTTGTTTGCAGTCTTCTGACTCTGGGCTCGATGCTGACTCAGACGAAAGCAGGAGAGTGATGGACTGACACACAAAGGACAATCAAATACGTTTTTGGGCCTGAGCAGCCTGCAAATTGAGTTGTATTATTTTTTATCTTTGTTCACCTCGGTTCAGAAAGCTTTTTTCTTTGTGCCACCTACTGTAGAGACCATAATCCAGCATTACCATCAAGATTACTTTTGCACAGTAACAATCCGTTCCAGAAATCCTTCTAAGGAACCCAGTGAGAAATTCAAAAACCAGTGAAAGGTTCAATGACAGCCAGGCAGATAGTGACCTTCCCTGATCAACAACAGCTGTTTTTAGGGACATTCTCTGTCCGCAGTATCAGGAGAATGTTGAAATTACACCTGGTGAGGTTCAGTTCTGAGAGAGAGGTCTTATTTTGGACCAAAGTAATGAGCCTTTCTTATCAGTTTTAATTCTTTAGATCACCCCCAACATTCAAAGAAAAAAAAAGCAACAGCTTTTTTTATAGCCATAGTAAAGGCGGCATGTTTAATCATGCTCAAATGACCAGAACACACATAACAAAGAATAAATAAAGACAGAAAATTGCATTTACAATAACACAACCATCCTAACAAAGTTATGTAAATAAAATTAGAACATAATTTTAATTAGATTGCAATAAAGTTACACAAAACATCCAGAACAGGATCCTGAGGAGTTTTAGGTGCATCGGTTGCTCAGCGTGGAGCCAGAGAAACAGAGACTCAGATCGTCAAACCTCCACAGACAACCTGAAACCTCTTGGAAGCAGGGACCATTCAGGTGGATTCACGGACTAAACTCTGACGATCTACCTGTGTGTGTGTTCTCACTTTATTTATTTCATGTACCAGCTTCTAAATCTGAGTCTGACTCACAATTTACGCCGCAAAATACAAACACGAAGAAGTTTGATTTGATCTGTGTCGTCGGATGACGAGAGAGAGAGAGAGAGAGAGAGAGAGAGAGAGAGAGAGAGAGAGAGAGAGAGAGAGAGAAATTTTCTGATTCCCGCTTGTTTTTTTCTCCCGGATCCGTAGCAATTCTCTCCTCTGTTGCCTCTGATTCCTCTCTCTCTCTCTCTCTCTCTCTATCGGTTCCTCTCTTCCTTCATCACTAACTTTCACCTTAGATGTCTCACCTGCATGACAGTTTCTCTGATTTCAGCCTATTGAGCATATTTTCCAGAAAGAATGAAGTAGAGGCCACAGGCTACGTGTGCATATACAGCACAATGCATAGAAGAAGATATCTTCCTCTGTATTTCATCTTAAAATTAAGCTTAGAAGAATAAATAGAACATTTTTCCTGTGAATGCATTTTTTGTATTTATCAAATTTATAGTTTTTTATTTTTATTTTTACACAGGAAATGTTTATTTACACATCTTTATGTTGTGGGGGAAAAAACAGCCAGACCACCATTACGTTTTTGATCTAACCCTAGCGGCAGTACACTTTGGGAATCCCTGCTTTAGATGTGTAGTTTCAATGAAACCATTGAATAATATTATTCTGATAATGTATAGTATAAAATATGTGCATTTTAAATCTTTTTTTAAACTATGCAATTGGAGGTCAAGGGTTTAGTAGAACTACCATTAAGATTGATTTTGTACATTGATGTTTTATTTAAAAAAGAAAAAGTAAACTTTATTACATTAAAATGGCTTAATCACTACATTTATTGATCATCTGTTTATTAATTTTGTTTAATTAGTTTATTATTAGTTTTCCTTCAATACATGTGACCAGAAAATCCATTATTTCAAAATAATTTCTAATTTAATTTCTCCTTTCATCCCATTTTTTTTGTTTTTATATGCAGTCAGCGGATTACAATATAAATTGTATTTTGTTAATGTATTTAAATTAATCAAAAATTATGCATAATCTACATTTGTAAATTGATACCTTCCTAAATAAAAGGAACCCTGAAGTGAAACCACACACAGCTCATCACATTTGCATTTCTATCTCTCCACCTTTTCCAGCCACCGGTAAAGAAGTATGTAAAGTTTTCTGTATATAAAAGCTAATCTCAGTTGATTCTTCTCCCATTAACTTCATAACAGCCATGGAAGATTTCAAAAAGCTAATGATACTCACAGGTTAGTGTTTCTTCATGTCTTAACTGTCTGTGTCAAATGTAATTTTCTCTGAAGCACATTTTTCTAATAGAACCAATCCCACAAAAATGTCAGCTAATGTTTATCTGTACACTTCTAACTTTTCTTCCACAGGACTATGTTCTCATTTTCTCTGTGTGCATCAGCACAAGTACGTCTTATTTCACACTCCAAAAACCTGGAGCGAGGCCCAGAGCTACTGCAGAGAAACATGCATTGACCTGGCCACCATGGAAGACATGGTTGAGATGGATAGGGTTCTGAAAACTGTTGCAGATAACTACAGTGATGCGGTGTGGATTGGGCTGCAAAGAGGAAGCAAGCCAGTGTGGCACTGGTCTCTGACAGACAAAGATTTCTACAAGGATGGAGAAAGAAATAACCTAAAATGGGGCTCATTAGGTGGCGATAACTGTGCTGATTACAATAATGGAAAACTTTCTACAATCTCCTGTACTTTCACAAGATTACCAGTCTGCTTTGATAGTAAGTAATTCTCTTTCATTTTGGCCCTAATAAAATGTAACTGTTATATATTTATGTTTTTAATAATGACTTTGGAAATTCTAATTAAAAATACAAATTAATAATTTGAAACCTCAAGCAGAAATCACCCAAACACACACATGATGCGCAAGAAGGCCTAAATACACTTGATCTGTGTGAATGTCAGTACAGCCAATATATATATATATATATATATATATATATATATATATATATATATATATATATATATATATATATATATATATATATATATATATATATATATACCACCGAGAGATAGTTGAGGTTGATTTGACCAAATCCTGCCAATGGCTAAAGAGAGCTGGACTGGAGGACAGTACTGAAGCACTATCATGGCAGTATAGGAGCAGGCCTTGAGCACCAAAGCAATAGAGGCTCAGATCTACTATACCAGGCAAGATTCCAGGTGCAGGCTCTGCAAAGAGGCCCCAGAAACCATCCAGCATCTTACAGCAGGGTGTAAGGTACTAGCAGGGCAGGAATACATGGAATGCCATAAACAAGTGGCTGGTATAGTGCACAGAAACATCTGTTCAGAATACCAACTGGAGACTCCCTGGTCAAAATGCAAGCCACTAGAGCTGTTAAGAAAAAAGTTTCTTAGAACCCAATTATTTGTTTTCTCAGAGTAACATTTTCTATGTCATACAGCACAGAGGAAAGTAGAGAAATTAAGTCTTTTATTCTGCATGGGAGGAGCTAAAGGCCCCCCACATACCTGCGTGGACATCAGTCCACATGGAGTCCACGCATACTCAGGGTGGCTCTGCATGGACATGTACTTGTCCGCACAGACAAGTACGCTTAGAGCTCAATTTCTACGACCGTGTATGTGGTGTCACACTATAAAGCGGCAAGAAGTTTTTACATCGAGCTTTTTTATATGTGACAACGAGCTGATACACTGAAGTGCCCCAAACACGCAGTCGCAAGGACGGGAGGAATCACATTCCCTCTCTGTGCGCACTGACAGGTGTGCCATGGGTTCTTGCTGAAAAATAAATGGCTTCAGTAGCTCAGCTCGCTAATCAAACATTTTACAATCCCTTATATGTAGGTAATAGGTACACTCATCTATGAAGGGTAATACATGTGCAGAGAATCAGTGCAGTCAGCACGACGTCCGCGCGGCTCACAGTATGCGCAGTAGAGGTGGGCAGATCGATCCTAGGATCGATACTATCGATACAGATATTGAACAATACTCGTTTAACAAGATCGATACTTTTTATTCTTACCTGCGCGCACTGATTGCAGCAGATTCACGAAAGTCTCAACGTCTGTGTTACTTTGCTCCTCCCCTCCCTCCGCTCTCGTCGCTGTCTTGCATCGCCATGGCTCAGCGGCGCCAGCCAATGAGCATGCAGGCTCAGCCTGGCCCGCCCACTCAGCGCTCTCTTCACTCAACACACAAACAACCACGCTGCTGCTGCTCGAAGTTGGAGAGAGAGAGACCGCCGCACAGAAAAACATGGAGAAGAGGGAAAGAAGCACCGTTTGGCTATATTTTAATGCGGTATATGAAACAACGGCAAGCTGTATGGTTTGTGTTAAATGCAGTGGAAATATATAAACACGCGAAAAACCATGAGCAAGAAAACGTCGAGCTACAGAAAAGGAGAGAGGAGACGAAACTTCGCTCATTGCCCCGACAGACTCTCAACCCACAGACCTATGTTTATGACAGAGGTGTTTCAGACCTCCAGAGATTATCCAGGTAGAGAAGAGTGGTCATCTTCAGCAGCAGTTTGTATTAACTTTCAAAGTAGATATTATATGTCTTTTGTTACTGGAGCCCACTCAGAAAGTGTAACTAGGACCTTGAAAGAATCCAGTACATTTATCCCATTAAAACTTGTTATCTAAGATAAGCTAAGATTAGATAATCCTTTATTTATTCCACAACGGGGAAATTTATAGAAATAAAGCAACAGGCAAGTGCACACAATACAAACAAAATTACATAAGGATTGAAAGATATAATATAAGAGGTGGATTAGAAAAAAAACACAATGAACATAATATTATTATTAAATTGTAACAATGAAATAAAAATAACAAAAACACCAAAAGGTCAACAGTTTCATGATACATCAAGCCTAAATGTAAAAAGTATAGGTATCGTATCGCTATCGACAACACTTACCCTGTATTTACTTGGTATCGGATTGATTAAAAATTCCCAATATCGCCCACCTTTAATGCGCAGAGTATGATTTAAAACCGCTGGGGACAGTAGACACAGAACAGGGAAGTGACTGCAAAGCTTGTTGGGAATTGTAGTCACAAGTGTTTCTTTGCGCATAGCGCCAACATAACCAAACAATCAACGTGTATGCATGAGTTATGCATACCAAAAACCAAATGACCCTAGCATGAAAGTCAGTGCCTGGAAGTTGCTGTTATTTGGAGTTTTTAAACACAATTGCATAATTGAGGAAAAAAAGCTAAGCTTTCATTTACTGTACACAGTCAAGCCTAGAACATAATGACATTACTTGAGCCTGTTTTATCATACAGGAAAAAAAATAACAATAATAAAACAATGGGATTTGGCAATTATTGGGACTAGTTACAATGGCACCTACTATGAAGTGAAAGGAGTACTAACATGATTTACTCAAGCAAAAGTAGATTTGTAACAAATGGCTAAAAGTAAGCTATCTGAAATGCACTTTGAATAACAATTAGATTTTCTTTTTTCAGCACCAGTGGCCATTATTTGACAGTAAGCTGACAGGAATTGGGGTTGAGCTAGAGGGGGTTGATATATGGGACAGCCACATTGAAGACTGAGACCTCAGAAAATGGGTTGCTTGCTCCACACCTGCTCCTCCGTCACACCCTTTTTTTTCTTTAGTGTAGTGTCTAGCAATGTGGCAATAGGAATTGATGTCTCAATGCCAAATAGAGCTCGACAGATTTTGCGTTCACAAGTGGAGCGAACAGCTTTCACCATACTGCTCCGCTTGATTTATGCATGTTAATAGCTTTATTGTGATTCCTGCAGGGAGAATTTCAAATTATATGGACACTACAATGGGAGAGTAAAGGAAGAACAAGAAGAGAAAAAAAGAAAGAGAAGAGGTGAAAGAAAGAAGAGATAAAAGGGAGAGAATGATAAAACGTTCTCCGTCTGCTCCATCACCTGGAAAGAGAGATGCAAAAAGAACAGCACAACCAACAGACATAAAGCAACAGATACAATCGAGTAACACCTAGATGCCATTGCTAAATCATATGTACTATTATTTAAGCTGACATGTGTAAAGTGATACCTGAAAAAAAAAAGTGAAAGAACATAAATAAATAAATAAATGACAGGCTTTCTGTATATAAGTGAACACTTAATACCTGGAAGGTGTTTTCTGGGGGAAAAACACCTGATGAGAGGGAAGAATCACTATTTGAATCAGGTCAGATGCAATGACAGACCAAACTTTTTTAAGGAAGGTGGAAGGTAGTTGTTACGACTTGGCTCAAAGGACATAATAAAAAAGGAGGTACACAACGTATTTTAAAATAGTGAATTATTTAAATCATACTAAGGTTAAAAACAAAACTGTTGTTTGGAAGAAAGAAAGTCAGTAAAATCAATTGTATCTGATGTGGAAAATCTCTGTGGAAGAGTGGCAAATAACTACAAAGCAAAACGGCAGCCGCATACCTGTGGAGGAGAGCATAGAGAGATGAGTTGGCACCCAGGGTTTTAAAAAAAGCTGAGGACAAGGGCGTTACCAGGTCCATAGTTCTTTGATTTTAGTATTTAGTGTTGCAAGAAAGGTAAATGTCTGACCCTCACCGACATCAGACATCAGACTTTTTAATACAGATCAAACGCACCATAGGAGCTTGTGCACTTTTGTAAAAGATATTTTCTGCTGAATTTGCACCACTTGTCCACATGCAAGCTAACACATACCCAAAGCAGTTCATGGTATATCTGTGTGGATGATAAAATAGCCAAAGATCAACAAAAACAGGAATATCACTGCCTACCTGGTAAATAATGTTGTTTGTGTTGTAAGAATCATGAAAAATTGTACAATTTCCCCTTTCAGGAACAAAACAAGGAGATGCTCAGTACATCCTTGGTCAAGAGCCAATGACTTGGATCGCTGCTCGAGATTTCTGCAGAAAAAGCTACACGGACCTCGTCAGTTTGAGGAATGATGCAGAATACCAGACAGTCCAGGAAGTTGCCAATGGAAATAAAGTATTTGTTGGTCTCTTCAGAGATCCCTGGGAATGGTCAGACCTGACTGACTCCTCGCTAAGGTACTGGAGGGAATCCCAAGAAGTAAATCCCGAATATGATGAATATTGTGTTGCTTTGTTGAAGACTGATTCTGGTAAATGGGGAGACAGGAAATGCACAGAAGTGCATCCTTTCCTTTGCAAATGCAGTAAGTAAAAATAATTAAGCAATGCAAATTTATAGCTATGGATAAACATGCAAAATGAAGAAGCATTTTAAATTGCTGTTATTTTGCCTGTTAGGAGAAACCAAACTGCAGGTCATAAAACTGAGGATCATACAGCAGGACTCAGTTTTGGATCTAAATGACCCTGCTGTGCAAAACAGCATCTTGGAACAAGTAAGTCTTTCAGATGTTTGTAAGTTAAGTGTAGCTATTGTTTCAATCAGCATAAAATATATGTATACATTGCTTAAAACAAATTGGTGCTTTTTCTGTACCAGATGAAACAAAAGCTGAGTGGAAATGTAAATGGTGTCATTGGTCTTCAGTGGAAAAAACACTCTGATGGAAGAGTTTTCATTGTGGATGCTGAGGAACACAATCCATAAGAAGACCACAGGGGAATTGCTCAGAATCTGTCTTGATGATGTAAAATCCCACTAAGATGTGTGCTAAAAAAACATAACTGTTTTGAGATGAAGCTTTGTTTTTGACTTGGAATACCACGTTTAGGATGTAACGTGATGAATATCTTCAATAACTCTGTGTGCAGTGTGCTTATTAGATTTTACAACGCACGCTTTTAGCAGGAATCCCCTCATACAGTCTGCCAGTATGTCCCGAGAACCTTACCTTTCACTGGATTTACAGCTGTGTACATATAGGTATAATTAAATATTTGCATGAGCAGGGCTCTCAACTCACAAGCATTAACCGTGTGACATGCATTTCACTGACTCTCACTGACTTCCCACGCAACACATGACATTTCTCACGCATAAAAATGACAAAGCCCATATGGGCTGTGGATGATCCGTTCACAGCTCTGTCCATCCAGAGCTCAGTTTAAACCCCGCCTCTACGGAGCTGTTTCAGTTACTTTCTCAACTTGTGGTCATCAGAGTTATAAATAATTTTGGTCTTAACCAGTGGTAAAAGTAAGCCAGTACCGTCCGGTTCTGCGTATGCAGGAGGCAAGGGGGGAGAGCGGCTGCCAGATAAAGCCTTCATTAAGAGCCTTCAGTCCTGGCTGCACGCTGGATCAGAAAACAGTCTGTTTTCTGTTTATAAGTTTTGTTTTTATTCATTTTGCATTTTTTAACTACATGTGCTGTGTTTCCGTGCCTCAACGCTCTTAGTGCTCCTCTCCCCTCCCTTCCCCCGGACCCAGGTGCTTTTATCAGCGGTCACCATTCAAAACGTGAATCGTTACAGTAGAGGAGATTTGTCTGGTCAGCGCGGAGACTGAGATGAGAAACCTGTCGCTGTGAAAGGTGATGATGATGGTTATCAGTGTTGTATAGTAACAATGTAAAAATACTTCACTACTGTACTTAAGTATATTTTGCAGTACTTTATACTTTAGATCTACACTGATAAACAAACTCATGGGTTAATGTGTAACAGTGTAATAATAAGGTCAATAACTTTTATTCAGTAAAATTTGAACAATTGTGTGTGTGTTTCTGTTTTAACCCACTAACTGAACATTAACGTGTTACTTCTCTTTCACTTTTTAACAAAAGTAATACATATCTACCTCCATGTCTGGTAGGATAAAAATGAGACTGAGTTGACTGCACCGGCTCATCCAGGGTCCAGTCAGCTCCGCCCCCAGCCACGCCCCAGCCACACCCCCAGCATTGCCCCCCCCCCCAAAAAAAAAAAAAAAATTAGCATAATCTCACTCTTGATGAAGTTGAGAGGTCTGCCCATGAGGCTAAAACGACTTTTAGTTGTGCAATCAAGCCATGAGGAATACAATCCGACTGAGATGGAAACAACATGAAACATGTTGCAGGAACACAGGGACTATTCCTTACAGGAGCTTACAGGATGGCTCCCGCTAGCTTCTTTGAAACCATGCTATCAGAGTCAGAATCAGATGTACTTCAATAATCCCAGAGGGAAATTGCTAGTATGAGCGTGTTTTTACGGTTATAACAAACTTTATTTCCATAAGGGTTTTATATATTGATAAGATATTAATGTTTGTGTTTTCTGGTCCGCTAATTATGACCAAAATAGAGCTTAAGGCCTTTTAAAACTAGAGCCGAGTGCCTGCTAGCATAATGCTATTAGCTTCCTGTGGTATTAACATTCGTCCTACCTCGCAGTTACAGTTTGTTTTAAACATAAGGTTTGCCATCATTCATTAGTGCTATGAGCATTATTACAGCATTATTATGAAACATTAACGTTGATTTAATGGTGTTTTGTATAACTTTAGGATTAACCCATCTAGCGACCCATCACTACAGTGATCCCTAACTTCCCAGAGGAATAATTTCATTAATAACATCACGCGTCCTGAAGTTATGGATTTTACTGAGCAAATAATTTTTTTAAATGTTATTTTATCAAATAATGTTTTGAAGCAGGACTCATTGAATCATTCAGATGACGGTGATCAACCAATTTTTTTGTCCATTTTGTTTCTTTTGTGTGTACATAGTTCTTTAGCTTCTTTTTATCTTAATTTTGCTTCATAGTTTTAGTTCAATTTCACAAGCCTCCTAGAGAGGATTTGTTGATTGAAATATAGTGGTAATTCAGAAAAACAGCATTCTATAGTGATGTTCTCTGGATATTTATTTTATTTCTGTTAATAAATTCTTGAACTTGAAGAGAAGTTGTCACTCCTTTATTCTATATGTGTGTAGAGTTTGCTGTTAAAAGAACGCCAGTGCTTGAATCATTCCTTTCAACTATTGTCCTTATATCAGCTGTTTGGGATGATATTCATCAGACAATACCTAACAGACCGCTATTTTTAAACATTAAATAACTTAAACAGTATGTAATCGCACAACACAGTCATTACTATGATGTCCTGGTCCACAAGATTTAGTACCATAATTGTTCTCAAACTTTGGTACAAGTTCCATTGGCACTGTCTTGACTCCATTTAATGGTTCCCTGAAAAAACTTTGGGATCAAATATTAACATGGTAAATACAAAATAAATTAAAACCGCAAGCGGTGATGAGCGGCCCTCGCAGCAAAGCGCCGCTCCGGCCTTGGCCACCGCTGGGATTTGCGCACCGCCGGCCGCCCGCCACCGCAGATGCTGTCACGCATATTGCCCGCCCGTCCACTGGGCGATTTACACGAACGTGTTCGGCAGCGCTCCCCCACGACTCACAAAAAATCTGGTGCAGATTCACCACAACGGACCGGTACAGCGCCCGCTTCACAGCAGACGCCGCACCAATCCGCCTGTCGATCTCCCGCTCCATCTTCCCCTCATTCGTGAACAAGACCCCAAGATACTTGAACTTCTCCACTAGAAGCTGGACTTTCCTTTTTTAAAAAGCTTATAGTTAGAGTGGCTCATGTTACCCTGAGCTACCTCTATAGTTATGCTGCTATAGGTTTAGGCTACTGCAGGACATCAGGGTCTATTGTTCTTCAATTTTGAATGACTGTTGTAATTTCAGCTTTTAACTTTTTGATTTTTCTTTTTTCTTCATAGTAGGCACACCTGGTCTGGCGTTCTGTTAGCTGTGGCTTCATCCAGGGAAGACAGATCACCCGCTACTACCATCTAATGTAGAACTTCTGTGCTTTTTTTGTCTCTCTTGTTGTGTCTCTGCTCTGTCTTCTGTAACCCCCAGTCTGTCGAGGCAGATGACCGTTCATACTGAGCCCGGTTCTGCTGGAGGTTTTTCCTTCCCGTTAATGGGGAGTTTTTTTTCCTGCTGTCGCTTCATGCTTGCTCAGTAGGTAGGATTGCTGCAAAGCCATGGACAATGCAGACGACTCTCCCTGTGGCTCTACGCTTCTTCAAGAGAGAATGCTACTTGTCAAGACTTTGATGCAATGAACTGGTTCCCTTATATAGGAATTTTTGTGTATAATCTGACCCAATCTGTATAATCTGATTGATTTTGACGTTGTAAAGTGCCTTGAGATGACATATTTCATGAATTGTCGCTATATAAATAACATTGAATTGCATCATCTCTTCAGACCAAATAAACTATCACATTTTTTGAGACAGTTATCTCATTTTAAAGATATAATCATCTAACGGTATTACTCTTAGCAAGTTAAAGCTCCATAATAATTTTAGACCAGGTTTTAGTTCCACTCTTTTATTATGCACATCTAGGCTACCTATAAATATAAAGTATGGCATGCCAAAAAACATTTTCAACAAAAGGCAATTTTAGTAATGGCCTTGCGATTTTATATCTAAGCATTAAAAATGATAATATTTCACCAATTTTCACAGCAAGATGGAAATAACGACTATCCAACATTTTAAGATTTTGTAAAAACTTTTTTCCTTTTTTACCTACCTTTTGAAATTAATACTTGTTTCTACTTCTCCAAAATTAAACTTCAAGAAAACTATTGTGCTGTCCTGGGGCCATATGCAGCTAGACAGCTAGGACAAAAGTTCCCCACAAAAGCTTCCTTTTCTTGCATTCTCTGAATAACCTTTGTTCCCAAATCTGGCTTTAAACATTCTTTTTGTAAAAAGACGAATATTTTTCCACGGCAGAAGCGTGTAGAACAAATTCAACTTCAACATTAGCAGTTTCCCTAGCTTCATCGCTGAAAAGCAGCTTTTAACCGGAGCAAAATACATCAAAGATCTTTTTTTAAGGTGAGAGCACTCACTATCTCACGTAATTCACATAGAGATCTAACAAAGTTGTGATGTCTCACTCTGATTAAATATGAACCCAAAACTTTTCTAACTGTTTTTGCCTTGGATTTCCTCTGACTAAGAATTATTATCTTATTTATGTAATGTATTCACGACATGAATTGCCTGTAAAAGCCATGGACAATAAAACATGACACTTCCTGTTGTCAGGGGGCGTGGCCTAAGTGATGTCATCATTTGTCCATTGGATATTGTAGAGGACCCGATGATGATCAATCACAGAAAGTTTGGTGCCTCTGTGTGTTTCTGTGTAGGAGATATAGCAGTTTTTCCTGTTGTCAGGGGGCGTGGCCTAAGTGATGTCATCATTTGACCATTGGATATTGTAGAAGACCCGATGATGATCAATCACAGAAAGTTTGGTGCCTCTGTGTGTTTCTGTGTAGGAGATATAGCAGTTTTTCCTGTTGTCAGGGGGCGTGGCCTAAGTGATGTCATCATTTGTCCATTGGATATTGTAGAAGACCCGATGATGATCAATCACAGAAAGTTTGGTGCCTCTGTGTGTTTCTGTGTAGGAGATAAAACAGTTTTTCCTGTTGTCAGGGGGCGTGGCCTAAGTGATGTCATCATTTGACCATTGGATACTGTAGAAGACCCGATGATGATCAATCACAGAAAGTTTGGTGCCTCTGTGTGTTTCTGTGTAGGAGATATAGCAGTTTTTCCTGTTGTCAGGGGGCGTGGCCTAAGTGATGTCATCATTTGACTATTGGATATTGTAGAAGACCCGATGATGATCAATCACAGAAAGTTTGGTGCCTCTGTGTGTTTCTGTGTAGGAGATATAACAGTTTTTCCTATTGTCAGGGGGCGTGGCCTAAGTGATGTCATCATTTGACCATTGGATATTGTAGAAGACCCGATGATGATCAATCACAGAAAGTTTGGTGCCTCTGTGTGTTTCTGTGTAGGAGATATAACAGTTTTCTGTTTTGTGGCGAGTAGGTGAACTTTGACCCCTGCTAACGCCCCTTCAACATGCTCAAAAACTCACCGTTTTGATAACTTTTAATTGGCCATGCCTTATGATCAGACTGACCGAGTTTCAAGCCGCTCGCTCGAAATCCCTAGGACGAGTTCGATCAAATACCAATGCTGTAAACGTAAAAAATGAGGTAAAATTACGACCTTCAATCTAAAATGGCCGACTTCCTGTGATATTTGCACTATGACGTTTATTGTAAATTCTGAGCGTCTTGCTTAGATCTACAACTGTACAAAATTTCATTAATCTACGATGAAGTAAGTGAATAGCAAAGGGTCCTTTGAAAATTTCTAGGTGGCGCCGTTGAGGCATTTTTCTTTAGATTTTTGTGACGACCTTAAAATACAAAATTTTTAAACAGTCACCATGCATCTGCAAAGTTTGGTGAGTTTTTGAATATGATAAAGCCCCCAAAAAGGCCCCTCTTTAGGGGGGCAGAATAAAAATAATAATTAAAACCGCAAGCGGTGATGAGCGGCCCTCGCAGCAAAGCGCCGCTCTGGCCTATTGGCAACCGCTGGGATTTGCGCACCGCCGTCCGCCCGCCACCGCAGATGCTGTCACGCATTTTGCCCGCCCGTCCACTGGGCGATTTACACGAACGTGTTCGGCAGCGCTCCCCCACGACTCACAAAAAATCTGGTGCAGATTCACCACAACGGACCGGTACAGCGCCCGCTTCACAGCAGACGCCGCACCAATCCGCCTGTCGATCTCCCGCTCCATCTTCCCCTCATTCGTGATCAAGACCCCAAGATACTTGAACTTCTCCACTAGAAGCTGGCTCTTGGGACTTTCCTTTTTTAAAAAGCTTATAGTTAGAGTGGCTCATGTTACCCTGAGCTACCTCTATAGTTATGCTGCTATAGGTTTAGGCTACTGCAGGACATCAGGGTCTATTGTTCTTCAATTTTGAATGACTGTTGTAATTTCAGCTTTTAACTTTCTGATTTTTCTTTTTTCTTCATAGTAGGCACACCTGGTCTGGCGTTCTGTTAGCTGTGGCATCATCCAGGGAAGACAGATCACCCGCTACTACTATCTAATGTAGAACTTCTGTGCTTTTTTGTCTGTCTTGTTGTGTCTCTGCTCTGTCTTCTGTAACCCCCAGTCTGTCGAGGCAGATGACCGTTCATACCGAGCCCGGTTCTGCTGGAGGTTTTTCCTTCCCGTGAATGGGGAGTTTTTTTTCCTGCTGTCGCTTCATGCTTGCTCAGTAGGTAGGATTGCTGCAAAGCCATGGACAATGCAGACGACTCTCCCTGTAGCTCTACGCTTCTTCAAGAGAGAATGCTACTTTTCAAGACTTTGATGCAATGAACTGGTTCCCTTATATAGGATTTTTTTGACCAATGTGTATAATCTGACCCAATCTGTATAATCTGATTGATTTTGACGTTGTAAAGTGCCTTGAGATGACATATTTCATGAATTGGCGCTATATAAATAACATTGAATTGCATCATCTCTTCAGACCAAGTAAACTATCACATTTTTTGAGACAGTTATCTAATTTTAAAGATATAGTCATCTAACGTTATTACTCTTAGCAAGTTAAAGCTCCATAAAAAATTTAGACCAGCTTTTAGTTCCACTCTTTTATTATGCACATCTAGGCTACCTATAAATGTAAAGTATGGCATGCCAAAAAACATTTTCAACAAAAGGCAATTTTAGTAATTGCCTTGCAATTTTATATCTAAGCATCAAAAATTATAATATTTCACCAATTTTCACAGCAAGATGAAAATAACGAATATCCAACATTTTAAGATTTTGTAAAAAGTTTTTTCCTTTTTTACCTACCTTTTGAAATTAATACTCGTTTCTACTTTTCCAAAATTATACTTCAAGAAAACTATTGTGCTGTCCTGGGGCCATATGCAGCTAGACAGCTAGGACAAAAGTTCCCCACACAAAGCTTCCTTTTCTTGCGTTGTCTGAATAACCTTTGTTCCCAAATCTGGCTTTAAACATTGTTTTTGTAAAAAGACAAATATTTTTCCAAGGCAGAAGCATGTAGAACAAATTCAACTTCAACATTAGCAGTTTCCCTAGCTTCATAGCTGAAAAGCAGCTTTTAACCAGAGCAAAATACGTCAAAGATCTTTTTTTAATGTGAGAGCACTCACTATCTGACGTAATTCACATAGAGATCTAACAAAGTTGTGATGTCTCACTCTGATTAAATATGAACCCAAAACGTTTCTAACTGTTTTTACCATGGATTTCCTCTGACTAAGAATTAATGAATATCTTATTTATGTAATGTATTCACGACATGAATTCCTTGCTGTCTTAACAAAAGGCAGAACAACTATAACGTTACTTTCTATAATTATTACAGGTTCTGCTGAGATGTCAAATTCTGGAGAGTGCTTAGACACCCTGACACACAAATATGGATTAACTTCATTTCAAGTGCACTTGTGAACTTGTTTTAGTTGATTTAGTTTTCTTGATGTACTGTAGAGCGTGATGAGGTCTGTTGTGGTATTGTGTGCACTGGATTGGGGGGACAGTTGGTGTTGTCTGTCAAACCCAATCTTCTTAAGCTGCAAATTCAGTAAAGTTACAAGATATATATAACGGTTGCAGTTACAGCTCAAACGTCGTAACAACACTTCTAAATCTGAGTCTGACGCACAATTTCAAATACAAACACGAAGCAGTTTGATTTTTGTCCGATGACGAGCAAGCGAGCGAGAGAGAGAGAACTGGTAAAGCAGCACATAGTAACAATAAGTCTAGCGCCCCATAAAGATGTTATTAATCGGGGAAATCTTTCTGATTGTTTCACAGCGGTTACCTGCAGCGGGTAAACACGCCCACAACAACACACTTAGGCTCCCCGCAGCCCATTTCTATCGGAATATGCGCCAAAACTGCCTCTTTAAAATTAACTGCACGGTGCAGTCTGCGCCTGTCTGAATTGCAATTAGAAGTATTACACATCTATGCGTGAGCATAATCAAAAATTCCCCCCAGGAGCAGCGTTTTTTTTTCCCCCCCCCAGGACCCGCGGTAACGACAGCGGTGTTCTTACGATGGAGTACTAGGGCCACACATGAAGAGAAAAAATAATTTTGCCATGACGAGATTAAACTGGTGCAGATCAGTTGATGCAGCGATGCATTTGGCCACCGGAGGCAGCGGCGACCCACCAGTTTAAAATCTATGTGTTGACATCTTAAAAATGGTCTTATAGCTTAAAAGATCATCCTGTTTTGGTTGATTTTGTAGCCGAATAGAAGAGATGTTCTCAAAGCATTAAATAAGCCTTTTGACTTTTAAAAATGTTGTCCTTTTAAGGTAATTTTAAGTTACTTTTTATTAAATTTGTCAATATCCTATGGAAGTCTGGACATATGGCAGCGGTGTTTCAGGTGACTTCGCCACACCGCCACGCCGCACTGCTACATGGAATCCAGTTGGGCCTGGAATCTACAACACAGCAACATGTCTTCTGTCTGTGGACACAGTTTCATGTTGATTAGCTCAAAGGGGTAACATAGCGACTGTTAACAATAAAACATGACACTTCCTGTTGTCAGGGGGCGTGGCCTAAGCAATGTCATCATTTTACCATTGGATATTGTAGGAGACCTAGTGGTGATCAACTACTGAAAGTTTGGTGGCTCTGTGAGTTTTTGTGTATGAAATATAACAGTTTTGTGTTTCATGGCGAGTAGGTGAACTTTGACCCCTGCTCACGCCCCTTCAGCATGCTCAAAAACTCACCGTTTTGATAACTTTTAATTGGCAATGCCTTATGATCAGACTGCCCGAGTTTCAAGCCGCTCGCTCAAAATCTCTAGGAGGAGTTCGATCAAATACCAATGCTGTAAACGTCAGAAATGGGGTCAAAATCAGACCTTCAATCTAAAATGGCCGACTTCCTGTGATATTTACACTATGACATTAATTGTAAATTCTGAGCGTCTTGGTGAGCTCTACCACTGTACCAAATCTCATGTCTCTATGATGAAGTAAGTGAATAGCAAAGGGTCCTTTGAAAATTGCTAGGTGGCGCCGTTGAGGCATTAGGTCATGCCCACCAAAGTTTGTTATGGATTCCTGTTGGGGGGTGGATAAGGATGCATCCAAGTGAGTTTTAAGCAGCTCGGCCCAAAAATGTGGAATTCAGAGCCAAACATATGGCAGCGGCGTTTGAGGTGACTTCACCACGCCGCCACGCTCTCCTGCTCCATCAAATCCACTTGGGGCTGGAATCCACAACACAACAACATGTCTTCTCTCTCTGGACATAGTTTCATGTTGATTAGCTCAGAGGGGTAACATAGCGACCGTTTACAGCAAAACATGACACTTCCTGTTGTCAGGGGGCGTGGCCTAAGTGATGTCATCCTTTGACCATTGGATATTAAAGAAGACCCGATGATGATCAATCACAGAAAGTTTGGTGTCTCTGTGTGTTTCTGTGTAGGAGATATAACAGTTTTATTTTTTGTGGCGAGTAGGTGAACTTTGACCCCTGCTAATGCCCCTTCAACAAGCTCAAAAACTCACCGTTTTGATAACTTTTAATTGGCCATGCCTTATGATCAGACTGACCGAGTTTCAAGCCACTCGCTCAAAATCTCTAGGAGGAGTTCGATCAAATACCACTGCTGTACACGTCAAAAATGGGGTCAAAATCAGACATTCAATCTAAAATGGCCGACTTCCTGTGATATTTGCACTATGACATTAATTGTAAATTCTGAGCGTCTTGGTGAGCTCTACCACTGTACCAAATCTCATGTCTCTACGATGAAGTAAGTGAATAGCAAAGGGTCCTTTGAAAATTGCTAGGTGGCGCCGTTGAGGCATTTTTCTTTTGATTTTTGTGACGACCTTAAAATACAAAATTTTTAAACAGTCACCATGCACCTGCAAAGTTTGGTGAGTTTTTGAGTATGATAAAGCCCCCAAAAAGGCCCCTCTTTAGGGGGGCAGAATAAAAATAATAATAAGAAACAACACAGAAACAATAGGCCTTCGCAGCGCTTCGCTGCTCGGGCCTAATAATTAAAACCGCAAGCGGTGATGAGCGGCCCTCGCAGCAAAGCGCCGCTCTGGCCTATTGGCCACCGCTGGGATTTGCGCACCGCCGGCCGCCCGCCACCGCAGATGCTGTCACGCATTTTGCCCGCCCGTCCACTGGGCGATTCACACGAACGTGTTCGGCAGCGCTCCCCCACGACTCACAAAAAATCTGGTGCAGATCGCTCGATGCAGCGAGGAGATACAGCCGTTGAATAATGATAATGCATTTGGCCATCGGACCGGACTAAATCGTTCGGCGGGCCGAATTCGGCCCGCGGGCCGTAGCTTTGACACCCCTGGTTTAAACATTAGTATACCAATTTAATCAAAGGTATCTTACTAGCTGTTAATCCAGCTTAATGTGAAAAGTTAACAAAACCATTTTAGTTTTTTAAAGTTACTTGCTATTTCATGTGTCTAAGGGTTTTGTTTCTTGCATTAAGACAGCTTTTATGAAAGTTTAACATCTAAATTGGTGGATACACACCCAAAAGTAATGTAAAAGTAACACTTTAGCAATTGGACTATTGCCAAAGGAACACTTTAGCAATATCGCGGGGGGTAGCAGCTTTATAAAGGAGGTCCAGACGTTCCTCTCCCCAGCCACTTGGGCCAGCTTCTCTGGGGGAATCCCAAGGCGTTCGCAGGCCAGCCGAGAGACATAGTCCCTCCAGCGTGTCCTGGGTGTTCCCCTGGGCCTCCTCCCGGTGGGACGTGCCCAGAACACCTCACCAGGGATGCGTCCAGGAGGCATCCTGACCAGATGCCCGAGCCACCTCAACTGGCTCCTCTCAATGTGAAGGAGCAGCGGCTGTACTCTGAGTCCTCCCCGGATGACTGAGCTCCTCAACCTATCTCTAAGGGAGAGCCCAGACACACTATGGAGAAAACTCATTTTGGCCGCTTGTATCCGGGATCTCGTTCTTTCGGTCATGACCCAAAGCTCGTGACCATCGATGAGGGTACGAACATAGATCGACTGGTAAATCGAGAGCTTGGCCTTTTGGCTCAGCTCTCTCTTCACCACAACGGATCGGTACAGCGCCCGCTTCACAGCAGACGTCACACCAATCCGCCTGTCGATCTCCCGCTCCATCTTCTCCTCATTCGTGAACAAGACCCCAAGATACTTGAACTCCTCCACTAGAAGCTGGCTCTTGGGACTTTCCTTTTTGACAAAGCTTATAGTTAGAGTGGTTCATGTTACCTTGAGCTACCTCTATAGTTATGCTGCTATAGGCTTAGGCTGCTGGAGGACATCAGGGTCTATTGTTCTTCAATTTTGCATGACTGTTGTCATTTCAACTTTTAACTTTTTTGTCATTGGCATCCTTTTTTACACAGTGAGTGCACATTAGTCCAATGTTACCATACAGTATCTGGAAGACTAAATAGATCTGATGAGCAACTTACAATAACTTCTTATAATGATGTAACGTGATAATATGTGTGATTGACCCTGACACCTCTCTTTCTCTCTCTCTCTCTCTGATCTAAGAATAGTTGCTGTGCTGTGATGGAGTTTACATTTTACCGTGTTAATAAATTAAGATTTTAGAAGTGTTTTAAGTGTCCACTCTCACTTATTTCCATTAACCTGACCTCATATATAATGTATACACATTCAGTACACAACAAAATGTGGTGGGCCAGTCTAATCCAAAATGCCAGGGCCGATTTTTTTGTCCCAGTACACCCCTGATGACATGTTTCATGATTTGGCGCTATATAAATAAAAACTGAAATGTATTGAACAAGAGTAAGTTTGTCAGTTTTCAAGCAGGATTTGTATATCTGTTCAACTTAAATATATAAGGAAACCAAAGAGTTAAGATCAGTTACTTACCAAGAGAAATTCCTTTGGGGTTTATTTGTGGTCTCTTGCTGCCCCCTGCTGGACAAGTTTGATCAAATATGATCAAACTTGATGATGATGGTATTTGATACCATGTCAACATGGTGTCAAAATTCAGATTTCAATCTAAAATGGCTTACTTCCTGTGATACTTGCACTATGACATTAATTGTAAATTCTGAGCGTCTTGCTGAGATCTACAACTGTACAAAATTTCATTACTCTACGATGAACTAAGTGAATAGCAAAGGGTCCTTTGAAAATTGCTTGGTGGCGCTATGGAGAAACTAAGTCCTGCTCACTAAAGTTTGTTATGGATTCCTGTTGGGGGGTGGATAAGGATGCATCCAAATGAGTTTTAAGCAGCTTGGCCCAAAACTGTGGAATTCAGAGCCAAACGTATGACAGCAGCGTTTGAGGTGAATATGCCACGCCGCCACGCCCCCCTGCTCCATCGAATCCAGTTGGGCCTGAAATCCACAACACATCAACATGTGTTCCGTCTGTGGACACAGTTTCATGTTGATTAGCTTAAAGGGGTAACATAGCGACCGCTTACAACAAAACATGACACTTCCTGTTGTCAGGGGGCGTGGCCTAAGCAAGGTCATCATTTGACCATTGGATATTGTAGAAGACCCGATGATGATCAATCACAGAAAGTTTGGTGCCTCTGTGTGTTTCTGTGTAGGAGATATAACAGTTTTATGTTTTGTGGCGAGTAGGTGAACTTTGACCCCTGCTAATGCCCCTTCAACATGCTCAAAAACTCACCGTTTTGATAACTTTTAATTGGCCATGCCTTATGATCAGACTGACCGAGTTTCAAGCCGCTCGCTCGAAATCCCTAGGAGGAGTTCGATCAAGTACCAATGCTGTAAACGTCAAAATTGAGGTCAAAATCAGACCTTCAATCTAAAATGGCCGACTTCCTGTGATATTTTCACTATGACATTAATTGTAAATTCTGAGCGTCTTGGTGAGCTCTACCACTGTACCAAATTTCATGTCTCTACGATGAAGTAAGTGAATAGCAAAGGGTCCTTTGAAAATTGCTTGGTGGCGCTATGGAGAAACTAAGTCCTGCTCACTAAAGTTTGTTATGGATTCCTGTTGGGGGGTGGATAAGGATGCATCCAAATGAGTTTTAAGCAGCTTGGCCCAAAACTGTGGAATTCAGAGCCAAACGTATGACAGCAGCGTTTGAGGTGAATATGCCACGCCGCCACGCCCCCCTGCTCCATCGAATCCAGTTGGGCCTGAAATCCACAACACATCAACATGTGTTCTGTCTGTGGACACAGTTTCATGTTGATTAGCTTAAAGGGGTAACATAGCGACCGCTTACAACAAAACATGACACTTCCTGTTGTCAGGGGGCGTGGCCTAAGCAAGGTCATCATTTGACCATTGGATATTGTAGAAGACCCGATGATGATCAATCACAGAAAGTTTGGTGCCTCTGTGTGTTTCTGTGTAGGAGATATAACAGTTTTATGTTTTGTGGCGAGTAGGTGAACTTTGACCCTTGCTAACGCCCCTTCAACATGCTCAAAAACTCACCGTTTTGATAACTTTTAATTGGCCATGCCTTATGATCAGACTGACCGAGTTTCAAGCCGCTCGCTCGAAATCCCTAGGAGGAGTTCGATCAAGTACCAATGCTGTAAACGTCAAAATTGAGGTCAAAATCAGACCTTCAATCTAAAATGGCCGACTTCCTGTGATATTTTCACTATGACATTAATTGTAAATTCTGAGCGTCTTGGTGAGCTCTACCACTGTACCAAATTTCATGTCTCTACGATGAAGTAAGTGAATAGCAAAGGGTCTTTTGAAAATTGCTAGGTGGCGCCGTTGAGGCATTTTTGTTTTGATTTTTGTGACGACCTTAAAATACAAAATTTTTAAACAGTCTTCTTGCATCCGCCAAGTTTGGTGAGTTTTTGAGTATGATAAAGCCCCCAAAAAGGCCCCTCTTTGGGGTGGCAGATTAATAATAATAATTAAACAACACAGATACAATAGGCCTTCGCAGCGCTTCGCTGCTCGGGCCTAATAATAACAAGCGGTGATGATCGGCCCTCGCAGCCAAGCGCCGCTCTGGCCTATGGGCCACCGCTAGAGGTACGCGCACCTCCCACCGCCAGCCACCGCTAAAGCTGTCATGCATTTTCCTCACCCATCTACCATGCAATACACACGTACGCGTTGGGCAGCGCTCCCCCACGACTCACAAAAAATCTGGTGCAGATCGGTCGATGCACCGAGGAGACACAGCCGTTGAATAATGAAAATGCATTCGGCCACCGGGCCGGACTAAATCGTTCGGCGGGCCAGATCCAGCCCGCAGGCCGTACGTTTGACACCCCTGGTTTAAACACTAGTATACAAATTTAATCAAAGGTATCTTACTAGCTGTTAATCCAGCTTCATGTGAAAAGTTAACAAAACCTTTTTAGTTATTTAAAGTTAATTATTTCATGTGTTTAAGGGTTTCGTTTCTTGCATTAAGACAGCTTTTATGAAAGTTTGACAGTTAAATTGGTGGATACACACCCAAAAGTAATAATGTAAAAGTAACACTTTAGCAATTGGAATATTGCTAAAGTAACACGTTAGCAATATTCCACATGTGTATGTTGTGTACAAACTTTAGTAATTTCTAACAGACCACTTCACTCTCAGAAAGCAGGTCTGCTGGTGGTTCCTAAAGTCTGTAAAACCAGAATGGGAGGCAGATCCTTAAGCTATCATGCTCCTCTCCAGTGGAACCAACTCCCAGTTTTGGTCCGTGACGCAGACACCCTGTCTACTTTTAAGACTAATCCTAAAACTTTCCTTTTTCCATCCATCCATCGTCTTCCGCTTATCCGGGGTCAGGTCGCGGGGGTAGCAGCTTCAAGAGGGAGGCCCACACCTTCCTCTCCCCAGCCACTTGGGCCAGCTCCTCCGGGGGAATCCCAAAGCGTTCCCAGGCCAGCAGAGTCTCTCCAGCGTGTCCTGGGTCTTCCCCTGGGCCTCCTCCCGGTGGGACATGCCCGGAACACCTCACCAGGGAGACGTCCAAGAGGCATCCTGACCAGATGCCCGAGCCACCTCAACTGGCTCCTCTCAATGTGAAGGAGCAGCGGCTCTACTCTGAGTCCTCCACGGATGACTGAGCTCCTCACCCTATCTCTAAGGGAGAGCCCAGACACACTATGGAGAAAACTCATTTTGGCCGCTTGTATCCGGGATCTCGTTCTTTCGGTCACGACCCAAAGCTCGTGACCATAGATGAGGGTAGGAACGTAGATCGACTGGTAAATCGAGAGCTGGGCCTTTTGGCTCAGCTCTCTCTTCACCACAACGGATCGGTACAGCGCCAGCTTCACAGCCGACGCTGCACCCATCCGCCTGTCGATCTCCCGCTCCATCTTCTCTTCATTCGTGAACAAGACCCCAAGATACTTGAACTCCTCCTCTAGAAGCTGGCTCTTGGGACTTTCCTTTTTGACAAAGCTTATAGTTAGAGTGGTTCATGTTACCCTGAGCTACCTCTATAGTTATGCTGCTATAGGCTTAGGCTGCTGGAGGACATCAGGGTCTATTGTTCTTCAATTTTGCATGACTGTTGTCATTTCAGCTTTTAACTTTTTGTTTTTTGTATTTTTTCTCCATAGTAGGTACACCTGGTCTGGCGTTCTGTTAGCTGTGACATCATCTAGGGAAGACAGATCACCTGTTATTACCATCTAATGTAAAACACATTACTGGATCAATGTGTGCTTCTGTGCTTTTTTGTCTGTCTTGTTGTGTCTCTTCTCTCTCTTTTGTAAACCCTAGTCGGTCAAGGCTGATTACCGTTCATACTGAGCCCGGTTCTGCTGGAGGTTTTTCCTTCCTGTTAATGGGGAGTTTTTCCTTCTGCTGTCACTTCATGCTTGATCAGTATGAGGGATTGCTGCAAAGCCATGTACAATGCAAACGACTCTCCCTGTGGCTCTATGCTTCTTCAGGAGTGAATGCTGCTTGTTACGACTTTGATGCAATCAACTGGTTCCCTTATATAGGAATTTCTTTTACCAATCTGGATAATCTGACTTAATATGTATAATCTGATTGATTTTGACATTGTAAACTTCCTTTAGATGACATGCAGGCATGGACTGGTAATCGGGCTTACCGGGCATTTTCCCTGTGGGCCGACGTGCTGTTTGGGCCGGCAGACCCGACAAGTATATTAATAATATGTATTATTATTATTATTTTATATATCAGTCTTGTTATATTTGCATAATGCATAAAGAAAAATAAAATCAGCAGTGCAAGAGTCTGTTCCGATCATCCGGCCCTTACCACGGGCTACTGCAGCCCATTGGTTATCATCCCTGACAGTCTAAAGGGCTAGGCCAATCATAAAGTAGAAAAACACCTTCACGCTCCATGTGGAACTTTGTGCAGCGGTGTTCACAGTAGTAATGGATAAGAAACGCAAGGGAGGCGCAGAGAAACTGCACGAAAAAAAGAAACGAGTTCTTCAAACGGACGCTGCGAAATGTGTCAGACTGACTGACATGTTCCCAACAGCAGGCCCTTCATCTGCTCCGTTTGTCTGATGTAAAATATGGTGGTGGTTGTAGTCAGTGAAGTGCGGTAGGGTTCATAGCTGATGAGGCACTGACGTCATCAGAGTCAGATTTACAAATATATAGACTCTACAGAGTAGACTCGTTGCAAAGTGCTGAAGGGAGACTGATTGAGCCAAATTAATTCACCAAGAGACATGGAAAAATATTGATTATTTGATGAAAAATAAAAATAAATTATTTGTCATTTGACTGTAACAGTTTATGAGTTATGATGGATTTCTGCATTGTAACACATTCTAAAACTATAACCCACATTACGCACATTTTATCACAAAAACAAACATGAATAAGTATCGCTGTCTTACCTCTACTTATAATTTAAGTCCCTGCGGCGCTCTTTCTGAACAAAAATATCATTTTCCGGTAAAAGTTCTCTTATCTTCTTCAGTTTTAAAAGTCTCTCAGTCTCAATGGAGCTCACTGCCAGGGAGGAAAGCCTTCCTTCATCAGTCCTGTTTCCGCTGGATGTTTAGAGTCTTTTTAGTGCTTTACTTGTTTTAGAACCACTCGCTAATAAAACATCAATAACTTGTTTTTGACCTCTACTATTTGGGGATCACGAGCGGTGCCCCCCTTGAGCGCCCCCTGCCTAGCGGCCAAGGTAACTGCCGACCTCATTACAACCAGTTCTTTGCGTTATGATCAGCCAGCACCACGAAAACATGTTATCTGCACACAGTTTGATGACCAAAACACCAATTCGTAATCCACATATATAAATTGTGGAAATCTGTTCATAAACTGTTTTGAACAATTGATTTCTGATCTAGAGACAGGAAGATGCATTCACAGAATGGAAGTCAGCGCAGTTAACATGGGATTGCACAATCCCAGGGAGGCCAAGCTTGCTGCGGCCTCCACCGGCTTCGCTATGAGCGCACCACGGATTACATGGAAAATAGCAAAAGTCTGCGATTTAAAGAGAAAATATGATCAAAATTAGGAAATTAGAAATAAACATCCTTATTACAAATGACTGAGTAAATCAAAATTTATATTATGTTACTATATATTTTCTTTCTTTCCATGATAAGTGAGGCCCTTTCTTGGTTAATCTTGCATTGGCATCCTTTTTTACACAGTGAGTGCACATTAGGCCAATGTGACACTACAGTATCGGGAAGACTAATAGATCTGATGAGCAACTTACAATAACTTCTTATAATGATGTAACGTGATAATATGTGTGATTGACCCTGACACCTCTTTCTCTCTCTCCTCTCGATCTAAGGAATTGTGCTGTGCTGTGATGGAGTTTACTATTTTACCGTGTAATATTTTAAGATTTAGAAGTATTTTAAGTGTCCACTCTCATAATTTCCTTAACCGGACCTCAAGGTATTGTACAGTTGGTATACAC